>NC_137871.1:31805989-32280989 GCF_963924005.1 Protomyctophum bolini
ACACTTATGTTTTATCATTCAGGAGTTTTAGGGCAATTCTAGTCTAAAACTCTAATTGGCTGGTCACGCTGGTGATTTACTTTACTCCAGAGCCATTGAGAGAGAGAGAGAGAGAGTTAAGACACTCCACACAGACTTCCTTCGTAAACTAAGAATAGTCACAATATTCAGCAATTTATGGATTTTCATCAGTATCTTCAAGGCAGGTGCTACTGATAGAACGTACAGTTCCCTGGGAGGATCGCATAGAGCAGGCGAACGAGCGGAATCGGTCAAAGTACCAGGAGCTGGTCGAGCGATGCCAAAGAAGAGGTTGGAAGGCACGCTGCATAGGAGTCCATTGAAGTGGGGTGTAGAGGCTTTGCTGCTCACTGTGCAAGGAATTCACGCTACTTGGCATCACGGGGGCTGCAAAAAGGAAAGCCATCAAGTCCACCATGGAGGCAGCAGAGAGAGCCTCTAGATGGCTTTGGATCAGGAGGAGCGATCTGTGGGCCCAATGCTATACTGGGACACAAGCCAGGGTCTGATCATCCCTGATTGTATGATTGTTGAAAGACCTGAAACGCCTGATGATCTCAGGAACATCACTGAAGATGTGTCCCAGTCCCAGTGCATCTTAGGATGTATCTTTCATTCATTATGGTTCAGTGTGCTCAGAGATAATAACAATAACAAGAAGAATGTAGAAGAATACCCTTGCCATGGGGCAACCATAGTTGCCATTTACTCGGGTACTGTACTTATGTCAAATGGTGAGGTATTTTGACTTTACTTGAGTATTTACAATGTCACAATGTGTCCTGAACTGATGATGTGACGCATTGTGAGCTTGTAGATCTGCTAAATTCAAAAGACTAGCCCTTACCCGTTGTGAGATATTTGGCCCCCTGGGTGCGTTTTCACATTTTTAATTCACTAATAAAGACATCCATATTATTATGGTCAATGCCTGTGTGAAAAGTGGGAGCGATTGGTGCAGGCAGTGAGGAGCTACGGCAGTCACAGTGACAGACAGACACACAGACATTGACTGAATTATAGTATGATGATGATGATGATGATGATGATGATTATAGTATGATGATGATGATGATGTTATACATTTTGAAAACTTTCAAAAGTACTTTTACTCAAGTGCATTTTGAATACGGGACTTCTACTTGATTGTATATTGCAATATTGATACTTTTACAAGTAAAAATTAAAAAGTAAAATGTGAGTACTTCTTCCATCACTGCTACCGAGTAATTCCAGTGTTTAATGTTCTTAATAGATGTATTATGTGTGTGTGTGTTTGTGTGTTGCGGCAAGATAAAAGTCTTGTAATACTGTGCTCTTTCAATGGGTCTGGTCTACTTTATTAATAGCCACTTTGGCAGCCTGGAAGGTAGCCAACGCATTACTTGGTGGTCCTGTTCTACCAAAATAACCTTGTTTGGCTTGAGGTATTATACTGTATCAGACAAAATTGGCGAGTGGATTTTGGGATAAGTCAGTAACAGCAGTCACCAGTAATGGAACATTAGCTTCCCTCTCTACCAACAAAGGATTTTAGTAAAAACTGAAAGCAACAGCCATATGGGTAGTAAGACCAGACAGTGATGCATTAGTCGCAAAACACTGACCCAGAACTACCGTATGAACAATACTGTAGGTAGCCTAAGTGCTGCCACAGGCTTTCAGCTAAGTACAGAAGAGCAAATTGTGCTTCAGGCTGTTTTTTTGTAAAGTGCAGAAACACAGAATTAAGTCGCAATAGTTACAAAAGGTTTAGATTTTTTTTGCAATATCGAGGTCTATATAGGTGTAATATTCAACTTGATATAATCAAGTTTTGTGTTTGTTGTGTTAGTTGGTCTTTGACTTCATCAAAAACACCTCCTAGACATGTGGTTGCTATAAATATGTGCAGGCACACTTGCAGAGACATCTCTTTTGAAAATGACTCGCATTGTAGTTGCAGTAGGCTTCAGAGGTGGCATAAATTACAGACTAAGCTGCAGAGATAAGCTAAGACTGCTTCCATAGAGCAGACAAGCTCATGTACTGTAAAGCCACTACTGTGAGGAGGTAAGTAGGCCAATCTTCCTTGACATTTGCAGCGTCACACTCCCTGTTACTGCTGCTATGCTGTATCAAGGTGCAGTCTGTCAACAGTTCATAACAAATCATAGTTAAGGAGATGTTTTCAGTGCACACAGAATATTAATCAGTGCTCCTGTGCCACTATTCAGAAATCTCCATTCTCTAGTCTAGGCTCGCTGGCCAGTAGTTTGACACCCCTGCTTTAGAGTTTGAAATTAAAATGAGCTTGAAATCAAGTGTCCTTTTCGCAAATTTAATTCTACCATCATTGAGTGGCCATCAAATATGGAGTAGCAGGTAGAAAGGCCTTTTGAAAGACGCGACAATAGACACAGCGGAAGGCAGCGAGGCGGCCCCCCTCATTTTCTGCCACTGAATAATTCATGGGAGAAGATTTTAATAATTCAGTGAAATAACATGATGAGAGCGACTGCTGTCTTCATCGGCGACCGCAGGCCTCTGGGGTGAGGTAATGACTGGATAAAAGCATGAATGAAAGAATTCAGTCCATGACGTTTTAAATTATCATAGCCACTAAGAAGAGGAATCATCAACAACTAGAAATCCAAATTACTGATGGAACGTGGAAATAAAAGCCAATGTCATACAGCTGGCTAGTGCAAATTATTATTAAGGATTTGTTAACTATACATTTTCATTATGGATTTCATACAAGACTGCCAAGTATGTTCTTCATTAGTTTCAACAAATACTGCAGCTGATGGGGTCAAGATTTTGGATTTATGATGTTCCAACCCAATGAACAGGCTTAGGAAGAAACTGTGATGCAAATACATTGCCAAGACCTGTCTTCGCTTCGGTCACAAGCTGAAAAGTTTCCATTCCTCAACAAGGAACGGATTTTCCAAGGGAATTTAAGCAGACACTGTAAGTCGTTCTGGATAAAAGTGCGAGCTAAAAGTACCTAAATATAATATGTAAAGTACATATGAAGAGAGATGTTCAAGTGGAGTTTGCCTGGTTCTACAGTTACCAGCTGAACAATAACCATCATGACGCTTCACTCAATTGCACACAGACATGCCGCTGAAAGCAGAGAACGCTGCCTTGCCAACTGTAGATCGACACAAAACTGTCACGCTCTCGTGTTTCCTGAACCCAAGACCTCTGCTTTGACGACCTTCTCTACCAAATGCGCTTTCAGACAACTCAACATTTTAAATGTTTTGATTAAAATGGCCAAGAAAGGCATCTGTATGTTAAATATTCTGCAAATATATTTGTCTCACCTCTGAGAATGGTCATCTGAAAGATCAGCAGCTCCAGTAATACTGCCTTCCTTCTAACCCAGATCAATTGTTAATACTGAAGGTTAAGAAGACTAGTATTACATCACCTGCTGTTGGCTGGCAATAAGGGTTATAAGGTGACCAAAACACAAAGTCAAGTCTTTGGTTGGCTGTCTGACTTGGGAGTAGTCACGGAAACTGAAGCCCCCACCCAAAAATCCCCTAACCCATCCATTCAGAGGGTGAGGTGTTGGCGGTGTCACCAGGAGAGAGGTGTGGAATGAGGTGCAAAGGGGAGGAGTGAGACAACGATATAGGAAGTCAAGGTGTCAGTGTGTCACTGGGGACAGATGAACCCACCAAGAGCCCTGTATAATGGTACAGTATAGACTAGACTGGGTATGCGCAATTTGCGCATGCATGGCAGTGAATGGCAGATGAGTGGCAAAGTGAGTGACAAAGTGAATTTAATGTTGTTTAAAGTCATTAAATGCTGTTTGGATGTGGGCTGTCAAGGCCAGAAAGTATCGTTTTTTGCCACTCAGTAGGCTGAAATCTGACGTGACGGCACACTTTAAGTAACTTAATGGCATTGTACCTTGACAGATGAAAAAAAGACAACGTAGACAACATAGCCACACTGCTTTTGAGATTTTCAAGTGGGCCCCGATCCAATAAAGGTAGAGAACCACTGCATGAATTATCCGGTCAATGGTCATGTAATGTAAACCATACGTTCAGGTTAAACTATTACAGTGTGTGTACAGTCTTCCTCCCTGCAATGCTGATACGTGTGTGCATTGTAGAGGAACTCACCTCTCTTGATGTGTTTGAGCTGTCTTTCAGCCTCATCCCTCTCTTCTGTCAGTCTGTTACACTACAAGGGGAGAGAACAGAGAATAGGGTCAACAATGGCTCGTATTCCACAACAGACTGTAGGCAGGCTACTGAGACCATCAGAATGCAATTACATAGCCACGCTGTGACCGAGTACAGAAAGGTGCATCTACACAGACATAATATGCAGGCGTAATTTAGGGACTCTAGTGATTTATAAGGAGAACAGCATTACAAGTCTTTGCCTGTGAACGCCCAGTCGAGTGATGACAGTCACTTTGAAAATCTGAATGAGTTACTTGTAAAAGGTTAGCATAATTTGTTCTTCACGAATAACCAATAATATTTAATGAAGTCAGTTGCTTGCCCATTCAAACGCACTTCCCGTCGGGCAACCTGAAAGCAACCTGAAAGCCTGAATGTTTTATTTACTTGTAAATTGCCACGTGAAGTTGAACAACCATTAGTGTCAAGTTCTGTCAACCGCTGGAATCCCTATTCGGGGCACGCCATGATATGCAAAATTTCGAAATAGATAAGCAAACATTCTGCAAAGATAGCCTATTAATAAACTCAAAAGGCATCGTGTTGGGATGCGTTGTGAGCTTGTACTGGCTGTTTTCACTACATACTGGCTTTAATTAAGTGGTTAATAAATGTAATTAAGTGGTTAATAAATTCAAAGTGCTGTCAGTACCCACTTAACTACACAGATAACAGCGAAACAATCATTTTGTGACCTCAACACATATTTCATATTTTTATTAGATATGATCTCATCATTGATATGTTTTATAATACTAGAGGTTCGGGGGGCTATGCGACCCTCACATCTACAGTTCACAGTCACATCCAAACTATGTGATTATTTCTAATTCCTATTCTAGTTGTAAACTAGATAAAATTACTGTTCAAATACAGTTGAGATGCCCGTTAGGAATGATGCCTATGGGATACAATGCCCGTTGGGAACAATGCCTATGGGGTACAATGCCCGTTGGGAACAATGCCTATGGGGTACAAATACAATGCCAGTTGGGAACAATGCCTATGGGGTACAATTTTTGCCCGTTGGGAACAATTCCCAGCAGTTACGCATGTCTCTCCAGGTATGCAAATACCTGTTGTTGTAACTGTTATACCCATTGTCATACGCGAGACAGACAGAGACACAGACACACACAGTCACACACACAGTTTCTGTGCATTTATAGATAGATTTAGAACCACTTAAACACTATACTTTGTTGCACATTAAATAGTAGAAATTGCAGATCTACAAGCTGCTTACAAGCAAATTTTGCATGTGAAGTTCATGTGAACTTGTAAACTGTATCTGCTGAATATATGCCTCTTTTTAACGTATGTCAGGCTCGGAATATGGACTCTGGAGTTCATGAGGTTCAATACATTATTATAACCTCATCATTTGCCTATCTGGCTCACTAATGAGTGTAGTACTGACCATCTCCAAGGGCTGCAAATGTTGCATGAAGACCTTTTTGAGAACACAGAAATCCTATTAGCTCTGACCAGGGACAAATTAGCCATTGGGCCAGTGGGGCCGTGGCCCAGGGGCCCTTGGCTATCAGGGGCCCTTTGGGGAAATTGGACCGTGAGGTACTAGGTTTGACGCCCTGAAAAGGGCTTCTGGGGTCCTTCATTGGCTGTTGATTTTGTTACATTTAGGTTAAAAAGATGACAAAAACACGGAAAAACACGAAAATGCCGAGCGCACACGCGTAATGGGGGCCCTGCAAATATTACCGGCCCAGGGGCCCTCATGGGGGTTAATCCATCCCTCGCTCTGACTAATAACATATCATCTTCATCTGATTTTGCTGAAGGCCTATAGGGGCTTTCTACTAGTACAATGTGATCAGTGGTCCTAAGTGGGCATACAGGCATACATGTGGGCAGGTTCTCACTAGGACCCAAGTGTTGTGTAGACCAGTGGTGCTCAACCTTTTCAGGCCACGACCCCCCAAAAGAATCATATTTTTGATATATATTTGATATATTCAAGTCTTAGTGTTTTTTCTGGTTTTATCCTCGTAGCAGTTTTTGTATTGACCTGTACTTTTGTTGAAATGTACCCATTCTTCATAGTGTGAATAAAATGTTCAATCAATCAATCAACCAACCAATCAATCAATCAATCAAACAAACCACTGGGGACCCCCTACCCTGTCAAGCACTAGGAGTTGAGGCATTACATTTTGTGTGACTCGATTCCACAGAAAGATATTGTGAAAATAGCAGATCTACAAGGTGTTGTGAGCTTGTACGGCTACATTTTTTTTTGATTGTCTCTTATATTATATATAAGAGTTTGATCCGTTTTTATAGTATCGTTTGTTGGTTATGTTTGATCATGTGGGGACCCCCCTGGGGTTCGCGACCCACAGGTTGAGAACCACTGGTGTAGGCCAGTATCAGTGACTGATACAGTGGAGATTGACCTTAAATAACACATGCTCTTGTCTGCAACCTAATGTTGTGACCCACTTTTTTGTCCCAATTCTAAGTGGGCATTTGCAACGCATTCGAAAACATTCGAGGTAATGGGAAGTTGTAGAGTGACCCCTTAGCCTACATCAAATAATAACAGGATATATAAAGATGGGGAAGTAGTAGCTCTGGTCCATAGCCCAAGCATTAGGGCTATGGACCAGAGCTAGGGAAGAAGTAGTAGCTACACAGACAACACAGTTATCATTATAACATTCCAATTATTCTACAGCAATAATTGGCTAGAAAATGTTTCCTCCTCTGTCCTCTTCATTATCTCTGTCCTTCCTGCCCAAGAGCAGAACACAGACATGGCCTGGGAGAAAGCACATGGCCCACTTTCATCCACCTAACACACTAGTGGAAGATTTAAGACACGTTTGACTTCAAGTCATGATGCAGAGAAACCCTTTGGTATGGAATTACCTTAGGGTCATACTAAAAGATTTATCCAAAGACACAAGCTGCATCACCCTTCATTTATGAAATATACATGTTTTTCAAAATGGCCGCCGACAATAACCCACTATTACACCATACCCCATATCTTTGCTTCTGTTAGAGCTATAATAATAATATTGGTGTCAAAGTATACATTTTTAGGGTCAAGGAATCCAATTAAATAGATTTCAAGAATAAAAAACCCAATTGTTTTCTCGTTACCATGACAACAGGGGTAAAATATGCAAATTTCATTCGAAAAAAAATGTTTTAACAGGGTAACTTTACCCCCCCTCACCCACTAAAGCTTTCATTTAGTTTCCTCTTTGGCATGGAAGTACCTTAGGGTCATAGGAAAAGATTTATCCAAAGACACAAGCTGCATCACCTTTCATTTCTGAATTATACACCTTTTTCAAAATGGCCACCACCATTTACAGCAATACAGCATAGCCCGTATCTTTGCTTCTGTTAGAGCTATAATAATAATATTGGTGCCAAAGTATACATTTTTAGGGTCAAGGAATCCAATTAAATAGATTTCAAGACTAAAAAATCTAAAAGTTTTCTCGTTACCATGACAACGGGGGTAAAATATGCACATTTCATTCGAAAACATACGTTTTAACAGGGTAACTTTACCCCCCCTTATCCACTAAAACTTTCATTTAGTTTCCTCTTTGGCTTGGAAGTACCTTAGGGTCATAGGAAAAGATTTATCCAAAGACACAAGCTGCATTACCTTTCATTTCTGAATTATACACCTTTTTCAAAATGGCCGCCACCATTTACAGCAATACAGCATATCCCGTATCTTTGCTTCTGTTAGAGCTATAATAATAATATTGGTGCCAAAGTATAAATTTTTAGGGTCAAGGAATCCAATTAAATGGATTTCAAGAATAAAAAACCCAATAGTTTTCTCGTTACCATGACAATAGCTGTTAAATATGCGAATTTAAATCGTAAAATATGTTTTAACAGGGTAACTTTCCACCCCTCACCCCTAAAACTTTTATTTAGTTTTCCCTTTGGCATGGAAGTGCCTTAGGGCAATTGGAAAAGATTTATCCAAAGAGACGAGTTGCATCACCCTTCATTTACGAAATATACACATTTTTTAAATGGCCGCCACCATTTACAATAATACAGCAGATCTAATGTTTTTGCTTCTGTTATAAAATTTTGCTCATTTCCACTCATATCATCATACATCATCAGCCAATCAGCTGAGCACATTCCGTGCTCATGCACACACGAACACACAAAGCTGTGCATATAGGAGCGCCGCTAAAAAACCCCCAATGTTTTTCTCATTACCATCACCATCCATCCATCCATCCATCTTCAACCGCTTATCCGTAGTCGGGTCGCGGGGCAACAGCTCCACCAGAGAGCTCCAGACTTCCCTCTCCAGAGCAACATTAGTGACTTCCTCCTGGGGGATTCTGAGACGTTCCAAGGCCTGTGAGTTGATGTATTTCCTCCAACTGCGCCTTGGTCTGCTCCGGGGTCTCTTCCCAGTGTGTCGAGGACCTCCCTAGGGAGGCGGCCGAGAGGCATCCTAACCAGATGCGCGAACCACCCCAGCTGACTCCGAAGGCGAAGGAGCAGCGGTTCTACTCGTGTCTCTCTCGTGTGACTGAACTTCTCACCCTATCTCTAAGGGAGATGCCAGCCACCCGTCGAAGAAAACTCATTTCGGCCGCTTGTATTCGTGACCTTATTCTTTTCGGTCATGACCCACACTTTATGACCATAGGTGAGAGTAGGAACGAAGATTGCTCGGTAGACAGAGAGCTTTGCCTTCTGGCTCAACTCTCTTTTTGTCACAACAGTGCGGTACAGCGACTGCAATACCACCCCTGCCGCTCCGATTCTCCGGCTGATCTCCTTGTCCGTTCTCCCCTGACTCGTGAACAAGACCCTGAGATACTTGAACTCCTTAACCTGCATGGGTAATGCCTCATTCCCTACCCGGACTGCACAATCCACGGTTTCCTGCTGAGAACCATGGCCTCAGATTTGGAGACGCAGACCATCACAATTGTAATTAATCAAATAAGTCTCAACAAGTTGACATAAAAAATTCCCCAGCATTGCACAATACAGCGGTTCCCTGCTGAGTACCATGGCCTCAGATTTGGAGATGCTGATCCTCTTCCTATGGCCACCACACACTCGACAACATAATCTGCAAAAAGCAGTGAAGCAACCATTAGCTCCCCGAAGCGTACCCTCTCCTCCACGACTGCGTCTCGAAATCCTTCCCTTTCAGGTCATAGGGGCAACAGCTCCACCAGAGCTACAGACTTCCCTCTCCAGAGCAACATTAGTAACTTCCTCCTGGGGGATTCAGAGGCGTTCCAAGGCCAATTAATGGTTGTAATCCCTCCATCTCATCCTTGGTCTTCCCAGGGGTCTCCTCCCAGTGGGACGTGCATCGAGGACCTCCCTAAAGGGAGATGCCCGATAAGCATCCTAACCAGATGCCCAAACCACCTAAGATGGCTCCTTTCCAAAAGAATAAGCATGACTGAACTTCTCACCCTATCTGTCCCTATGTTGAAAATATGTGTCAAGTGTCAACCAATCCCCTCAACACCCAGAGCCTTCAGCATTTTTTGACGGATCTCACCAACCTCTGGGGCTTTTCCACTGTGGAGTTGCTTAACTGGCTGTCCCGAGTCTCCTGGGATACCATATACTGACCATAACTGTTATGGTCAGCCCATGATAGGCACAGAAGTCCAATAACAAGCCACCACTCGGGTTCAGATCAGGGAGATCGTTCCTCCCAAACACGCCACTCCCAAGTGTCTCATTGCCCACGTGCATTGAAGACCCCCAGTAAGACTACAGAATCCCCCACAACAGGCACCTTGAAAATGCTGCGTGTCAGAGCATACATGGCTCTCTGCAAATACTTGTCTCGTATACATTATGTGAATAGGATTTGCAACCCCGTTGTCATGGTAACGAGAAAACTTTTAGATTTTTTAGTCTTGAAATCTATTTAATTGGATTCCTTGACCCTAAAAATGTATACTTTGGCACCAATATTATTATTATAGCTCTAACAGAAGCAAAGATACGGGCTATGCTGTATTGCTGTAAATGGTGGCGGCCATTTTGAAAAAGGTGTATAATTCAGAAATGAAAGGTGATGCAGCTTGTGTCTTTGGATAAATCTTTTCCTATGACCCTAAGGTACTTCCAAGTCAAAGAGGAAACTAAATGAAAGTTTTAGTGGATAAGGGGGGGTAAAGTTACCCTGTTAAAACGTATGTTTTCGAATGAAATGTGCATATTTTACCCCCGTTGTCATGGTAACGAGAAAACTTTTAGATTTTTTAGTCTTGAAATCTATTTAATTGGATTCCTTGACCCTAAAAATGTATACTTTGGCACCAATATTATTATTATAGCTCTGACAGAAACAAAGATACGGGCTATGCTGTATTGCTGTAAATGGTGGCGGCCATTTTGAAAAAGGTGTATAATTCAGAAATGAAAGGTAATGCAGCTTGTGTCTTTGGATAAATCTTTTCCTATGATCCTAAGGTACTTCCATGCCAAAAAGGTTCTCTGCATCATGACTTGAAGTTAACGGCGAAAAAATCGGCCTTAAATCTTCCACTACACTGTCAACTCTGATAAATCCCTGAAGGGTGGAGAGAGGGGAGCGTGCAACATTTGAGGTTAGTGAGTTTACAAGTAGAGACCCATGCAGGCAGCTCACTGCTCAGTAGCCTATCAAAGGTGTGATGTGAGTGACTGTGAGCTGAGCTTTGTAGAGAGGCAAATTAGGCTAGTCAGTGCATCAATAGGTCCAATTCAGTCCACGCTGCATATCTTTAGGACCGCTGGATAAGATGACAGATACACCCCACTTCAGAGCACTAAACTGACGCACAGCATTCGGTGCACTATAATGAATAAATGCATCTGAAAAGGGAACCATAGTCTCGGGCTACTATTTCTCAGGCAGGATTATATGCCTGTGTAAATGGCGAGAGACTATGGAGCGACAATTTTAGGGAGGGGTCAGTCAGCTCTCTTCCATTAGCGACTATAATAAGAGCAAAGCCGACTGGCATTGGAAAAAAATAAAAGAAAATAAGTAAAAATAAACTTCACATTTCTATCTACATCAATACAATATCAGTGAGAACAATTTTAAATATATAATTTCTTTACCTCTATGTGGATCTGTGGTGGTGGGTCTATCTCATCTCCGCAGCCTTCCATCTGCGCTGATGAACAGGGTAGCATTTCAACCCCCCGCGGACTACAGTTGAGCAAAAAAGAACAAAAATAAAATGTCCGTTCTTGGTAGGCCCAACGTGCTAAAAAACAATGACATATATTTACAGAGCAGCAAGTTTACCGATGATCCTGCATGGTAACTCAGCACATGTTTAAATGCGATTCCATTTTTGGATGGTTTGGATGGAGACCGCTGCTAGCACCGCTGCTGGGACCCGGCGAAGAGGAGGATCCTCCTTCGCTTTCGCTAACAGCATCATCTGCCCCCCCGTACCAGCCCCCCCTGTAGCCCTCCTCCTCCTTGCCCCGATTCTACATTTTATTGCGCATGCATCTTTCGCCTAAAGCTAGCAGCTGAGGCTGCGCGGAGGCGACGTCTGCTTGCCCTGGTTTAAATACCGGTATAGGCCTACTTCGTGATACAACGGTGCCAAATGAACTGATACAGTGATACTTAAGCTAGTGTTACACACTACGCAGCATAGTCTCATGATTAACATGTCACTGACTGAGCCTGTAAACTACTGTAATAACTAGAAATCTAGAATAGAATCAGGGAATTCTACGTTTACACAGTTAGAAAGGAAGGGGAAACGTATAATATAGCCTACTTGTTTTGTAAAGAAAAAGTGCCCTTCTGGGCACAGGTATCCACCAGGAGGATAGGAGAGTGTGTGATGTTTGGCAAAATGTTTAGGAGTAATTTAAACATGTCCACAACTTCAGTTATGATATTTAGCGTGGTGACTTCTCCTTGCACCAGCCATCCAAATACACTTTGTGACTACCGGTAGTCCTGACCTTCATTCAGTCTCGATCCATTTTTCCTGTGACCATTTTCCAATATTGGTCTCCGCCAATTAGGACTGATCCTAATTCCACTGCATCCATCCCTATGATGGGTACATGATACATCTGCTATGGGCATTCCTTTTGCTTAAGTCCCTCCTTATCTTTCCGTTTGGCGCTTTAATCATCTAAGAGCTCAACTTGGGTGTTTCCAATAAATCAATGCTTTGATTGTTCTTAATATTTCTCAAACGAGACTTCACTTTCCTGCAGGTAATTATCTGGGGTGTTTTGGAACCAAACATACATACCGGTATTCAACGTTTCTTTACCTTGCAGGTAAACCCTATAGAGAACATTATCTCTATGGAGAGTAGTCTCTTGAGTTGAGACAGACTAGAGAGACCCAGATGGCCAGGTGGGGGCAGTAATGCTGATGTTATAGCCCATGCAATGGTTAATTGGATTGATCCCTTTATTTGCATTTTAGACTAGCCTACTATTGCTTGTGTTATGAAGTGATGTAATGAGGTGAAGTGTGTTATTTATACAAATAAGTGTAGGCTACTCACGGATACTGTGGGTGTATACAGTAGGCCTATACTCTCTTTTAAATAAAACTGTCCATACAACTTGACTTGAGTGTAAATGTCCTCTGGTGTCCTGTGTGCAGCTACCTCTGTTTGATGAACAGAAGTACATATTGATCCTGGTTGTCTCCCTACTATCACAGGAGGAGGCTGGTGAAGAGACACACCTACCTGAGCTGGTCACAGGCTGGACAGCACCATAGACCAGTGGTTCCCACAGTGGGGTCCTCAGCTAAATGATAGTTTGGAACCAAATGGACCCTTACGCGTCTGTAACTCTGAGAATGTACAAATGAAACCTAACAGTTCAATTTGGTTCAATTTGGACACTCTCAGAGTTAAATTAACATTGGCTGGGTTTCCCCAAACACATGTGGTGTAAGACTTCAACTTGTAGTGCTGCACATGCTCAGATGCCCATATAGGCCGCACACAGACGCCTGTGAACATTTCGTGCATAATATAATATATAATATTTATGTATATATATATTATTTTTTAAGAGTAAAGAGAGCCTACTGTCAGCTGTCCAAATATTATTAAATTAAATTTCAGAATGGCCTACCATTGCGTGGCACATCTGCACGAAATGTCTATGTTCACAGGCTTCTGTGTGCGGCCTAGAGGGCATCTGAGCATGTGCAGCACTACAAGTCTTACCATAATATGGTAAGACTTGTAGTGCTGCACATGCTCCCAAACTCATATTATGAGTTTGGGAAACCCAGCCATTGATTTTACAAATATAAATTGAGGGTCCCAGAGATAGAAATGCCATTAAATGGGGGTCCGTAGACTAATGCATGTCAAACTGGGGGTCCTTGAAATTAAACGGGTTGAGAATCACTGCTAGAGCAGTAGAAATATTCTCTGGCATGGGGGGCGGGTCTCTGGACCGTTGATAAGGATCGTTCCAATGTGAATGCATGCGTACCTAAAGAAGGAAGTGGACTGTTTTTGAGTGTCACACGTGTGTGATTTTTTTTAGAACGTGACATAATCTCTAGTCGACGAGCCAAGCGTCAACAAAAAAAAACACAGGCGCCTAACACCAGCGCATTTCTCAACGCCGCCCGTCTCCTGTTGAATCTGCTTAAATACACGCAGACTGGCGCAGTACACACTGATCTTATTCTGCGGACTACATGTGGCTCTTGGGCTTTGCTTCGCATATAGTCTCGGGCCGAGCTAAACAAAATAATAATGAAGCTAAAGTAGAATCCATAGCAAACTAATCAAACACGATGCTGGAGCACAGAACTGACTGACACAGTGAATAGCAGGCAGGCTGAAGTAGTATAGTATAACGGCAAAGAGCCAAATTGATTGATTGATTTATTAACAGTTTGCAGAATTACAGTACATTTCAAGTACAACTCAATACAAAAACTGTTAACAGTGAGTGGACGACATCATAAAGCATTACACTTGTTTACAATAGGGCCCAGTCAGTTTAGAATTGCAGGCGTCCGTAGGTGCCCTTTGAGAGCCGTTTTGAAGGATTCAAGGGATTCGCATGTCTTAATGACTGTTGGTAGGGCATTCCACATTTTGGTGGCATAGGAGCGAAATTAATTTAGTCCCTTGTTTGTGCCGAATTTGGGTTGCACATGGTTTATTTAACTTTCCCTGGTGTTGTGGGTGTGGACTTTGTTGACATTAAGGAAGTATTTAGACAGGTACATGGGTATCTTGGTGGTGTAGCGAATCTTGTGGACCAGACCCATTACAAGGTGCTGTACTCTGTAGTCAACCCTAAGCCATTCCAGCCTGTCAAAGTGGGCAGGGGTGAGGTGGGTTCGGGGAGTGAGGCCAAGTAGTAGCCTGGCCAGTTTGTTTTGGGAAGTCTGGAGCCTTGTTTTAAGGGCCTTAGAGGTGATGTGGTACCAGGAGATGCAGATTCTACCAAGTTCAGAGCTGAGCTGTGCTGTTCTGAAGCCAGATTGGAATTCATACATACATTTTTTTCGTGGCAAGATACTTTTCAACCTGTTCATAGACTATTTTCTCCATCACTTTCGAGATGGAGCTAAGAATAGAAATAGGGCGGTAGTTGCCGGGGTCTAATTTGCTCCCTTTCTTGTGCAAGGGGGTCACTTTGGCCAGTTTGAAATCTTGGGGGACCCTGTTTGATGGAGATGTTTATTATGTGGGTGATGATTGGAACTATAGAGCTGGCCGAGTCTCTGAGAAATTTGGAGGAAATATTGTCATGGCCAGTGGCCTTGTGGGGTTGAAGGGCACTCAGTTCATTTTTTCTAACTTGTTACCATTGTCAGCTTAAAATCATCTTTACAAACACCTAGGTTTTTGTAGAAGGCTTGGATGTGCTCTACACCAAAGAGTGGGAGGGCAGTTTGTTAACCAGCGTTGTTGTTGCAATGTTTGTAAAGAAGATGTTTAAGTAGTTGGCTACATCAAGTTTGTCAGTGATGAGGGTGTCGTTCGATTTGATGTTTGTTTGTAAACCTGTTTTTTCTAAAACATATTTTGCACTTTTACTCAAGTAAAATAAATTAATACTGTATAGCCTTTTACTATCAGAATACTTCGTCTACCACTGCTCATTGTAAACACATGCAACATTAACTTATTATTACATGATAGCACGGTTCTAGACAGTGCACAGCCGTCTATGTCATTTATTTATTCAAAATCTGCGAAAACACAGAGGTCAAACCCTTATTCTCAGTACAATAGAATTGCCGTATCAAATCAAAAACATCAATAAAAGCTAAACAATGACAGCTCGATATGAAATCAACAGAATCCACGGACCTGGCCTGGGCCGGCCGAGCGGTCCAGGCACCTAGGCAGCCTGACAGCGTGTCGCGGGTTCGAGTCCCGATCATGACGACCTTTGCTGCGTATCTCCCCCCTCCCCATCTCTCTCCCCCTTTCAGGTCTAACTACTATCAATAAAAGGCAAAAAGCACCAAAACATATAAATTTAAAAAAAAATCCACAGACCTGACTCAGTGGGATTAAAGTGTAGTAGGACTTCATTCCTACGCCAGAAAGAACTGGGAGAAAACAGTTGGAGGAAATCATCAAATGGTGTGCCACTGTAACAGACCTCTCATAATTACTGTATATACCATGTTTCTTTTATTTGAAAATAAATTAATAATGTTCATAAATAAAAACACTTTTATATCTCGCCATACAAGTGTTGTGAAAAACTAGCTAAATAACTATAATAAAAAATTGTTAGAGGATAGCTGAGCTACAGATCAGTCACACGTTACACATTTACATCATGTTTCCTGCAGAACACTGAATACTATATCTGTATGTAGGATTGTATGCTACATGATTGATTCAGTATAGATATTTAGTTATAGTAGTCATGCACACATGCAACAATATGCACATTGTGAAATAATATACTTATTGTATAATTTAATAACTCATATCTTGGGTGTGGGTATATGCATTCTTAAGGCTAGAGTGATATCGCGTCCTGGAACTCCCAGGATTCTCACCCAGATTTCCCGTGTGGGAAATTACACTAAAGCCAAACATCTTATCCTACAGCAGACACCAAACATTTTTGGCCATGCCCCCCGTTAACTCCTGACCTAACTGACGCACCCCACCAACGCTAAGTCTTGTATTTGCTGAAAGTATTTGCTGAAATTACGTCACATTATGTCAATTATGTAAAAAGAATCACTGCACTGAGAGACATGCAGCTGCTGTATACTCCCGCAGCTGCTCTATACATCTCCTTACAACAGTGGTTAACCGGATTTTGCCATTTGTGTTAAATAACACCATAAAACCGCCATTACCCTTTTCATGTCACGCACCCCCTAGACTAGGGCGTTCGCGCACCACAAGGGGTGCACGCACCACAGTTTGGGAACCCCTGCGTGACTAGCCTGCTACTGTACTACGTGTGAATAGGGAAAAGTGTTGGAGGTGCAATTAGTTAAAGGTGCTTCTCATTTAGCTCCTTTCTTGTGGCTCTGAAAAACAAATATTTGGGTGTTCCGTCGTGTTGGGGTACCTGAACTGTGACTGACTTACTTCCTGCTGCCTGTCTTCTTCTAGAACTGTAAAAGCGATGTCCAAAATGACCAATAGACTCCCGGTCCCCCATCCCCACGCCCTCGCGTGGTCTAGGTGGAAAGCCCGGTGGAGCGAGGTTACGTGGTCTCAGGCCTTCAGCTGTTCTTGTTCTTGTGAGACAGAAAGCTGCGCGGCATCCACTCTGTGCAGAGGTGCCATGGCTTTGCTGGAGCGGCGCATGGAGGTCAGGCGAGTGCGGAATCCTTCCCCGGAGAAGAAGTAGAGCAGCGGGTCGAAGCAGGAGTTGGCAGCGGCCAGGCACAGCGTCACCACCACGGACTTCTGCATAGCCACCTGCCAGTTGGAGGAGGTAGAGGTGCTTTTAGATATGGGGTCTTCAACGTTTTTCAAGCAATGGAGAGAGAGAGAGATGAAGACGTGACGTATTGTATAAAATCGCAGATCAAACATTTTCATAGATTTCATAGATAGCTTCATAGACTTGTTTGACAGCACTACCATGATTGTTGTTAACATGTTTTTTTCAATACGACAAATATGAAGTATAATCTTGAATAATCTACATCTACAAAGTACCAATGTAACTTTGTAGTAGTTTGTAGTAAAAAGTATTGAAACATGGAAAAACATGGAAATACCTTTAAAGCCTCGGACAAAGCCAACTCGGATCATGACAAATCATGAAAATAAACACAGTTTTTGGGCCGAACAAATAGTTAGAAAGAAGGGGGAAAAAGGGCAGGGTACAACATATTTTTTGTTGTTTTTCTTCTTTCTAGTTTTCTAAAGTTTTTGTTCATTTGTCACCATCCGAGTTGGCTTTGTCCGAAGCTTACAGGTCAAAATTTCCCATTCAAAATGAATGGGAAATTCTCCTTTGGGCCACTCGTCGTCATGAAAAGGGGCGGAACTGCAACGCTCTATAGTGCTACCTTCTCGGCACAGCTGGTGCCGCTCCTCGCCAGGAAGTTGATGTGAAGGCTGCGCTGGACGTGGTACGGCAGGAAGCTGACCAGGAAGGTCAGCGTGACGATGGCGATCATGCGGATGGCCTTGGCGCCGGCGCTGCTCTGCCTGCGCGACAACGGCGACACGCCGCTGCCGCGCAACAGCAGCACGCGGATGATGCCCGCATAGCACAGCAGGATGACCAGGAAGGGAAGGACGAAGCCCACCACCAGAGAGAAGTAGTTCAGCATCATCTGCATACAATTAAAGATGGAGTGCATTTTTCCACCCTAAAACATGATCATCAGGTCCTATGATTATACTAAGAAGAACATATATATATTTTTAAAGTATACAGAAAGCGTTAACATTATGTTTTTATGTGGCCAGTTCATTAACCAGGGTTAATTAAAGAATGATTACTATATGCCAGGATATCCCCCGTTCAACCCTTATTTTGAAGATCCAAAACACCGCGACCGGAACCGGATGTTGTGTGTGTTTTCAGCTTAGCACCACATATCTTAAGGATGGTGTTTGCCAATGATTTGGGGGGGCGCCTTGCAATACCCTCGAAGCCCGGTTTCCACCCGACAATGACGATATTCTATAAAAAAAAAGAACATCAATCAATCAGTCACCAGCTTGTCGATCTGTTTGCCCGGCGTGGGCGGCTCGAAGCACTTGGTCTTGTTGGTGTGGGGGTCCACGTGTTGTCCTCTCATCAGGAAGGGCGAGGCGCTGGCACAGATGAACACCCAGATGGCGGCGCACACCAGCCGTGCGCGGCACTGTGTCACCAGGTTCAGGTTCTGCACAGGGAACACGATGGCCACGAAGCGCGTGACGGACATGGCAGCCATGAAGAAGATGCTGCAGTAGAGGTTCACGTAGAGGGCGTAGGAGCTGCGTGTCATGGAGAGAGACACGCACAGAAACATTACAAGGTGCCAACTGGAACCAAAATGGCTTCTTAGTTCCAGTGGTGGAAAAAGTTCTCCCTTTCTTTTTTTTTACTTAAGTAAAAGTAATACTGCAATGAAAAAGTACAAAAGTACACACACACACACACACACACACACACACACACACACACACAATGCAATCGATTCTGAATCCATTCCAAGCATTAGTTTTGCACGAAAATCACTCCTTGGGCTAAATTCGGCCATAGTCGCCTTATATAGGTTTTAAATGGTACCCCAACGTTCAACCCCTGAATTGACCATGATCCACAATTTATATAATACTCAATTTTGAATATGTCATTTGGATGACCATAAAAGAAACCTTGAACGATTACTATTGCAATTTCTTTTTAGCTTAGATTGGCAGTAGGGCTTTCTTCCTTTCACTGGTCCTCTGCCGCCCCCTTCTGGTTAAATATTGAATCCATGGCAGTCTCAGAAATCTCACTCCCATCTCCAGAGTACAGCCTTCACGGAAACTGTTGGATCATAATTTTGTTCTTAGGAACTCCCCAAAGATTCTGAACCAGATTAGAAAGCGTTTTACTCTGGCT
The DNA here is from genome assembly GCF_963924005.1 of Protomyctophum bolini. Classification (NCBI taxonomy): domain Eukaryota; kingdom Metazoa; phylum Chordata; class Actinopteri; order Myctophiformes; family Myctophidae; genus Protomyctophum; species Protomyctophum bolini. Next base: position 31,825,270 of record NC_137871.1, read on the forward strand.
AATATTTCTGTATACACCCCTATAGCACAATCTATTATTTAAACCAGGAATTATGGATGGCGTATTTTCAGATTGGAGGGGACTGAGCTGCATGGAGATCTTTACATATAGAGAATAAAGTGGCATCTTTAGCTCAAATGCAGACAAAATATCATATTCCTCAAGCACATTTTGTCCGGTTCTTCCAAATTAGGCATTTTGTGAGTGAGCATATACCAGAATGTACAGTCAAACCCAAGGGCCACAGGTTCTATGACCTAATTCTCACACATCCCGACTCTAAACATTTAGTTTCTGGCTTTGTTGCTGCCTTTGGGGCGTCGGTGGACTCTGGTCATCTCAGAGATGCATGGGCTGAGGAGTTGGGCATTGCAATATCATATGAGTTGTGGGAGGAGGGCCTGTCTAGTATTCAGAGCTGCTATCAATTCTAAATATACACTTTTTTCGTTATTTACAAGTTAGACATTTTGTTCAAAATCTATTTAATGTTATCAACCTATAATCACCAGTATGTTCTTATCAAGAAGACCATTCAATGCAGCCAGTATGACATTTCCACATAGTGCGAAGTGGGCTATATGCAGCCAACACTTCCGCGTTCGACTTCCTTGGTCGAACTTTCCTTCCATGGAGCACCATGGAGCAACATGGCGTTGCCTGTACATTCTTTGCGTCTCGTCCTCTTTGGACAGTCCTTGATAACAACCAGGAACCGGAAGGCAGGAAGAAAGCATGCAGTCTAGGTGAGCTTGTATACCCTGCCCAATTGGTCAGCTGACTGCCACGTCAGCGTATGACATGTGGGTCTTGCAAACACTGAATACTATACACCCACATAGTAATGCAGCATATTAACCCCTCAAGCATATGTATGCGCCCTTGAGCATAGCATGAAGCCGCTCGAGTATATCTGACTGAACTAACTCTGCAAGCTACATATCAATTAGTTACATTCCACCATTTACCGTTAGTACACTGACCTGATCCGACAGAGGAAGTCGCCCAGGTTCCACTGTCCCTTGTTGACGTAGTAGATGACGCGCAGTGGCAGCGTGCTCACGCACAGCAGGTCGGACACAGCCAGGTTGAGCATGTACACGTGGAAGGGAGAGTTCTGCTGATAGGTCCGGATCAGGACCACCAGGGCGAAGCCGTTCCCGGACAGGCCCAGTATGGTGACGACGGAGTAGACCGTGGAGTAGACGGAGTTACGGAAGTCGTCGATGGATTCACACGGTACGGAGGAGCCGTTCTCTGCCATCATCTACATGGGGATAATAACAAGATAATAGAAAGTACAGCCTTGATTTCCTTCCTGGAAAGTTAGCACGCTGGAGGAGAAACCTTGGTCTTGCATTAATAGAATAAGAATAAGAAGAAAATAAAACACAGTCCACCAATGAGACACAGACTTAGTAGGCAGAAATGGTGACATCTTATGAGTAGGACCAATTATTAGAGATAGGTTGAAAATGGCAAAAGTGGTACTTTAAATAAAAGGGTTAGAGTTCAGAATTTTGGACTTAAAGCTGTAGGAAATACTTGCCATTAACATTATGGTTGCAAAGGTAATAATTGATTGAGTCCCGTGGTGGGAGTTCTGGTCTGGTTTGGGTGAATATTAAGTAGTTCCGAGCATCTGGGGCCAAGCATTAAAAATAAAATTAGCGTAATTTGTATTGTTGACCTATTTCTACCATATAGAGCAACTTTCGTTCAACTTTGACCCCCCCTGTTACATTACCATTTTTGTGTCCAGTATCACTACACCAGCAACAGCACAAAACCTATAGTTCCATGTGACAGAGGGGTCAAAGTTCTAATGTTAGAAATAGGTCAACAACACTAGTTTTGTGGATTAATTATTTTTATGCGTGGCCCTGAATGACTGAAACAACTTAATATTCACCAAAACACGAGTTACAGTAGCTACAACGCTAATAGTGATGCGAGGTTGAAAATGGTTAGTTAGTAGTTTTACAATATTACGCCTATGCTTCTTAATGAAAACATTGATAATTGGGATAAGATCATAGATTCTGCATGAGAAGTTGGACCGACATCACATATGAGTGAGTTCTGTGTTCCCAGAACTCACGCTTAGTACCACCTTCTCCCGAGCAGGGCCCAAATTAGGTTCTGAGAAACGTATCTAAAACCGAGCCGTAGTGTGTGTAACCCAGAAACATATCTTACGATACGGTTCACTGATTGATGACATCACAACTTCTCTCAGGTTCACAGCATTTATTGCCTACTCTGTCAGACAACAAACACATACACATGTGGTTGGTGGTGTGACTGTGTGAGGCTCACAACAGAGCTCCCCTAAACATCAGAACAGAAACAATAGATTTCAAATGGCTGCGCCATTACTGTTGTCGTTGTGCATCTCCATGCTGAATCTTGCAACTTGTCACGTTAGAAGAAAAGCAGTACAATTTCAATGTACAATGTACTGACCAATTACAATGTACATGTCCACAACATTCATATCACATGTACTTTGATGTAAGTGAAATTAGCTAAATACATGAAAAATCACAGCTATTCACCTACCATAAACAGGAAACACAGCAGCATAAGGGGACGGGCTGCAAGTTTCCTCTTACCAATATAGACACCACCCGCCACAAGAGCCCTTCATAGATTAACCCAATAATACAAAATAATTTTGACAGACTTCAAATGCAATAACAATCCTGTTACAAGAGGAAACCATGTACATTGTTATGACCATCATCAGATATGATCGTTTCAAGATTCTACATCCTGTGCGGGTCTTTCTTGTAGGTGTGGCGTTCAGCTGCACTTCATACCACCAGATACACTTATGGGTTTGTAACTCAGTGTACAAACATACAAATGGCCCGTACTATCTCCAGGATCCCAATCTACACTAAAAATCCTCAGTAGCGTTCGAACTGGCGACCTTGCGGTTACCATCCGGCCACTCTACCCCTGAGCCACCGCCTCGGAAGGGGAAGCGAGGGTTGTCTGTCGAAAATGTCAAAAAGTCGTCAAAATCATCAAGAGCACAAATTAACACCTTGAAAAAGGTTGTTAAAGACGTCATGAGCATTAATTTAAATTATCTGTTCATCATTTCCTTGCTATTCATTTAAAATGTGCTCGGCTAGCTACAAATGACGTAAGCAGTACGTTGTTCTGACTAGTCATTGGTCCGACAAACGACAACCCACCTCAAACCCTAACCATAACCCTAACCATAATAACCATAATCGCAAGCACAGGAGCAGACGCTAGTCCGACATGTGGACGCATGTCGGACTAGCGTCGGAATGACATGCGGTCCCCGGTTCATTGGCATTAAACAAGCAGAATGACATGCGGTCCCCGGTTCATTGGCATTAAACAAGCAGAGGGAATGACATGCGGTCCCCGGTTCATTGGCATTAAACAAGCAGAGGTTCATTGGCATTAAACAAGCAGAGGGCGCACGCCAACATTGCAGCGGTGCTGACCACGGTGCAGAAGCATGAACATGAAAGATGTCAGAACGTCTTTCCATGGTTCATGCCATGATAATATATATATATATATATATATATATAATATAATATTCCGGTTTGTGCACGAGAGACTGACTCTTGCAACAGGTCAACATTCCAGCATGGCTCAGATCCAAAACTTATATTTTTGACTGATTTGTAATCTGTTTCCTGTAATCTGTCATTTTACACTTAATTGCATGTTAAATCATATAACCTAATCAATAAATAATCTCCAACAAATATTTGACGTGCTGAAACATTTGCTGTGCCTTGGTGATGCATTTTAGATGAAAATGTTTCAATTCATGTAAAGCATCATCTCGTTTTGGCTGTGCAAGCCTCATTTCCTCCTTCAACAGTGTTGCATGTCACATTCCTTAATTATTTTTGTATGAATTAAACAATAATCGTGAGAAAGTATGCATGCAGCAAATGTCTTACCGTTCATGTGCAGCCTTATGATGTTGCTCTGTGTGGGTCAGGGAAGAAAAGGCAGGGCAGGATGCTTTTCAAAGTGAGTGTATCCGCTCTGAGGGTGTGTGTGTGTGTGTGTGTGTGTGTGTGTGTGAGAGTGAGTGAGTGAGTGAGTGAGTGAGTGAGTGAGTGAGTGAGTGAGTGAGTGAGTGAGTGAGTGCGCGCGCGTGTGTCTGATAACTGCAGCAGCAGCAGCACCAGCAGCAGGTGGTTGATAATGATAAAGCGATAAAAGTAGGACTGTCAGAGAGAGGAGTATTCTTTTCTGTTCTTGATCCGCCCCCCTCTTAGATCATGTGATTAGATAGCATGGATAGATACAGACACAGATCTGAATTAATCCCACAGGAGAAATTCTCGTAGCCTACTACACTGCCTCTGCCACCGGAATGTGGAACGCCCTGACATCTTTATAAAGGACTAGACCAGTGCCCGGCTGTAGAGCACCCGAGTCGGTAACGATGGAAGGCAGAGGCCTTTGTGGTGGTTCTGGACAACCGTGGGTCCGACCGGGTGTGGAGCGTGTATGAACACTGTACTACTAACCAGCATGACTGTGCCTGTCTAACGGGTTTATCTGCTGTCTGCTAGGGACTGACTGACTGCTACACATTATTAAAACAGGGAAAGTGATTTCCTTGTTACTAGACCACTTAAGCCCAGTCTACTCGGAAATGATGCAAAGTCAGGAACGATGCAAGTTGGGATATGCACCCAGTTCTGTACAACCACCTATCTGACCGACTCAACCCCAGCACCGCACTCCTTTGGGTCCTCAGCAATATACAGTACACGCTAAAATATCTTTCTGCGCATTTTTTGTAGTAGCAATAAAATAATCATTGCAATATGTTTGTTCAGTCTCTCCAGCTCTTTAGTGAACAGAAAATACATTTTCAGGACGGGATACCGATGATATGATTGGATTAAATTGGCGACCCACCTGGAACCTGAGAGACAGGGAGACCCTGGTACTAAACACTCAATAGAGGCTATGCGCGTGACATCCTACTAGGCTGAGGAATATATCCCACCCTATATTTGTACTGCCCACCCTGGGCAGTACATTTATAGGCCACATTTATAATATAAAACAGCCATCATCAGTATTATGGGAGGCTGAATGTTTTTTACTGCCGTGTGGTTTACCATGCCTCTGTATCAACTACGATTTCAGATCAAAGCCTGTGTTTGTGGACGAAAATGAATTAAACGGGAGTACAAGGGATATTTCACTTTAAATTTTTGGATTTGGTTTACTCAGGCTTATGTGAACACCCCAGACAGTTTTTTGCTCGATTCAGTATTCATTTTAACTGCCCGGCCCCCTTCCTATACAAACCCGTTATAATTTCAAACTCCATTTTAACCATGGTGACGGGTATTTTCCATCTAATATGTGTTTTTTTATTTAGTGTTTTTTAGTCTCCTACTCTCCTTCGTGGACTCCTGGAGGAGGAACCTTTCCAGAATATATATTTTAAAATGAAAACAGTAAATGAAAAAGCCTCCCCACATATTAGAAGGACAATATCAGTCACCAGAAAAAAGTATAGGTGTTTTCGATGAATCTATCTAATCTATGGTTAAAATGGAGTTGGAAGTTATAATGGGTTTGTATAGGAAGGGGGCGGGGCAGCTAAAATGAATATGAAATATCTAAATACTGAATCAAGCAACGTATAATAGTGCAGGGGTGTAAAATGACCAACGTTTTTTTATTCTTTTTTTTAAGTGAAATATCCCTTTAAAACGTTTGATAATGTCCCCTCAAACATGACTTATTTTTTATCAATTACACAGCCCCTGATAGTAACATAATGAACAAGACAGTACTGTTTGACTAGGGAGGTAAATTAAAATTAGGATTCAAGGATACAGATGCCTTACTCAAACAATATCAATGTAATTTGAGCTGTGAGTCAACAACAGAGGTAAATACAGTAGACAGGATGTGTTTTGGCTGAATGTGCGCCTCCTGGCTTCTCTGCACTTTTGACACAGCTGCTTTTACATTAAATAGTGGAACATTTCAACACGTCACTCGTGTTGTAAGCTTGTAAATCTGCTATTTCTGCCATGCAGACACAATCACTGAATTACATCCACCGTTGGGTGTGTGGATGTGAGGAATACAGTACTTTGTAAAGTACTGGAAATGTGCTAGTATGAAAATGCCAAATTACCATCAAATCTAAATTGGCCAAATGCAACGTTTAATGACAACATTACTGAAAACAAGGATCATATAGCTATTATTGAGCCATTAAGCTGACCTCACAACTGTTTCATAAAGCACTTTATGAGCACTTCAATCAACTGAAGTGTTGTATTATAGGCCTAAAGCAGTGTGTGGTCGACTCCACCTTCTTCACTGACACTAAGTGAGTTATGAGAAATCATATCAGATCTTCTAAATGACTGCTCCATTTTCTAATGCAGTATCCGCTCCATTTGTTGCACTCCATTTGTGCAACTCATTAACGAGATAAACAGGAAATGGTACAACCGCTTTTAAAAATCAATTCAGGAGAGTTTGTTTTGGTTCTCTGTTACAGAACCTTCACCTTGGCTGGTGGCGCTACAATAGGCCAATGTGAAAATGGTGCCATTTGTTCTTATGCCTTTGATGGCAATTGGATGATTTGAGGCATATTGTTCCAAAAATGTGTTTTGCTCAAATCCACCTGTTGGTGGCGCTATAGCAGGCCAATGTGAAAAGGGTGGGATATATTCCTCAGCCTAGTAGGAAAGTCTGTGAAAGATTTCACATAATTGCACGCTGCGTTCATGATTTGAGGCGTTTTGTTCAAAACGGGCCAATCCTGCCAACTTTGAAAGCCAATGTTAGCCAATTAGGATGGAATATGAAATATCGGACAGATCTCTTCTTGAACACATGACTATAGAGGACTATAGATTTGCAAGATTTTTGGACAGAATCTGGAGGAGTAATATAAAAAAAATGTTTTTCAAAAGTCGGCTTCCTGGTGGCGCTATAACAGACCGTTCTGGAAAATTTGGGGCAGAGGTTCATCGTTGGCATCCAGGATGTGTGTGCAAAATTTGGGCACCGGGTTTACGGTGCCAGAGTTAACTGTACACACACACACACACACACACACACACACACACACACACACACACACACACACACTATTTTCATTAACCCATTTAGACCTGGTGTAACCGATACGTTGTTTTACCTTAAATGCCGGCTTTTTTTTAAATACGAATTTGAAGGTTTACAGAAAACCTTAGGTTAGGTTTTAGGAGGCCTCAGACCTAAATGGGTTAATACATTTTTATTTTGACCAGTATGGTAGAGTAAGTTGTTACAATATAACTAACAACAGCGGTTGTATTTAGTCTCCTAGAAGATGCTCCTATCAACGTTATCAACATCAGCAACGTTCCCTACTCGCATCGTTCCTGAGGCTTGGCCAACATGCAACATTCCTGAGGTATAGCCAACTTGCATCGTTGTTGATGACTTGCGTGGCACTTCGGGTGCCAGCCTAGCTTATTCAAATGGAGGTTATGAACAATAGTGTCTGCCAAGTGCCAACACGTGTTGCAGAGCTCTAACGATACATACATTCAGATACTACTCAAGTGTAGGAGCTCAAGCATCTCGGGGTCTTGTTTGTGAGTGAGTGAGGGGAGGATGGAGCAGAAGATCAGCCAGAAAATGGGAGCAGCAGGACTCAGCGTTATTGCGTTGGCTGCATATATGTATACATATAATAGTGCAGCATTGTGGAAAAAAGGGGAGCCAGAGATGCCGAAGCTCTCAATCTACCGGTCAATCTTGGCTCTGCTTGTTTCTAGTTAATAGTGTTGTCTATCTAGGCCATCGTCTACGTTGGCTGTTCGTAAAACCATACTCAGTCAAGATAGGATCTTATCTGACATCCTCAAATCACATCCACTGAGAGGAAGTAACTTAGTTCACACATTTGTGTGTTGTAGTTTTTTTAACCACTGCAATAAAGACGTTTCTGAAAGGAAAAATAAAGTTCTAAGTTGAAGTGTGTGTGCGTGCGTGTATGTGTGTGTGTGCGTTGTGCATTTGTTGTGTGGGGGGTTTCAGTTTGTGTTGTATTTGCAGCGAAAACTCGAAACAGAAAGTACAGTAACAGACAGTGAATGGTTATCGCACAGCAGTGTGACAATAGTGTTGCATAAACCCTTATTATCAGTGGTGCCGAAAATACACGCAATGCAGACAGAAAAAGCACAAAAATAGAATTGCCGTATCAAATCAAAAACATCAATAAAAGCTAAACAATGACAGCTCGATATGAAATCAACAGAATCCACGGACCTGGCCTGGGCCGGCCGAGCGGTCCAGGCACCTAGGCAGCCTGACAGCGTGTCGCGGGTTCGAGTCCTGATCCTGACGACCTTTGCTGCGTATCTCCCCCCTCCCCATCTCTCTCCCCCTTTCAGGTCTAACTACTATCAATAAAAGGCAAAAAGCACCAAAACATATAAATAAATAAAAAATCCACAGACCTGACTCAGTGGGATTAAAGTGTAGTAGGACTTCATTCCTACGCCAGAAAGAACTGGGAGAAAACAGGTGGGGGAAATCATCAAATGGTGTGCCACTGTAACAGACCTCTCATAATTACTGTATATACCATGTTTGTTTTATTTGAAAATAAATTAATAATGTTCATAAATAAAAACACTTTTATATCTCGCCATACAAGTGTTGTGAAAAACTAGCTAAATAACTATAATAAAAAATTGTTAGAGGATAGCTGAGCTACAGATCAGTCACACGTTACACATTTACATCATGTTTCCTGCAGAACACTGAATACTATATCTGTATGTAGGATTGTATGCTACATGATTGATTCAGTATAGATATTTAGTTATTTTATAAGTAGTCATGCACACATGCAACAATATGCACATTGTGAAATAATATACTTATTGTATAATTTAATAACTCATATCTTGGGTGTGGGTCTATGCATTCTTAAGGCTAGAGTGATATCGCGTCCTGGAACTCCCAGGATTCTCACCCAGATTTCCCGTGTGGGAAATTACACTAAAGCCAAACATCTTATCCTACAGCAGACACCAAACATTTTTGGCCATGCCCCCCGTTAACTCCTGACCTAACTGACGCACCCCCCCCACCAACGCTAAGTCTTGTATTTGCGAAAGTATTTGCTGAAATTACGTCACATTATGTCAATTATGTAAAAAAAAATCACTGCACTGAGAGACATGCAGCTGCTGTATACTCCCGCAGCTGCTCTATACATCTCCTTACAACAGTGGTTAACCGGATTTTGCCATTTGTGTTAAATAACACCATAAAACCGCCATTACCCTTTTCATGTCACGCACCCCCTAGACTAGGGCGTTCGCGCACCACAAGGGGTGCACGCACCACAGTTTGGGAACCCCTGCGTGACTAGCCTGCTACTGTACTACGTGTGAATAGGGAAAAGTGTTGGAGGTGCAATTAATTAAAGGTGCTTCTCATTTAGCTCCTTTCTTGTGGCTCTGAAAAACAAATATTTGGGTGTTCCGTCGTGTTGGGGTAACTGTGACTGACTTACTTCCTGCTGCCTGTCTTCTTCTAGCACTGTAAAAGCGATGTCCAAAATGTCTCTGCGTGACCAATAGACTCCCGGTCCCCCATCCCCACGCCCTCGCGTGGTCTAGGTGGAAAGCCCGGTGGAGCGAGGTTACGTGGTCTCAGGCCTTCAGCTGTTCTTGTGAGACCGAACGCTGCGCGGCATCCACTCTGTGCAGAGGTGCCATGGCTTTGCTGGAGCGGCGCATGGAGGTCAGGCGAGTGCGGAATCCTTCCCCGGAGAAGAAGTAGAGCAGCGGGTCGAAGCAGGAGTTGGCAGCGGCCAGGCACAGCGTCACCACCACGGACTTCTGCATAGCCACCTGCCACTTGGAGGAGGTAGAAGTGCTTTTAGATATGGGGTCTTCAACGTTTTTCAAGCAATGGAGAGAGAGAGAGATGAAGACTTGTTTGACAGCACTACCATCATTGTTGTTAACATGTTTTTTCAATACGACAAATATGAAGTATAATCTTGAATAATCTACATCTACAAAGTACCAATGTAACTTTGTAGTAGTTTGTAGTAAAAAGTATTGAAACATGGAAAAACATGGAAATACCTTTAAAGCCTCGGACAAAGCCAACTCGGATCATGACAAATCATGAAAATAAACACAGTTTTTGGGCCGAACAAATAGTTAGAAAGAAGGGGAAAAAAGGGCAAGGTACAACATATTTTTTGTTGTTTTTCTTCTTTCTAATGATTTGATCGGCCCAAAAGTTTTTGTTCATTTGTCACCATCGGAGTTGGCTTTGTCCGAAGCTTACAGGTCAAAATTTCCCATTCAAAATAAATGGGAAATTCTCCTTTGGGCCACTCGTCGTCATGAAAAGGGGCGGAACTGCAACGCTCTATAGTGCTACCTTCTCGGCACAGCTGGTGCCGCTCCTCGCCAGGAAGTTGATGTGAAGGCTGCGCTGGACGTGGTACGGCAGGAAGCTGACCAGGAAGGTCAGCGTGACGATGGCGATCATGCGGATGGCCTTGGCGCTGCTCTGCCTGCGCGACAACGGCGACACGCCGCTGCCGCGCAACAGCAGCACGCGGATGATGCCCGCATAGCACAGCAGGATGACCAGGAAGGGAAGGACGAAGCCCACCACCAGAGAGAAGTAGTTCAGCATCATCTGCATACAATTAAAGATGGAGTGCATTTTTCCACCCTAAAACATGATCATCAGGTCCTATGATTATACTAAGAAGAATATATATATTTTTTAAAGTGTACAGAAAGCGTTAACATTATGTTTTTATGTGGCCAGTTCATTAACCAGGGTTAATTAAAGAATGATTACTATATGCCAGGATATCCCCCGTTCAACCCTTATTTTGAAGATCCAAAACACCGCGACCGGAACCGGATGTTGTGTGTGTTGTCGGTTTAGGTGTTGCTCTCTCACTAGCCGATGAGAAGTACAGGCCGGCGCCATTACAGCGACCGCTATGCAGTGTCATGGCTATAACAACAGATAGTCATCCGAAGCTAATGTGAGAAGCCTTTCGACTAGATCGGAAACAAAACATTTATATAACTGAATAAACGTACGTTTATTTATTTGCGCTTGCCGAGACTAATGATTAACGTAGGTTACGTTTTTCGGCGGGGAAAGTATTAAGTATACCTGCTTTTCAGCTTAGCACCACATATCTTAAGGATGGTGTTTGCCAATGATTTGGGGGGGCGCCTTGCAATACCCTCAAAGCCCGGTTTCCACCCGACAATGACGATATTCTATAAAAAAAAGAACATCAATCAATCAGTTACCAGCTTGTCGATCTGTTTGCGCGGCGTGGGCGGCTCGAAGCACTTGGTCTTTTTGGTGTGGGGGTCCACTGTCCTCTTATCAGGAAGGGCGAGGCGCTGGCACAGATGAACACCCAGATGGCGGCGCACACCAGCCGTGCGCGGCACTGTGTCACCAGGTTCAGGTTCTGCACAGGGAACACGATGGCCACGAAGCGCGTGACGGACATGGCAGCCATGAAGAAGATGCTGCAGTAGAGGTTCACGTAGAGGGCATAGGAGCTGCGTGTCGTGGAGAGAGACACGCACAGAAACATTACAAGGTGCCAACTGGAACCAAAATGGCTTCTTAGTTCCAGTGGTGGAAAAAGTTCTCCCTTTCTTTTTTTTTACTTAAGTAAAAGTAATACTGCAATGAAAAAGTACAAAAGTACACACACACACATAATGCAATCGATTCTGAATCCATTCCAAGCATTAGTTTTGCACGAAAATCACTCCTTGGGCTAAATTCGGCCATAGTCACTTGCCCAAATGTGATGACCTCATTTTTAGCCGCAGGACTGCAAATGGCTATGGCCTTATATAGGTTTTCAATGGTACCCCAACGTTCAACCCCTGAATTGACCATGATCCACAATTTATATAATACTCAATTTTGAATATGTCATTTGGATGACCATAAAAGAAACCTTGAACGATTACTATTGCAATTTCTTTTGGGTCACCCCCTTTCTTTTTAGCTTAGATTGGCAGTAGGGCTTTCTTCCTTTCACTGGTCCTCTGCCGCCCCCTTCTGGTTAAATATTGAATCCATGGCAGTCTCAGAAATCTCACTCCCATCTCCAGAGTACAGCCTTCACTCAAACTGTTAGATCATAATTTTGTTCTTAGGAACTCCCCGAAGATTCTGAACCAGATTAGAAAGCGTTTTACTCTGGCTAATATTTCTGTATACACCCCTATAGCACAATCTATTATTTAAACCAGGAATTATGGATGGCGTATTTTCAGATTGGAGGGGACTGAGCTGCATGGAGATCTTTACATATAGAGAATAAAGTGGCATCTTTAGCTCAATTGCAGACTAAATATCATATTCCTCAAGCACATTTTGTCCGGTTCTTCCAAATTAGGCATTTTGTGAGTGAGCATATACCAGAATGTACAGTCAAACCCAAGGGCCACAGGTTCTATGACCTAATTCTCACACATCCCGACTCTAAACATTTAGTTTCTGGCTTTGTTGCTGCCTTTGGGGCGTCGGTGGACTCTGGTCATCTCAGAGATGCATGGGCTGAGGAGTTGGGCATTGCAATATCATATGAGTTGTGGGAGGAGGGCCTGTCTAGTATTCAGAGCTGCTATCAATTCTAAATATACACTTTTTTCGTTATTTACAAGTTAGACATTTTGTTCAAAATCTATTTAATGTTAGCAACCTATAATCACCAGTATGTTCTTATCAAGAAGACCATTCAATGCAGCCAGTATGACATTTCCACATAGTGCGAAGTGGGCTATATGCAGCCAACACTTCCGCGTTCGACTTCCTTGGTCGAACTTTCCTTCCATGGAGCACCATGGAGCAACATGGCGTCGCCTGTACAGTCTTCGCGTCTCGTCCTCTTTGGACAGTCCTTGATAACAACCAGGAACCGGAAGGCAGGAAGAAAGCATGCAGTCTAGGTGAGCTTGTATACCCTGCCCAATTGGTCAGCTGACTGCCACGTCAGCGTATGACATGTGGGTCTTGCAAACACTGAATACTATACACCCACATAGTAATGCAGCATATTAACCCCTCAAGCATATGTATGCGCCCTTGAGCATAGCATGAAGCCGCTCGAGTATATCTGACTGAACTAACTCTGCAAGCTACATATCAATTAGTTACATTCCACCCCTGACCATTTACCGTTAGTACACTGACCTGATCCGACAGAGGAAGTCGCCCAGGTTCCACTGTCCCTTGTTGACGTAGTAGATGACGCGCAGTGGCAGCGTGCTCACGCACAGCAGGTCGGACACAGCCAGGTTGAGCATGTACACGTGGAAGGGAGAGTTCTGCTGATAGGTCCGGATCAGGACCACCAGGGCGAAGCCGTTCCCGGACAGGCCCAGTATGGTGACGACGGAGTAGACCGTGGAGTAGATGGAGTTACGGAAGTCGTCGATGGACTCACACGGTACGGAGGAGCCGTTCTCTGCCATCATCTACATGGGGATAATAACAAGATAATAGAAAGTACAGCCTTGATTTCCTTCCTGGAAAGTTAGCACGCTGGAGGAGAAACCTTGGTCTTGCATTAATAGAATAAGAATAAGAAGAAAATAAAACACAGTCCACCAATGAGACACAGACTTAGTAGGCAGAAATGGTGACATCTTATGAGTAGGACCAATTATTAGAGATAGGTTGAAAATGGCAAAAGTGGTACTTTAAATAAAAGGGTTACAGTTCAGAATTTTGGACTTAAAGCTGTAGGAAATACTTGCCATTAACATTATGGTTGCAAAGGTAATAATTGATTGAGTCCTGTGGTGGGAGTTCTGGTCTGGTTTGGGTGAATATTAAGTAGTTCCGAGCATTTGGTGGGGGTCTGGGGCCAAGCATTAAAAATACAATTTGCGTAATTTGTATTGTTGACCTATTTCTACCATATAGAGCAACTTTCGTTCAACTTTGAGCCCCCTGTCACATTACCATTTTTGTGTCCAGTATCACTACACGATCAACAGCAAAAAAAACTATAGTTCCATGTGACAGAGGGGTCAAAGTTCTAATGTTAGAAATAGGTCAACAAAACAAATTACACTAGTTTTGTGGATTAATTATTTTTATGCGTGGCCCTAAATGACTGAAACAACTTAATATTCACCAAAACACGAGTACTAGCTACAACGCAAATAGTGATGCCAGGTTGAAAATGGTTAGTTATTTTTTTTACAATATTACGCCTATGCTTCTTAATGAAAACATTGATAATTGGGATAAGATCATAGATTCTGCATGAGAAGTTGGACCGACATCACATATGAGTGAGTTCTGTGTACCCAGAACTCACGCTTAGTACCACCTTCTGCCGAGCAGGGCCCAAATTAGGTTCTGTTTAATCCTGTTACAAGAGGAATGTAAATGTAAATTGTTATGACCATCATCAGATATGATCGTTTCCAGATTCTACATCCTGTGCGGGTCTTTCTTGTAGGTGTGGCGTTCAGCTGCACTTCATACCACCAGATACACTTATGGGTTTGTAACTCAGTGTACAAACATACAAATGGCCCGTACTATCTCCAGGATCCCAATCTACACTAAAAATCCTCAGTAGCGCCGACAAACGGCAACCCACCTCAAACCCTAACCTAACCATAATCGCAAGCACAGGAGCAGACGCTAGTCCGACATGTGGACGCATGTCGGACTAGCGTCGGAATGACATGCGGTCCCCGGTTCATTGGCATTAAACAAGCAGAGGGAATGACATGCGGTCCCCGGTTCATTGGCATTAAACAAGCAGAGGGAATGACATGCGGTCCCCGGTTCATTGGCATTAAACAAGCAGAATGACATGCGGTCCATCCGGTTCATTGGCATTAAACAAGCAGAATGACATGCGGTCCCCGGTTCATTGGCATTAAACAAGCAGAGGGAATGACATGCGGTCCCGGTTCATTGGCATTAAACAAGCAGAGGGCGCACGCCAACATTGCAGCGGTGCTGACCACGGTGCAGAAGCATGAACATGAAAGATGTCAGAACGTCTTTCCATGGTTCATGCCATGATATTATATAATATATATATATATATATATATATATATATATATATATATATATATATATATATATATATTATATAATATTCTGGTTTGTGCACGAGAGACTGACTCTTGCAACAGGTCAACATTCCACCATGGCTCAGATCCAAAACTTATATTTACAATTCATGTAAAGCATCATCTCGTTTTGGCTGTGCAAGCCTCATTTCCTCCTTCAACAGTGTTGCATGTCACATTCCTTAATTATTTTTGTATGAATGAAACAATAATCGTGAGAAAGTATGCATGCAGCAAATGTCTTACCGTTCATGTGCAGCCTTATGATGTTGCTCTGTGTGGGTCAGGGAAGAAAAGGCAGGGCAGGACAGGCAGGATGCTTTTCAAAGTGAGTGTATCCGCTCTGAGGGGGTGTGTGTGTGTGAGTGAGTGAGTGAGTGAGTGAGTGAGTGAGTGAGTGAGTGAGTGAGTGAGAGAGAGAGAGAGAGAGAGTGAGTGAGTGAGTGAGTGAGTGAGTGCGCGTGTGTCTGATAACTGCAGCAGCAGCAGCACCAGCAGCAGGTGGTTGATAATGATAAAGCGATAAAAGTAGGACTGTCAGAGAGAGGAGTATTATTTTCTGTTCTTGATCCGCCCCCCCCCCCCTCTTAGATCATGTGATTAGATAGCATGGATAGATACAGACACAGATCTGAATTAATCCCACAGGAGAAATTCTCGTAGCCTACTACACTGCCTCTGCCACCGGAATGTGGAACGCCCTGACATCTTTATAAAGGACTAGACCAGTGCCCGGCAGTAGAGCACCGAGTCGGTAACGATGGAAGGCAGAGGCCTTTGTGGTGGTTCTGGACAACCGTGGGTCCGACCGGGTGTGGAGCGTGTATGAACACTGTACTACTAACCAGCATGACTGTGCCTGTCTAACGGGTTTATCTGCTGTCTGCTAGGGACTGACTGACTGCTACACATTATTAAAACAGGGAAAGTGATTTCCTTGTTACTAGACCACTTGAGCCCAGTCTACTCGGAAATTATGCAAAGTCAGGAACGATGCAAGTTGGGATATGCACCCAGTTCTGTACAACCACCTATCTGACCGACTCAACCCCAGCACCGCACTCCTTTGGGTCCTCAGCAATATACAGTACACGCTAAAATATCTTTCTGCGCATTTATAGTAGTAGCAATAAAATAATCATTGCAATATGTTTGTTCAGTCTCTCCAGCTCTTTAGTGAACAGAAAATACATTTTCAGGACGGGATACCGATGATATGATTGGATTAAATTGGCGACCCACCTGGAACCTGAGAGACAGGGAGACCCTGGTACTAAACACTCAATAGTGTACCACAGTTTAACCCATTTAGGCCTAAGGCCGATTCTAAAAACGCCTCTAAATCCTGACCTAAGGTTTCTGAAAAACTTCAAATATTTATATAGCAGCATCAAAAAATTTACATTTTTGAATACTGTACATACTGTACAGAACCCAAATTAGGGTGCCCGGCCTGAGGGGGTAAGATACCAATAGGGGTTCCCGCCCAGAATGGGTTAAACACTGCAATAAAGACGTTTCTGAAAGGAAAAATAAAGTTCTAAGTTGAAGTGTGTGTGCGTGCGTGTATGTGTGTGTGTGCGTTGTGCATTTGTTGTGTGGGGGGTTTCAGTTTGTGTTGTATTTGCAGCGAAAACTCTCCCCACAATAATAGAAAACAGAAAGTACAGTAACAGACAGTGAATGGTTATCGCACAGCAGTGTGACAATAGTGTTGCATAAAAGTAACGACTAAATCAGAGTAATGGTCCCAAGACACATGTTGGTGTCTGTGCACTGCGCGCACACACACACACACACAAACACACACACACACACACACACACACACACACACCTTTATAGTTACAGGAGCACCTGTTCAGGCAGGCACACACACTTGGTCCTGACATGCAACGCACGCACACACGCCTGTCAATCACACTGAAAGTGAGATGAGTCACAGGAAACGTTGATTAACATACAACACCCGCATTGTCATGGAGACAACACGCACGTTGCCAGGGACACACGACATGCCTGAACCAAGCCCCCAGTAAGGCTATCCAACGTTGAAGATGCCACTACCTACTGGCGAAATGTGGAATTGCAGCACTTTAATGGATAAATAAAGTGGACGGACGTTCATGACGTCACGTGCGTAAGCCCGTAAGCTCGCTCGAGCCATTGAGTTATAATTATACCTGGAAGTCTTCCGGGTGCTTCAAAACGCCACTGAGCAACTTCCACTGAAATGAATAGCGGGGGGTGGGGCTAACGCTCCAGTTCGGTCTCTATCCTTCTTTATACTCTATGGCCTGAACACACAAAGACACTTCACCTGACACGCTGTAGTCCTCAGGCGCCCTCTACAGTCTACAACATCAACCGTTTCTGGACCAGGGCCCACATAAAACTCTCAACAAGACGTACCTTACTACTATTGTATTCTATTTTATTGATTATTCTTTTAATTAATTATTTATCATTCAAATCTTGGGGCCAGAGTTGAGAATCTATTCTCTAGTCTACATTACAACACTGTATAAAAACACTCCATATCACCATGCATGCCATGCTCCCATGACGTCAACTTTTGTGACATGACCCCCCTCCCAAAAATAAATAATGTCCCCGCACCTTTTATGTCCTGATGGCGCCACTGACAGGAACTGCTTTAACATCATTGAGCTGGGCTTCTGGAGTCGCAGTAAAACTCACGGCTTGACAGGGAAAACACGTTTGCAATGTTAGACCGAGGGGGGGGGGGTGGTCTGACCTCATCAAACCCTGTACTCTCAGGACACGCTCCATATATGGCCAGTACAGAATTCATTCCATATGTGACCCCTCATGCCAAAGCGCCAGTGCTCGCCCAGCAGTCTGCCGTTACCCAGGCGGATGCGTGCATGCAACCTCGCCCTTTAGGGCTAGTTAAAAACTAGCACTTGTGCTAATACACTGTAAACAATGCATCTGCAATGCAATGTAATTTTGATGTCCATGCCAAATAAATAAACATAACCTAACATGTTCCAGCATGTCTCTCCTCACAGCTCTCAAAGGCAATGGCCATAGATGCATAGCCTACTCATGCATGATTCACTGCCGATACATTTATACTTATTGATAGTATGTGCATTATGTTCACTCATTCATACCCAGCACAGATGACTGGTGTTAGAATCTCTTTCATTTTGTTATTTTATTATTATCTTATATTTCCTAGGAGGTGTGGACATCGATTGGTTCAGCGTCTTGTTCATGTCATGCCCTACAGCACAACCTCCTGATCTCTGTGAGTCAAGACTGTGTCACTCTGTCTCTCTCTCTCTCCAAGACAAGACATTACACCTACAGGCAGGTACTGGGGAGCAGACGTGATGACATCAGAGCTACAGTCAGGCAGGTACTGGTAGCAGTCTTATAAACCTTTAGCAAAAGACAGGAGAGACAGTTTGACAGTCTCAGCCCAACCAGACAGGTTAGAACACCAGCCTCGTTGGGACAACAGAAGATGATACTTTCTCACAGGTAAGTGTTGTTCTGGTTGGTCAAACTGCATCTGTTCACATGATCGCTGATTCGCCATAGAGCTGCGATCGATTAACTTTGTGGCGATTATTCTATCAATTACTTTTGCATGGCTTTCTGAAATGTCATCACGTGGCAGCCAAGTCTATGGACTGTTTTGTTTAGAGCCTAATTAAAAAAATAACCGGTTGCCAGCCAAGTCTATGGACTTTAATGTTTGTTTAGGGCAGTAAATGACAACGTAAGACGTTATCTGACTGAATAAATATTGCCCTAGGTGCACCCCACTTCACATGAGTGTGATTTTTGTGAAGCAATCGAATATTCGTGAAACACACATATTTGTTGAGTGGCGCTAGCCCCTTCTATGCCCAGCTTTGTGTGTCTGTGTGTACCACGGAATGTGATGATTTGATGCGCCGAGCACGGCATGTGATGATGTATGATGATGAGAGAACCCCTCACCTCACACGAGTGTGATTTTTAATAATCCGCTAAATATTTTATATGCCAATGAACTGACACGATCATCCATGTAGTATGATTAACCACTTAAGTGAGGGGCACTAATATATTAAAGTCTAACTCATGTTGCTATGATTAGGTGATGTAATGGTTATGGTGAACAAATTGTCTTTATTGTCAATGGCGTTTTTAAAACAAACATTGAACTAAAAACAAACATTAAACCTGTATATAGGAGGGGCTAGCGCCCCTCAAAAATAGACAATCTATTAATCTCACTAACCATTGCGATGTAACACGTTGTGAGCTTGTATATTTACCCTATTGGCCTGAATATAAGACTAGACTATTTGACATTCAATCAGTGTTGATTCCGTCGACTAAAACTAAGGCAAAAAATGTTCGTCAACTACCTTTTTCCACTGACGAAAACTAAATGGACACTAAATAAAAACTAAGCTATGATGACTAAAACTAAGACTAAATATACTGACAATTTCGTCAACAAAGAAAAACTAGACTAAAATGTTAGGAAGGGACTAGTGGACTAGAGATCCAGTATAAGTCATTACTACAATTAGTTGCATGCTGAAAATAGCTGATCTACAAGCTGACAACGTGTCATGCTGCAACGCGTTGTGAGCTTGTAGATCGGCTATTTTCAGCAAGTGAAAAAAACGGCATCAAGTCCCACCAAAATACATTTTAGTCAACTAAATCAACTGTAGATTTAGTCGACTAAAATCTTATGATTTCGACTAAACTAGACTAAACACTAAAACATTACAGGTGACTAAAATGTGACTAAAACTAAATGAAGACTATTCAAGACATTATGACTAAAACTAAAATCTAAATATGCTGCCAAAAACAACACTGCATTCAATGTTCCTTTTCCAGGGTGCGCTTTTCGGACCAGTCTAACATGCGGAAAACGACCGGATTAAGGTTGGCAAACATGCGTTAAGGTTTGCGAACATGCGATGCTCCGTGCTTGTGGTTATGGTTAAGTTAGGGTTTGAGGTAGGTTGTGGTTGTCGGACCAGTCAATGAGTCTTGAAAAAGAGTCGTCTTATATTCGGTTTGATCTATTCTACTGTATCCCTAGATTATTAGGTGTTTTGAGCAGTCAATTCGCCTTGCTATAAAATGTGATTACCGAACTGCTTTAAAATTAAATTTCTCATTTTATGATCTGTAGGTACATTTGCAAACATTTCCACACTCTGAGTTAAATTAACACTGAGGATTTGCTGTGCAAAATAATGTTGCATTCAGTTATGTTAAATAGCAGCTGTAAAAGTAAAAAATATTTTTTATAGATGCTCGTTTGCTTGCCTGGGCATATGCCTGAGCAGTTTAATTGTAGCATAACACTGAGCACACGCACACACACACACACGCACACGCACACGCACACGCGCACGCACACGCACACACACACACACACACACACACACACACACACACACACACACACACACACACACACACACACACACACACACACACACACACACACACACACACACACACACACACACACACACACACACACACACACACACACACACACACACACACACACACACACACACACACACACACACCTGATGTAATGCCAGCTAGCATCCACTTGAGTTAAAACGAAAATTACTTGCTATTTATAGTAATCTATTCTCAGTCTCAGTCTGAACGGCGATTAACCTGTCAAACAAGTTAAAAAAGTACATTTGCTTCTGAGATATAGTAGAGTAGGAAGTATGAATACCAACAAAGTCGCCCTTTTACCAACACGCTCCAGGCATACAGCCGGCAGAACTGCTCAGCCTGGTATTCCTAAAGTAAGTAACCTACGTGAATTATGCTTAAACGGTTAAACCTAACCTTATTCCAAACATTAACCTCATAAAACGGTGCCAAAACCTAACCCTATAGAGGGTATGCGCATGCTTAAAGTGAATGGCACATCGAGTGGCAAATAGAGTGGCAAAGCAACATGCAAATGTGAGTTTAACATTGTTTAACGTTGTTTTTTTTGTTTTCCCACGATTTTGTAACCCATTTTTCACCCCTGTGCCAATCATCTACTGTGATACTGGGCTCTACACACCCTCCGCCAACCTGGGGAGAGCAACGGACTTAACTCATGCTCCCTTCATGCCTGAGTGTCCAAGTTGCTCCTTTACACCTGACAGGGGGGAGTTTCCCTGGTTGGACGTAGCGTGTGGAAGGAACACGTTATTCCAACCAGTTCCTTTCCCCTCCATCAGGCGCCCCGGCTGGCCAGGGGGAGGCAGTTTAGAGACCAGGATTACTGCATGTTTTTGTGAGGGTACCTACCCTAGGGGACACGGGGAGAACATGCAAACTCCACACAGAAAACTGTTTAACGTTGTTTAATGCATTCAGATAGGACTTTTCTGTTGGTTGTCGGTTGTCAAGGCCAGAAAGTACCGTAGTTTTTGCCACTCAGTAGGCATTCCTGCCTCTTAAACCCCACGGGGGTCCGGGAGGGAAAATCTAAAATATCGGAGTTGGAACCCGAGACCTTGACCAGCCCCATTTACCCGCTGAGAGCTGTTCATGAGGTGGACATCCGGCTGCCCCCGCTGGCGGGGGATTGGGGCTCAAAGGGTACTTCCGGGTTTGATGATGATGTCACGCGCATACCCTCTATTGGCCATATTCAGACCGCAGCCATCTTGCCAGCAAGGTGATGCCTAGGTGATACTTCCCATAGACAGCCCATTCATCCAAACGTAAAAAAGTCCTCTCTAATTATATTAAACAACGTCAAAATCACCAACAGCTGTAGGGAAAGCTCTTTCAATCTGTAAAGTTTTTGTTTAATACAAATCCACCATAGACATGTTGAGTATCAGAGTATGGAAAGGCTCGTTATCAGTAAAGCAACCTCCTGCATTATGTGCAAATTCAAAACAGGTGGTACACATGGGCCGTTGTGATATTCAACGAGCGCTTCTAAACTCCAGAACTTAGAAAAGAATCACATGCAACTTAAGGAATTTCTTGACAGGAAGTAGCTCATAAAATGTCTATGGTGGATTTTTATTAAACAAACACATTGCAGATAGAAAGAGATTAATTCAAGCTTTCCGTACAGCTGCAATGTTGGTGAGTTTGATGTTATTTAATACAATTAGATAGGATTTTTCAGTTTGGATGAATGGGCTGTCTATGGGAAGTTGCACCTATAGTTAGCACCTTGCTGGCTAGATGGCAGCCGTGTGCATATCGTCAATTCCTAAACTTAACCCCAGTAAAACTATGCCTAACCCTAAACTTACTTCTAACCTGATTCTCAGTAAAATAAAATAAAGAATACAAGAACTGCCACACCGAGCGGTCGGCGTGAGGTTGGTGGAAAAAAACGAGGGCCAGATGGATTATGGGCGACGCCGCGACGGTACCTGTTAACGGAAGTATCAAGACATGGAAAATGTACTTAGTTACCTTACGCCGCTGAAGGTCCTTTACCTCCCCATGCAGGGTCCTGTTCCGAGGCTTTCTGCTACTGAAGCTGGTGACGGTGTTGCTGTTCCCTCAGGGAGCAGTGCTGCCCCTGGTGGCGGGAGCCATGTACAGTCTGCAGGCTCGGTCGTGGCTCCGCTCGCCTCACATCTCCACCAAACCCTCCAATGTGCTGCTGCGACAGTTGGCCCTCGCCGACTCTCTGCTGTTGCTGTACGGGGCCCTCAGGCTGGGGGCGGCAGCGGCGTGCGTCTGGGTGGACGTGGCTGGCCCCGTGACGACCACGGAGATGTCAGAATGTCAGCGCGTGTGCGTGTTGTTGTGTCAGTGGCTCCTAGATGCTCACCACCTGGCATCGTTGCTTCTGCTGGGGCTCCTGGGCTTGGAGGCCACCCTCGTATGTCACTGGCCGCTGCAGACCCGCTCGCTCCGGACGTCTCACTTCGCCCAGCTCGGCTGCGGACTGGTGTGGGCACTGGTCTTAATGGAGGTCCTGGTCTCGCAGGCTGCCTCGGTTTTTGTCTGGGACACAGCAGCAGGGCTCCAGGTGAATCCTCGAGCTCTGACGCAGCCACGACAACACGCTGCTCTGTCCCACTCCCTGCCAACCTTCTCCGTTTACCTGCGGAGGGTGCTGTGGCTGACCGATTCCTGGCTCCACTATACCGTCCTCTGCAACAAACCAAAGAGAGCCAAGAGTTGCTTCCATTAGAACCGCTGCATGTGAAAAAGAAATATGCACAATGACTCATTAATTAGATATTTATTTTATTTATTTACTGCTTCAGTTTCCAGTAATAACAAAACAATAATAACTAGTGCCTTCAGGCACTAGTTATTATTGTTGTTGTTGCTGCAGTGGTTGTTGTTTTGGTATGGTTGTCTACTGCAGCAGCCAATATAGGCTAATGGATTGGTTGCTTTTCACAATTAAAATAAGACATTCTCATGTGCGACACAGTAATAATCACATCCTGGTTTATTTTGGTACTAGTCTGGCAGCCAACCAAGGGGCATTTTTGGCCAAAGTTAAAGTTGGCTAAATAAAGCTATAGATAGCTTTATTATCCGATTGGCAGCCAGTCAAGACAAAACAAAAAAACCAAGACTGGCCATCTTGCTTTATGTAGGTGTGACATATGTACCGGTAGTTGTCCCTTTAGTTTTAGGAGATCATTAGTAGGCTACTTTAGGTGTCTATTCATTCCAATGCAAACACAACTTCTAGCCCCATGGGCACTGAACAAAATATTGGACCCATGCTTTACAAGTCAACACACATCTTCTGAACATTGACACTAAAATGGCATTTAGGAGAAAATGTGTCATTGACCTATCTCTGTACTAGCAACATACATTTTGATGAATTGAACAAGGTGGACCCTCTTGTAAACAAGTGTAATGCTTAAATGGGTCGTCCACTCACAGTTAACAGTGTTTGTATTGAGTTTGTGCTTAAAATGTACTGTAATTCTGTTAATAAATATTTCAATCAATCAATCAATCAATCCTCTCGCGAGATCTGGTAAGCTATGCGATCAACAGAAATTCTACATTTTAATAATGTACAATGTGTACATTATTGTACACGAAACCCGTCGCACCAGTAGCTCTGAGTGCACTTTGACATGGCTTTGACTGTAAAAAATATTTCCCATTCCCATCTATGTCCAAAGAAGAATGGATCTCTTCCAATGTAATTAATTAGATTTAGACCAAAAGAAAAACACCTACAATAAATCTAAAATAGAAACAAAAAAGGAGATCTAACGTTCTTCTTTTTCTTTTCTTTTTTTAACTTAAAACTATTTTCCCAATTATTTTGGGGACCACTTGAAATATCCGTACGGTCCACCAGTGGGCCCCGCCGCCCGGCCTACAGGTTAGGAATCTAAAGCATTTTAGCTTAAGCAATGATATTTATAATTTATGCCACCTTCCTAAAAGCTTAGTTTTTACATCATCACATTTGTCCGATTAAAAAAAAACATCAAACTGTACCAACCTCAGACTGGGCTGGTCCACCGTCCACATTACACGCTGGTCCCCGAACTCAAAGATGTTTCCTAATGGAATAAATTGGTTCCACTTTCACATTAAAAAAAATGGGCTGGCTGAATTCAGCTACACTACAGACAATCTCGTGTCGTGACTCGTGTGCATGCTTTGTATCAGCTCAGCTGTGTGTAAAACAAGTCAAACAAGCTGTTTAATGTTGATTGATGTGATGAGACACATTACTGTAGTAGTGTAGTTGTAGAAATGCTTTCGAAAGCACGCGATACACACGCACAGAGTGAAATCCAGCCGCCACACTGCCACAGCCATCGTCCTGACGTTGAACTAATCAATGTTATGGTTGTAACTTGTCCTTATCCTAATGCAGAAACAACTGAGCTACGTTCCTTGAAACTTTGAGAATCATCTGAATCACTGATTTAATTACTCACCTCGCCTGCGTGTAGGGGTGAAACCGTCGTCACAGGACAACACTGCCATCTAGTGGCAAAAAGGATAAACAAAGTGTAAAAAGAATCGTTTATTTTTGTTCCTCCCCACCAGTAGTTCAACAATCAGACTGAAAGAAAAATAGACTAAAGTACACGAAATGAACGGAACTTTAGTATATACCACAATAATTCATATTGTTTATTTTTTAATAAAGCATAAAGAATATGCTTAAAACTAATGCCAATGTCTTGAGCAGAGTTCAAGGGTAATAATCCCGTGTCTGGGACTCACCCTGTTAATAAAAACTAGAGTGGTGGTGTGTGTGTGGGTGGGGGCTGATGTTAGTGAGCACAAACATGAACACAAAATCCAATCAATTACCCATAAAACAGAATAATGCATGGTTTCACGCACCACTTTCAATGACAACTCATAGTTCATAGATTAAGGCCTATTCATACTCCACATATAGTGTGATAAGGTGAACTGGAAAAACTACATGACGTCACGCCACAGTGATAAACGACTCACCACTCACCCCAACACATATCTGTTTTTACTATGCACCGTTTCGGTGGTCACCCCATCACCTAAAACTGGAGTATGAATAGGCCTTAAGAGTGATGCTTTCCTACATACAGGCTGAGAGGCAACACCCAATGCCATTTTTACTCACTGACAAAAGCTCAGAAATTGTCCATTATCTGGGATATATATATATATATATATATATCCTCCATACACGTAAATTACAAATAATAAAAAAATAGCGGGAGAAGTAATTAAAGTGCTGTCTACTGACTCAAACATACATATCTCAGAAAAGTATTTATACAGCATGTTTGAGATTTGTTTTTTAAAAGAACCACTTTCTTTCTGATTAACCGAGTTCAGTGCTTGAAGAATAAAGAATTTGACAGATGTAAGGCTTGATTGCGATTAGATATTTTCTGCGGAGAGAGCTCTGTGTCATCATGGGGAACATATTAAGCTTAATTTATACTGGCGCACGACACCGCTGAAATGGCAGACCTACAAGTAAATCTGCTATTTTAGGGCGCGTGGCGAAGCATACAGTAGGCTTTAGGCGAGACGGTAAGACCTGACAGCCATCACTCAAGAGGTTACGAGACATTAATGTTAACAGTCTGTCTAATAATCGCCAACATCGAGCAAGAAAGCAAAACATTTTTGTACGCTAAAAGGATATTCCACCAATGTAATCAATGGCACCTCAATTCCATCTTTCTCCAGACATAATAATCTCACCATTTAATAAACACCCATAAAACATAGTTCTTTTTTTACATTTACAACAGAATATACATTATACATGATTATTTTTTAGAGTGCTCAGACTTGTGAGGAAAAACAATATACAAAAAAGAAATGAGGTACAGGTTAGATTTATGGAATACCCTTTAAAATAAAAAAGGTGTGCTATTGATGTAAACATTGCTCCAAACAATTTGATCTCAAAAGTGGCTCTTCCTGCGCCTCGGATTATGGCATTTAAAAACAAATGTCGAGAGTAAAAGCTGGTTAGAAAAGGAACAAAATGATACTAGTTGGTAAGTGTGGAGAGAGAGGGGATGCTTGTTTCTCCTGTATTCATTCCACGTAGTCTCAAAGCAGAACTGGCATTACGGTCACAAAGCACCACTTGCTATGTTACAGGACACGGTTGTCATTCTTGCAGCATTTCAGCTGAGTGGATATAAAAATATAGAAGATTTGAAACCCTGAATATATATATATAGTTCATAATGTGATTCCTCTGCAGCAAAACAAGACAAAAAAAAGTTACAGCTGTCCCACAACATGAATACACTCTTTTTTTTCTCCTTTTTCTTTAAAAAAAATGTTTTCTCGCATCACTTCCAAAGTTGGTGGTGGTGGTGGTGGAGGTGGGGGGTGTATTAGACCCATGTCACCACGGAACACAGAATGGTCAATTAAAATGTTGCCGTCATCTTCATCATCATCAGTCTACATCCTTTTCTTAAAAGCTTTAGATTACCTCTGGGGTTGTGAAACTGATTTGCTCGGGAAAGAAGTGTGTGTGAAAAGGTTATGTGCGTGCGTTGTTTGTACGTGTGCATGAGTCATGGCATGTTTACATCAACATGTCTTTGTGATGCCTGGCTATATGCTGGCTTTTCTCCGAAGGCCTCCTAAAGCCCTTGGTGCAGTAGTCACAGCGGTGGGGGTAGTCCTTGGTATGGATAGAAATGACGTGCCGCTTGAAGCCAGAAGCGTCCGTACTGTTGTACTCGCAGTACTGGCACTGATAGACTTTCCTGCCGCTGTGCGTCTTCATGTGTTTCTTCAACTCGGCCGGCTGCCGGAAGCCCCGCCGGCATCGCTTGCACTTAAAGGGCAGGTCCTTGGTGTGAAGGGACAGGATGTGGCGGCTCAGGGTGAAGGTGTCCACGGCGGTGAAGTTACAGTGCCTGCACTGGTGCACCTTGTTGCCCTTGTGCGTCTCCGCGTGCTTCTTTAGCTCCGACGGCCTGTGGAAGCCCTTCTCGCACACGTCACACTGATGCGGGAAGTCCTTGGTGTGCACAGAGATGATGTGGCGCTTCAGGTCGCTGGAGTTGGTGCTCTTGTGCTCGCAGTGTGGGCACTGGTGCGTCTTGTGACCCTGCACCATCTCTATGTGCCGCTGCAGCTCCCGCGCGTCGGCGTAGGCCTGCGGGCAGTGGCTGCACTTAAACGGCAGGTCGGCACCATGCTTGCTCTTGATGTGAGTCTTTAAGTTGGACTGATCCGCACAGCGGAAATCGCAGTGCGGGCAGTGGTACGGCTTCTCGCCCGTGTGGGTCCGCATGTGTTTCTTGAGCTCCGACGGGTGGCGGAAGCCTTTGGCGCACTCGACGCACACGTGGGCAAAGTTCTTACTGTGCACGGCCAACAGGTGGCGGTTCAACAAGCCCTGCTCAGCCGTCTCATAGTCACAGTACTTGCAGTGGTGTAGTTTAGGCTCGCGGTCCTTGACGATGAGCTTGTCAGAGCCCAGGGGGCTGGTCTCGTGATAACGCCTGGCATACTCCGTGTACTCAGGAGAGTGCTCGCTGTGATGGCTCAGCAGCTTGTGGCTCTCCATGTGGTTGTGGAAGTTGACCTTCTTGTTGGTGGTGAAGTCGCAGTCGGTGCACTGGTACCTCTTCTTCAGCAGGTGGTCCGGGTGGTTCTTCATGTGGCACTTCAGGAAGCCTCGCGAGCGGAACTTCTTCCCACAGATGTGGCAGGGATAAACGGTCAGCGGCAGGCCGTCTGGGCCGATGATCACAGCTGAGAGAGATTAAACGGACAGAGACATTCTTTTACAATGATGGAAATTATATTTTAAAAACAATAAAAACGATTCTTCCTTTAAAATGCAATGGGAACAGCTAGGGCCATGTCATTTCTTCAAGAAATATTTTTACAAAATCATTTTGATAATATGTATATTGACCAAAACAAATATTAAAACAATAATTAACATATAGGGCACTGGTCCTTTAAGAAAAGCATAGGCAGGGTCTAACGCCAGCTCACGTAGAACAAGGACTATTTAAAGAGGACACGAAGCGAAGACTGTACGGTGGACTGGAATTGAAGGCACAATTTTCCCGAGATTTCTTGCAAAGCATTTGCCTTCAATGAGCAGCTTCCGTGTGCGTCCCGGAGAAAGACACGCTGTGATTGGCCAGTAGTCACTTGAGCGACAGCGAGAGGCATGGAGGAGTCGCATGAGTGAGCGATGCTGCCCAAGTGTGGTCAACAGAAAATAAAACGTTGATGGTTAATTTACGAAAAAACTGAAAAAGTTAAATATGGACTATAAGAGTGTGATGGCGGCTGATCATACCAGTCTGACACTGCCGATTCTCGCCCTTCTTCTTCTTCTTGGGTTTGGGTTTTAGTGGACGGTTCGGTCCGAGTCCATCTCTGATCTGCAGGAAAGGTGTTGCCGTTCCATTCTTCACCGGTTCAATGTTGTTACCTGCATAGACACACACACAGCTCATCACCATCCGCATGGATAGATCCTAGCTCTGGTTCTATCCAAGAATATTTTAGAGAATAATTTTTATATGATACTTTTCATGCTATGAAATGGGGCTGGGCGGTATGACTTCAAATCAATGTCAGGATTATTTAAAACTTTTAGTGGTTAAACAGACTAATTGAATTTGAAGGGGGGGAAAAAAGAAGGAAAAGAAAGAAACTTGTTTCTCAATTATTCGGTTATAGATGTCAGTTATTGAACCTAAACATCGATTTCAACATATTTTTGGTTAATTGCCCAGCCCTACTATGAAAACAGTGTACATCCAAGCCGTAATGTTTTACCATAAGCATTTGCCCAGGACACGGGCACAAACGTCTTGTTGTTTAGGGAGTCGTCGTCTTCCTGATCTACTACCACCTCCATATACACCTGCTCAGCCATGTTTCTCTCTGTATCTACAAACAGTCACAGAGACAACGCCGTTTTAGCGCCTAAAACCTGACCTGGGGCCACCTGGGGACCTCCTGTCCGATGTCTGGGTTTCGGTCACTCAGTAGCAGTGGTGGACAAAGTACTCAACCCCAGTCAAAGTACAGATTTGGTCTAATATTAACTCCTCCACAGGTGAAAGTTTCTCAGACAAATGTACTTGAGTTAAAAGTATTTAAAATTACAAATTTGTATATTTTCGTTTTAATATCAATGCATTGATCTATTGAAATTTAGACATGAAAATAAATCAATGTAAGTGACAATAGCTGATCTTGCACGTGAGCTTGCGGATCTGTTAAGTACAGTACACTACTCAAGTACATGTACTTCATTGCTGTCCACCACTGCTCCACAGCGGGGCTTGTTTCACACTTACTGGTGTCTTCGTCGTCATCGTCGGTGTCTTCGTCCTCCTCCTCCACTTTGGGCTGGTTCTTCACGGCCATGTAGACCATTTTGTCCCGGCCTACTCCTAGCCTGCCCGACGACGCTGCCTCCAGATCAGGATGGCTGTTGTGGTAATCATCCTCCGTTATGACTTCCGTTCCTCCTACAAGACACAAACGTGAGGGGAAAATACATCCCATGAGATTTAACGGAGGAGCACTGGTACCTTGTACTTTATTTCTTGTATGTCTGTTTTTGAGTGGTGCAACCACTCCCTTACGGAGCTATGTGTGTGGGTGGCTGGGTGTCTGGGTCTGAGCACGAAAACAGCATGGTTGTTTTTCACCACCTGTGCGCAACCTAACGCACACACAAACACACACGCACGTATTAACTGTATATATGATGCTTTCGGGTGTGCCAGTACATTACAGTGACAGTACAGTAGAGTAGAGGGACCGCCACACGGTAACGCTGTCATTTCTCAACCGTTTCGGACGTGGGGTGGCACACCGGAACCCGGCCCGGCCCCTTGGGCACGTTCCTGTGGGTCTGGAACATTACTAACCCTATCCTCACAGGGTCAGTCTTAACCGGCCACGTATGTCGAACTCCGTCACGGTCTAAAGCCTCCTCATCCCCTCCACATATTTCTGGCAAAAGCCCTTGAGGGGTGATTTCTCCATTCTTCAAAATGTGCTTCACTGTCTGCCTGTTTTGCTTTTATGTTTTGTGTGGGGACTGCGGATGAAAATGATTGCTAAATCTGGTGTACCCTATTGGCCTGAATATAAGACTGTGACATTCAATGTTATTTTTCCACAAATGAGACTTGAAAATGGGGGTCGTCTTATAATCATCATCGTCTTATATATAAGGGACAATTTTTTACATTGCATTTGTGTGTAATGTCCATTAATATGCTTTGTCCCATCGAAAAACTAAAATAAGGTAATGTAAAAGTAAAGCTGCCAGGAAACGTATTATTCAGGCATTGGTCTCTTAATCGCAAGGTCGCTGGTTAGATCCCAGCTGGAGATCTGAGTTACATGCATTTACCAGATAGGCAGAGGGAAAACAATGGACGAATTAGAGGAATTGTTGGCCATGGAGGTTAGGAGGTAATAGATATGAGCACGGTGATGGACTATGAGCACCACTTTCAAAACCACCGTTTTCGTGAAGTGGTGACCACTGAAAACGTGGCCACCTAAAACTAGAGTCTGAAAATAGACCTTAATATTCCACTGATAATCTGAATGATAGCTCAAATATCACAGCCAGTGTGAGTAAGCGGTGCCTACGCTGATGATTGTGTGCTGGAATTCAGGCGGTGCTGCTCTATTTGACATGTGGGCGCTGGTATTCATGAGTGCGCTGACTGTGTTGGTTCCCCGTGTGTGTGTGTGTGTGTGTGTGTGTGTGTACACACACACAAACACGTGAGCACTGCAGCGCTTGCTTGTTCAATTAGTGTAATTGGTTGCATCTTTGTGTTGTTTGGCTGGCAGATATGCCAGCCAAACTATTCAAGAAAATATATATTTTGTGGACACAGAGCACCAGGCATTCCGCAAGGCTTCCTTTGTCCCTTTGTGGAGCACAATCACAATTCACATGATAACTGGAGCTCTTCTAGTTGAAGTTTGAACTAAAAGAAATAAGATAATATGCGTGCATATTACACGTTTGATTTGATACACTTTGTAATTTCCGACGACGCATTAGTCCAACAACGTGGCGTTGCGTGCGGTTAGGGACAGGGTTAGTAATGGGGTGAGTCGGAATAATGCACTATTGGAATAACAATAATAACTCAGACAAGACAGGAGTCGGATTGGATGTCGGGTCCTCGTGACTCACAAGGAGCATCTGTGCACTACTCTGTGCACTAACTGGCTGAGAAAACGCCCCGACATTGACTTCACCAAAGTATTCCTTCAACTTTTCAGTTTAAGGAATTGTGGAGTTAAAGGTGGTTCCAATTATGCACACACACACACACACACACACACACACACACACACACACACACACACACACACACACACACACACACACACACACACACATAATCTAGATGATTTCACTTGCCTAAATCATCGTCTGCCTCTGCTTTGAAAATGTACACCTTGATGACCTCAGACCCATCGTCCTCTTTGCTCTCCTCATCTTCCATGACCTCAGTGCTGATCTCCAGAGGCGTGTCTCCAATGTCCAGCTTCTCCCCAACCTCATCCACTGCAAGGACATGCATTTTGCAACAAATAGTTATTAAAAATGGCACTTCACCCAAGATTAAAACTATGTAATTGCATAACACATACGGTAACTAAAACTCATATAGTCTCTGTCTGGTGGAAACCTCTAATGTCCAAAACATACTTTTCAGGATTCAAATTCAAAAACAGCAAAAGCAACAGATCTACGAGCTCAAAATGCATTGCTTTGTGTCACATTTCAAGCTTGCGGATCTGCTACTTTTCATGCTTTTCTGTGGCGCTGTAGTATGATCGAGCAGGGCATTCATTTACAAAAATAAAAACACAAAAGGTTTGTTTCTGCCTGACAGCGACGTTATATTCAATGTAGCTTCAATGCATTCAACTCACGAGAGATCATGAGATAATCTTCAGAGCTGCTTCTGGCGTCGTCATCCTCATCCGTCTGGAGGGCGACCGCCTCGGCTGGAAGCTCCTCGTGGATGACGGTCTCCGAGTCGGCCTCCGTGACCATCACCTCCTGGGAAACGAGCTCCTCATCCAGGGTGTTCCCTTGGTGCTCAGACAGCAGCTCTGCCACAAACACCTGGTCTGGCATAACGTGGTGATGGTGGTGGTGGTCCGAGTCCTGGATGAGGCCTGAGGTCAAGACGTGGTGGTGGTGGTGGTCCAGAGCCTCCTCTATGGCCACCTCCGTCCCCAGAATGTTCTCAGGCATGATGACGTTATGCTCTGAAGGCACCATGTCCTCGTGGCTTTCCACCCCCTCTACGTCCACTTCGAGGCCTTCGACCACCCCCTCTTCCAGGCCTTCCACTTCCACCTCTTCCTCGAGGCCCTCCACAACATGGCCTTCCAGGCTTTCGACGTCCACCTCTGTATCCAGGCCCTCCACCACCTCCGCCTCCAGACCCTCCTCTTCCACCTCGGCTTCTAGCTCCACTACATGGGTATGTAGGCCCTCCACCACCTCCGCCTCCAGACCTTCGACGTCCGTTTCCAGGCCGTCCACCACATGAGTCTCCAGGTCCTCCACTTCAAGGCTGTGCTCCAGGAGAATGCCCTCGTCGGTCATCACATCGGACAGAAGCATGCCCTCGGGCACCGACACCACAATGTGCTCCCCATCGATGTGAGCCAGGCCTCCCATTCCTGCCACTGCAAACACAAACACGTTCAGTGTGTCAATCATTCCAAGGATACTTTGCAATAATATGTAATTTGAGTTGAAGTGCACTGATGAATAGTAGGTAATGATAAGGAGGAGGAAACGATTGACAAGATAATTCTGTGCATCAACTTTAATAATACTTGTGGGTGTCTGCCTATTAAATTAAATAATATTTCTGTTGCAAAGCACATGATGAAAAGCGCTGTTCACAATGAGTCTGCCAGGCACTCTGTCTACTTCGTTCACCTACCAAGATCTTGCATGATCATTGCATGGGGCATCTTCAGCTCCTGTGTGTGCAGCTCCAACACCCCCCCACCTTGGTCCATGTCTCTTTTCTCTCTCTCCCAGAAAAGAAGACTGAAACACGCGCCATGGGGAATTGCATTAGACACTTCTTTCATTGTGTGTAATTCAACATCAATGTGACGAGGACTGACCAGACCAGTCTGACCAGACCAGACTGACCAGTCGGACGGACTGTGAACAGACAGTTCAGCATGCATACCTACCTTCACATTTGATATGCCAAGGCTCTTCAGAAGGAAACCAGGAAGGTGTTAACGGCACTCCCTTCCATCAGCAGTCATCATGGTGCTGTACACAAAGGAAAATACACAACACTGTTGGCATACATTTTTAAAAGGTGCAAAGGGGAAACAGACTTTTTTGGTATTGTATTTTTCTGTATTCTTAAGTGCCCTTGGTTTTTTGGAAGATGCTATATAAATTAAAGTTATTATTAATATAATTATTGATGAATAAAGCTGCACAAAAAACAACAGACATCTTTATAAATGCTTATAAATACTAAAAACGAACATGGTTACTTCACAAGAACAATGTTGGTAAAAGAGATCCACTGTTATTAATTTTTTTACATGAACAGAATTTCAACTATGACCCAACTCTAAAAACGTCTCTCTGCATACTGGTTTCACTTTCACCAATCACCAAACACCAACAGGAATGTCAGGCTGTCCTGGCCAGAGATGGTTGTGTTTCGTGAGGCCAAGCATTAGCATTAGCTGTGATTGGACTACTTTTGAAGGCGCAGTAATACATTGTTTCTGTGAGGCAAAAAAAATCCTTGTATATCCTTATTTCAACTTTTTATAAATTTGTTTTGTAAATGAATGCCCTACTCTGTCATACTAGTAGTAAATTAGTAATGTCACTGAAAAGTAGCAAACATAGTCAAACTACAAGCTCACAGCGTTGTGAGCTTGACAATAGCCCTGACAATAGCACCGGGACAATTTGTTTATTTTTGTTCCATGGTCTTATATGAGATGATTCTAAGATGACCCAATGTTATTTTCCATACAGAGAAACACTTCTGTGACTGTGACCCAGGGGATGAGCGAGTGACATCCGGACTTGGGTACTCTACTGGAACACAGCTTTAACAGAAACAGTTTTGGTCTGGACAATGGACATAAGAGGTTTCCACCCAACAACAATTATATACAGACCATAGACCAACCCTGTTCCAGGTGGCTTAGCTAATAACCACGCTCGGCTGTAAAAATGACAAAGTAGGAGCAGCCACTTAATATCAGCTTACCCTCGCAACGTTTAATACTGGCTGATAAAAGACAGAGAAACAAGGGTGACTAATGAGTGTGCATGCATGAAGAATGCAACCCCTTCTTAGTGTTAAGTATGGTGTTGTAATACAGAGCCCAGGATTAATGGCACTTAAAACTGCAGTCCATTTCATAAGGTTTACGTCCTCTGGTAATTGTAACCTGTGATTCCAAACCAGATCTCCCGTGTGGGAAACGGAAACCTAGAGTGAATATACCGTTCGGCCAGGGAGATTTGGGCCACGCAGGGCACATTGTCAACCAGTAGGTGTCCTACTCCTACCTAGCACCAAGGTAAGAATGTCTCAAAGGAAGAGTAGGGAGACCACATCCAACAACTGGATGGATGCACCAGTTATATCATATTAACTACACATTGGTTAAAATAACATTTTATTTTACCATTTACTCATTAGAACAAGTTCCAGATAGGAGCTTTAACATGTATCCGGCTTAGATATTGGCATATATTATGGATGTTTTCAACAGGTCAAATTCAGTGCAGCAACATTTCACTTGACAAGATATTTAGATAGATTGATACAAACAAACATCATAGTTACTGTTATCATGGTGAGGAAAGCGGCAAGCGTGGGATGGGTGCACATTTTAAATGGCATACTGGATATGATGACCACATGTAATTGTCCTGGGGCAACATTGCCTGCATGAACAAACCAAACATAAAAACGTGTCAAGCCCACTAAGAGCAGCAGAGGCGTTTTAATACATGTCACGATGGCAAGTTGTTTCCAATCCAGAACGTTTGGGGACAAAGCTCTTCACAGACAGAACTGAAACGTGAAACATACGTTTCAGGTCAAATTTCCCCATCATGTTCCCCTCGAAATATAACACAATTCTGGTTCTCAACATGCCATGGGTCCAAACCCCCCAGGTTCTTGAGGGTGTTCCATTCAGAAATTACTGATAGTAAGGAACCAAATGGAGCCTTGCAGGTCTGTAACTCTGAGGCCCCTTTTCCACTGGGGTTGAAACAGTTCAGTTATTTTTTCCTTCCCAATATTGAACCAGTTCAGAGTGTTTCCACTGAAAAGGAATTGGTTCAGAACCCTATAAGTTGGATCGGAACTGGAATTTC
Organism: Protomyctophum bolini; assembly: GCF_963924005.1. Taxonomy (NCBI): domain Eukaryota; kingdom Metazoa; phylum Chordata; class Actinopteri; order Myctophiformes; family Myctophidae; genus Protomyctophum; species Protomyctophum bolini. The sequence goes on from NC_137871.1 coordinate 31,861,343, forward strand.
CGTGAAAACACCATGGTTCCACGAATCTAAAACAGAACCAGTTCTAGAACCAAAGTTATTTGGGTGGAAAAGGGGCCTGAGGCTGAGCATGCAAAATGTTAAATTAGCAGTAGCACTGAGGATTTTACTGTTTTTACAGTGTAGATCGGGGTCCCAGACAATATAAAAAACCAACAACAATCGTATGAGTTGGGGGTCCATTGCATATTGCATATTCAAACCAGGGGTCCTGGAAACCGAAAAGTTTGAGAATTACAGCTTTAAAGGGGTGTGTGTGGACTGTGGACTCAGTGGCGAACTTCCTCTGCCCAGTCGTTCCATCCTGTTAGGAGCACTGCAACATGCTCCCCCACCAACCAACCCCGAAGCATCATCATCATCCCTGGCTTGGAGGAAGTTCATCATCACAGATAAAAAGGGGGCTGAGCTGAGGCAGAAGAAAGACTGCCTGGGGGACTGGACTGATACATGTAAGCCAGAGCCACTTTGTTTTATGGTCCAAATGGCCTGGGTATCTTGCCGGACCGGTCCATAATGGGTCCTCCAAACCAAAATACCAACAGTGGCTTTAAAGGAGCAGGAGATACTTTCGTAATTTAATAGTGGGGTATCTTATCAAACTCTAATCTTTAATATAAAACCAGTTATCTTCCTTGTCATTCATGACTCTTTACACTTTAAAGCATTCTCCATAAAGACCCAAGCCAAGACTCTTTGCAGCAAAAAAAAGAAAAAGCCCCGAATTTATGGCCGCCAATGAAAGCACTGCAAACATTATGCAATGAACAGCGGCTAGCTTAGTTACCGCCCTGCCCTCCACCCACTGCTGCTAACAGCTAGCCACCATGCTAGCCACCCAAGCTAACAGGGCTGGTCCCCCGCCCGGCGCCATCTTGTTTAGCCAAAATAGCTAACATATGCAATGCAAATAAATCGATACCTCGCCGCTATACAGACAGTGTGAATACTTAAAATGCACCAACACTATGCAACACACACACACGAGAATAATACAAGAATAACCAGCCAATGGTATCTCAGCCGTGCATATTTTACGCCCTTTATTCGGCGCAACAGCAACCGTCTGGCTGAGTTAGCTAGCGTGCTAACAGCTAGCCCGCATTATCTTCCATGTTGTTTTGGACGCTCGGGCTCAAAGAGGCCCGCTGCGGCCGACTGGGCCCCCTCGGCCATTTCAATACGCATTTCCAACGGATTGCGAATAATTTTACCTGATAACGTAGTGTTCCGAGTGTCGCGGTGGTTTTATCCCCCTTGTCGGTTCAGTGTGTTGTACTTGGGGTTTATTTTGGACGGTAAGCTAAGTGCGGCCTGCTGGTTTGGATCCCCGGGCGCTCTTTGCTAGGCCTCGGCCAATCAGGTCGCTTCCTGACAAACCGAAGCGTACATGCCACATCCCATGGCTCGAACGAACGGCCGCGCTGTGATTGGCTGGTTTGGTTACTCAGGCAACCGCGCGGTTAGGTACACTTCCAGACCCCGTTCGTTTAGTTCAGATTCAGAAACTCGTTTTTTATTTAAGATCAAAAGCTTCTGGGTTTACTACTTTACACAAGTCGAAAGGCCTGCCAGGGCCAGGGGGTCTGTGTTTACTAACTATTTTATGTGTTAATATATAGGACTACAACTACAAGTGGAGTTTGTTTACTACCACCTCATCCCCTCTTTTTACTGTACATATTTAGTTTAATGACGTTTATATGACTTTTCTCCCTTTGTTGCATAGTAACTTATATAGGTTACTGTATACCGGTATATGTCATTAAATGTTCTGATGAATTGAAATTGGAGGTAGAGGACCCCAATGGAAACAAGCCAGTGCTTGCTTTCTGGGATTTGTACTGCTTTTAGCAGAGTTTGTATTGAACTGTACTGCCTGCCCTGCTGTGCAGTGCTTTTGCAAACGGAATCAATCAATCAATCAATCAATCAATCAATCAATCAATCAATCAATCAATCAATGTTAACACACTTGGATGTAAGCCTATTAGCCTACTTGGAACTGTCTTGCCTAATGGGATTTTAATTACTTTATGAGTTGTCTGTTATATTTACTTTATCTTTAGTTTTCCCCAGTTGAAAACATAATTTAGGGATCGCATCTTTTAATTGTGTTTGTGACTGTCTGCAGTACCACTGTACCTACCAGTCTACTATAGCTGGCTTAGCTGCCTTTTATTTACCTCCGTTTTTGTACTTTCTTTGCTGTCCACCGAGTAAATATTAGTAGTTACACGGTCATGTGGATAGTGTATAATATCAATCAACGTCAATCATACTATTATTACGACTCGAGATTGTCCTGTCATATACGTTGTCGACGCTCAGAGCAAGTTGCCGGGGCAACCAACTAGCCAATTAGTATTGCTATTGTTCCTCCCGGCAATGGGATGTAGTGTATAGCCACTCCAGAGGGAGGGCGGGGTGGCCTCGTTTAGCGCGCTGATCCGGCCTGAGTATTTGCGTCATGCACAGCAGAACAGAACAGAGTAGGCTACATGTCATGAATGCAGTCATTCTGCGCTGCGGAAGGAAGGACTACTTAATTTATGGGGATTAGAAAACTCGGTCTCAGTCCCAAATACTCAATGGACCGTGGGTAATGGATCAGTTTCCCAAACGTAAGGTCGCGACCCTTCTTGGGTCGCGGACCAGTTTTTAGGGGTCGCGACTAAATATCCCGTTTTAAAAAATCCTTAGATTCCTTTAATAAAAAAACTCATGTATGAATGCCTCCTTTTTGAACATTTGTTTGAACACGGCTGCTATTATTGCTATTGTAGCTGTACATTTTAGAGAATGCTAAAAAAAATAAGCGTGTGTGTGTCACTCTGTAATCTGTATGCTCAGTGCAGTGAGCCTGTATCTGAGCCAGTTCAGTAAAATGGTGGGTAAGGCTATTAGGCTAATGCTTTCATTTGATAACTGCTTTTAACAATTAAGAGATAAACGTCTTGTTACTCAGATGGAGTGCATGGCTGCACTGACTCAGTGGTGTAAAGCAGGGATACTCAAATAGATTTACCTGTGGGCCACATTACAAAAATGGCAAGGGGCCAGGGGCCAGTAGATAAAATTACGACATTAATGATACTTGATAACTTCTCTCTTTCAATTGCTTTATTTTCGCAAAATGTATCAAAGTACAATGTGCATGCACACAATATGTAAATAAATAAATGTGTTACATTTTCTTGCATAAACACAAAGAGCTGTTTCCATAACTGCACAAATTATTGCACATAACATGAGTAGCTGTTATAATAACATAATAACATAACATGAGTAGCTCTTTGCCTGCCTGCCTGCCTGTCTGTCTGTCTGTCCATGAGTAGTTATTTGTCTGTCTGTCAATGAGTAGCTGTCTTACTGTCTGCCTGTCTATGAGTAGCTGTCTGCCTGCCTGTCTATGAGTAGCTGTCTGTCTGCCTGCCTGCCTGCCTGTCCAATTGTCCATGAGTAGCTGTCTGTCTGTCTGCCTGTCTGAGTAGCTGTCTGCCTGCCTGCCTAATTGTCCATGAGTAGCTGTCTGTCTGCCTGTCTATGAGTAGCTGTCTGCCTGCCTGCCTGCCTAATTGTCCATGAGTAGCTGTCTGTCTGCCTGTCTATGAGTAGCTGTCTGCCTTCCTGCCTGTCCAATTGTCCATGAGTAGCTGTCTGTCTGTCTATGAGTATAGCTGTCTGCCTGCCTGCCCAATTGTCTATGAGTAGCTGTCTGTCTGTCTATGAGTAGCTGTCTGCCTTCCTGCCTGTCCAATTGTCCATGAGTAGCTGTCTGTCTATGAGTAGCTGTCTGCCTTCCTGCCTGTCCAATTGTCCATGAGTAGCTGTCTGCCTGCCTGTCCAATTCTCCATGAGTAGCTGTCTGTCTGCCTGTCTATGAGTAGCTGTCTGACTGCCTGCCTGTCCAATTCTCCATGAGTAGCTGTCTGTCTGTCTGCCTGTCTATGAGTAGCTGTCTGCCTGCCTGCCAGCCAGCAAGTTGGTTAACAGAAAATAAATTGTTATGGCTGAGTAAAATAAAATACAATAAACACAATTTGCCTGAAAATAGATTACCCAGCTATGACCTTTTTCATGAAAAAAAATGAGTAGTGATATGGCTGACTGAGTAAAATAAAACAATCTACCTGAAAATAGATAGCTATAAGTGAAGAGCAATTTCCGCAATTTCCGCAATTACCATTTCCGCAATTTCCATTTCCGCAATTTCCGCAATTTCCATTTCCACCATTTCCGCATTTCCGCAATTTCCATTTCCACCATTTCTGCAATTACAATTTCCGCAATTTCCATTTCCATTTCCAACTATTAATGGCAGCTGGGTTTCATCATTCAAATAAAATAGAATTCTGTCCGTTTAGCTATAAAATTATGTCAGGGAATAGGGATACACAGTATATGTCTTTCATTTGCATTGCATCTCCCCCCCCCCAAGCTTTTATTTTCGTTCGAGTAATAGTACAACTCTAATAGTATTACTTATAATAATGTAATTAAAGATAACTTCATTCAGATTTATTTATTTTTATTTCATTTTCCAGATTTTTTTTCTTCTTTTTTTTTAGATTTTCATTGGTGGGCCAGTCATAATGGTCCCGCGGGCCTGAGGTTGAGTATCACTGGTGTAAAGTAACTGCATGAGTACTGTACAGTACAAATTTGAGGATTTCTTTTTTACTTGAGTGTTTCTAATTTTCAATATATTTACTTATACTCCTACATTTTGGATCCAAATATTGTACTTTTAGTTTACATTTGAAAACTTTGTAGATTTTCATTATTATTACAAAACATACATTAAGCACTTCAGCACGATACGTTTCGTCCATTTGAAAATAGAATCAGCTCACATCACGATGAGATGACTTTCTACTTCTGGTACTTTAAGTACATTTTGTATTTCGACCTTGCAGTATTGGTGCTTTTACTTAAATAAGAAATGTCAGTTAATTTCCCACCACTATAGACTGGACTAATATGGATGTGTTCAGAATAATAGGCATTTTACTCAAGGTTCTGGGTTGACTTTATTACTTTTGAAACATCTAAATTTCAGAGGCACTCTCCACATGAGGGTGCATAGCTGTCTATAAGGCACAAGGCCTTTTCGTGCATAAACATTTTGTTTATTATTACAGTGGTATCCAAAAGCAAAACACTTTAATTCATATCCAGATATGCAGTAAAAGTGCCTGGACAATGCTTACAGTACCTTTTTCGGTTAAGAGAACATCTCAAATAAGAAATAGTGCTGCATGTGGAATGCACCTTGGCACAATTAATTAAACACGGAAATGTTCTCTTTTCTTCAACAGCAGTTTTGTCATAGACTAAGGGCAGTGTGGTCCCGGAGATGTCGTTGTATTGCCATGTCGGCAAACGGCACAAAAACACAGAATATAACACAAATATAGAAGGAATATCCTAATCTGCAGAAAACGCCACTCAAGAAATGTTAAAACCCACCCACTAACCAGTGTGGGAGGTGTGAAATATTGGTTGTTGCATTTGGATCATAATGAGTAAGATGCTACAAAAGGCGGACGGGGGCAAAACCAAACATGCAACACTCATATTCTTGCTGTCGGGCAGAAACCTTGCGCCTCCATATATCAACTGTTTTTATTAGTTATATTTTAAAAATACATTAATGCCCTACTTTGTAGTGTCAGATTGTCTCGCAAAAGCAGAGAAAAATATAGCAGATCTATTTTCAAGACTTTGAAAGTGGTTAAGTGTCTAACTTTTTTGAGGGGCAGTAGCCCCTCCAATGTCATGTGGCAGCAGCCAAGTCTATGGTATTTTTGTTTAGAGCACTTATGACGTAAATCATTTGCAAGCCAAGTCTATGGACTTCAATGTTTGTTTAGGCACTAAATGACGTAAGACGCCATGTGGCCGATATAAATACAGTGAGCGCCCCTTACTTCACAGTGTGAAGTAAGTGTGATTTTTGTATAAATATTAAAAGGATTAATTAACAAGCTTGTGACTAATAACTCCATTGGAACAATGCTTCTTTTTTTACATTTCCTGAAAAGAAACGGCTGTGGACATACAAGGTTTCTGTCAGACAGTGACGACATCACCTTCAGTAAGGTTTCACAGAGAAAATAAAAAGACAAACTGTCCACCACATATCCTTCATTTCAATTACAATAGCCAGACAATGTCATTTACAGTCCTTATTGTCCCTAACAGTTTCTCACTGTTACTAGTGTAAAGTATCGACTGAATTTGACACAAACAAATCTTCTGGGAAGCTCCATATTGGTCCATACAGCAAATGGAGTCTGTATATCGTGTGCCTCTTCTCCATGTGCAAGTCTGTTGGATGAGAGGTTTTCATGCTCGGGGGAAAGACATTTCAAACAAGTTTGTGTGTAGAGGTGTTGTGCAGCTTGTAGTGCTCCATTCTGAATGGGTGGACAGAGAGGTATTCCAGTACACAGGGCTGCAGTGGTTGTTTGTCCTATTAGGTGAGGTCCAGGTTTCACTCCTTCATCAGTGTTTACACTCAGTAGCAGCCATCCTTCCACGCCTCGTCTGAGATTTTCGTCATCCCCAAAGACCTGTAAATCAAATAAGAAGCTTGACCTGAGATGACGATGACGGACCCCAACCTATACTACAACTGGGACCCCAACCTATACTACAAAAAGTGTTCATTTAACTCTTAAAGTGTTCAAATGGAACGTTGGTTTTGGTTCACTCGACGCCTCCGTTATGATCGCACCAGAAGAATAATTAGCACAATGCTGGTCGCAATTTCGAACCACGATCAGTGAGGAATATATCTGGTGGTATGTTGTTGCGACCGCAGGTCATCAAACCCTGTACACTCAAGACAATTCCTTCTATTTTTGAATATTTATATTTGTATGTGCCTTTTAATTCAATGTATCTTTGTTAACCCAATCATTCCCGGGATTCCTTCAAAATAGGAGCTCTGGGGTGCCGGAAAGACATGGCCGCTTTTACTCTGAACACCCCCCATGGAATGTGTTAATGGTACAAGACACCAGGGTTGTGGCTCTTTCAGAGCGGGAACTCTGGGGGGAGGGAGGGGTGAAATGCTCAATTTTTGTATGCTATTTTTGACTCATATGTGACTGAAATTAATAAAGAAACTTTGATGAACGAAAAGTATAAATTGTAAGTAGTCACCTCCTGGAGGGCTGTGCAATTCTGCTGCGGGCATTGGGTGACGATGCAACCTGCCCTCTGCCCACCACTGGCCTCCCTGTCCCAGCGGACTGATCGGAGGCCCTTCCGACCGGGTAGGCCCCTCCTCCTCCTCCGCCGGCAGGGCCCGGTGACTGGACCCTCCGGACACCTCCTCCCGCCGTCGTCCCCTGGATGACGGGCAGACCCCTGGACTGCTGTCGAGACGCTGCAATGGAGCCCACAGGCGTCATGGCTTTCACCGGAGCCCGGATGGAGAGAGGAGACTGGCCGTTGGCCCGTAGCCGACTGTTAGTCATACCTTTAGGAGCAAAAAAAAGAGCAAGAAGATACATTAATGCCCGAGATATACTTGTTATATTATTGTTATGAGTTGTTAGCCGGTGTCACGTACTGGAAATAGTGGATCTATGATCTCACAATGCTTGTAGATCTGCTATTTTTGTCACACAACTCAGTTTAAACCAGGCTTAACGGTGCTTATCAACACCCTGAGCGGCATAAACGGAGGTCTCTGTCCTATCAAATAGGTCGATTGCCTCGGGGGTGTTTTGGCTACATCTGGCTACTTCCAAAATGGAGTGGAGCAACCTTGAAATAGGTCTTGAAGAAACAAATCGTCCTGATTTAATGGTTACAAATACCCCCGGGCGTTCGGGGACAGGGTGTTAATTTCTAAGGAAAATATCACACAGTGGCAATTATAGAGGGTATGCGAGTGACATCATCAATACCCGGAAGGTATGCAGGAACGCCTACTGAGTGGCAAAAAAACGACTGTCATTGACAGCCCATACATCCAAACGGAAAAGTCATATCTGATTGTATTAACGTTAAACTCACTTTGCCACTCACTTTACCCTCTTTAAGTTGCCACGCTAAATTATTGTGTGATACAGTAAGGCTTTTCAGACCCAAAATACACATTGGTCCAGGGTAAACTGTTGCAGCCTTCTTTGTCCAAGGTTCACGGCAGGTGCGGCAGAAAAGACTTGCCCTCCACAAAGACTTTAAAGATATCCTTAAGACAATTGTATCATGCTCATAAAGTGCTCTGTGCTCAAAGTGAAAGGTGCAAAAAAGCAGCCAATAGGACGTTGCACTGACGAAGGTCCTATGACTGAAACGTTTACTGCCACTTTTCCTGAAAATACATATTAACATGAATCCAACATCATATTTGCAAAGATGAGCATTCAATTCACACAACACTCATTATGATAGCACTGTATGAAGGCATCAACACTGCAGCATCACTTGGAGACAACAGACTTCACACTGTATAAGAAAAAGCTGTGGAATACTTTAAATTTTCGCAGCGGTCAACAGACATGTTAGCCTAACTAACATGAGCTAGCTTTGAAAGCCCCTCATCAAGTTTCATAGGGGAAAAAAGTGTGATGCCCCACACACATTAGACACACAGTATGTGTAGTGGTGCACCTGCCTAACTGTCTCCCTGTAGGTGAGCCTCGGTACTTCTTGATTGCTCATTGGAGAGCACCTGGGCCCGGTGCCTCCAGTGAGCTATAACAGCAAGGTCCCTGCCATTCCCTACCAGAGATCCAGAGGAGGCAGACCTGCCGTCTGTGCCTCCATTCCCTGCATGCTTGCCTCCATGTTCCGCTGATATTATGTCCACCTTATTCTTTCCATCCACACACACACCACACCATGTTCCACACATCCACCACCACCACACCACTGATTACTGACTCCACACCTTATAGGATTTGTTGCCGGATTGTGTTCAGTTCAATTCAGTTTAAGTTAATGCCCAAGCCTATGTTTCAATAAACCTATATTGTTCAACTTTCGACGGTCTCCTGCTCCTCATCTTTGTCATGGCAAGAGCCAGCCATGACAAAAGCAACACAGTTTCACACAATTTTTGTAGGGGGTCCATGCTTCATTTCTCGCTCAGCTAAGGAGTCGTTTGGCCTGGAAAAACATTGAACACCCCCTGTTCTGGTCAAACATGTACAATCATTACATGTGGAAGGGAAGGGGGTACGTGTGGAGGACTTTCAAACTAGGAATTGTATGGCCTGGTCAGCCTGCAATAACATGCATAAGATGAAAGATCTGGTCATCCCAGCTTACTAAGAGGTTCAAAGTAAAAAATATTTAGGACAACCGTCGAGCCGATTCTACTCTATGGCTCCAGGCATGGACACTTTATACAAATTAGAGAAACGGCTGGATGGCACTTCTCACCCGCCTTCTAATGAGCGCAAAATCTCTCTTGGAAGAGCCACCCATCGACTTCTCTAATATACGGCAACCTTTCCTGTGTTTCTTCACTAGTCCGATCCAGAACAACACAGAGAGAGCTGATCATGAAGTTATATCTTCCCTTCTCTGGAATCCTGCCTCAAAGCAGACCAGAGGTAGAAAACTGTCGTTCCTTGATGTCATCACTAGGGAGTAGGGACACATGCATCAGTAGGCAGGAACTGGGGATGGCAATGAAGGACCGGGAAGTCTGGCGTTGCATTGTGAAATCCATGATCTCGGTTGAGAAATTATGATGACTTCAGGAGGGGGAGGGGGTTATGCATGGAGGGGAAGGGGTTATCTGTGGAGGAGGCGGCGGTGGAGGAAGAGGGGTTACGTGTGGAGGGGGAGTGGGTTACGTGTGGAAGAGGTGGGGTTACGTGTGGAAGAGGCGGGGTTATCTGTGGAAGAGGTGAGGTTACGTGTGGAAGAGGTGGGGTTACGTGTGGAAGAGGTGGGGTTACGTGTGGAAGAGGTGGGGTTACGTGTGGAAGAGGTGGGGTTACCTGTGGAGGGGGAGTGGGTCAAGCGGGACATGCGGTTGCCAGAGCTCTGAAGGTTAGCCTCCATGCTGCGGCTGTTTCGCACTGCTTCCAGGGATCGCAGGCTGGTGCGGGGGGCCAGGTTAGGCATGCTGTGCCGCAACTCCTCTGGAACACGCACACGCACGGACAGACAGACACACACACGTCACATTTGAGTACAGCATAATTGTACACGTGTCTGTTCTTATTATTCCAGTGATGTGTGGTGGTGTTGTTAGTGTTGTGTATTACTTGAATGTGATTGCAGACCGGAGCACATGACTCTAGTTTGAGAACAACACGCGTGTGTGTGTGTGTCTCCTAAGTGATGTTAATTTCCCACATCCGCATGGCTGCAATTATGCTCTCGTAACGTGAGAGCAAAATGGCCACGGTGTGAATAGAGTAGTGGTTCTCAAAGTGGGGTCTGGGAACCCCCAGGGGGTTCCAGAGGGTCCCCAGAGTCAAATCAATTAATTGAGTAGCTAAATCCGTTTAACCACTTTAAACTCTATTTTACACTTTGGCCATTTAAAAATAGCTGATTTATAAGCTCACAACTCATCTCATTGTGACACATTGTGATCTTTTCAGATCACAATGATTTTCAAAAACAATCCTGAAAGACCTACATAACAGGGCTTCACCAATATAATGGGGGTGGGGGGGGGGGGGGGGGGGGAATACAAATAAATACAAATCAATTTGGGGGTCCTGAAATTAGAAGCTTACCCTCGCTCTTGGCGAACTTGAGCAGCTCGGGGCTGGGTCCCTGCAGCGAGCGACGGGGCACTCTGGTGCGTGCCGGCGGATAGCCCTGTCACGATTATAACATTTACATTGACGATTAATTGTCACACAAATAATGCGATTAACGAGTTAGTTTTTTGCATTGGAAGATTCTTTAGGCTTCGTAGTCACAAATTGCAGAGGGCAAATATGAAAGATAAGATCACTGACACATTTAATAATGTTTAATAATTGTTTCTTCCAAAATAAATGTACAAAATAGCGGAAATAGTTGCTTGTAGATTTTTTTTCATTTCCTTTTTTTGAAAATGTATGGACATTTTTCAACATGGAAACGACTATGTAATAATGGTGCCAGGCCTACCTGGCCGTGGTTGGAGGTGGAGGGAGAGAGGCAGCGCGGCGAGCCCAGCGGGGACGGTGTGAAGCGATGGCGGCGCTGCGGCAGCGAGCAGCACTCGTCCTCTTCGTCCTCCAGGCTGAAGCTGTCAAACTCCTGGTCGCTGGAAGGCAGGGTTATAGAGCGTTAGAGGTTATAGACGTTTTCAACCCTTTTCATATCAAGGCCATTGACCTTTTGCATTCTCTAAATGTGTAGACATTAAGTATTGCAGATGTTTAACATAATTTAATTCGAGTGTAAAATTAAACCAAATGGACCGGGAAGACTAAAAGACTATGGTTTTTCAGAAGACTAAATAGGACTAAGACTAAATGGTGTGTTACTCAAAAGACTAAGACTAAATCAAAATATTCGGAAAAAATGTAACACTGATAATAAGTCTACGGTGGATTTTTATGAAACAAAAAAAGTAGAAAGACTTTTCTGTTTGGAAGTATGGGCTGAACACTAAAACACTAAATTAAAACTAAGCCTTTAAAAACATCAATACAAATCAAATAAAACCATAATATAAAAAACTATAATAACCTGTAGGTCCCGCCGCCTCCTCGCCGCAGGGACTGCAGCGAGGCACAGGAGCTGCGGCGTGACGCAGACGCAGAGTTGGACGTAGCGTAGTCCTGCCTCAGACCTGAGAGACAAACAAAGTTAAACACACAATACATGGGAGACCAATACTGTACCCATGCGGCTGCCGCGGTAGCCGCACTTTGCAACACTAGATTTTTTAATCTAGAGTTGCAACTCCAGTCACTGACAGCCCATACACCATGTATTAAACAACGTTAAACTCACCAACATTGCACCTGTACGAAAAGCTTGAATTATCCTTTCTATCTGCCAAGTGTTTAATAAAAATCCACAGTAGACATGTTATTATGATCTGCTTTCTGTCACTACATTCCGTTTCGAGTTTGGAAGCGCTCCATGGAAATCACTCACCACCCGTTCTGAAATGGCACATAATGCAGAAGGCAGCAGGACGTTGCGGTATTAAAAACAAGCGCTTTCAACACTTACATTGCATTGCATTTCTTCACAGAAAGCAATTCATAACATAATCGTCTACGGTGGATGTCGTTGTCGGTGAGTTTAGTGTAAACAGATAGGACTTTTCTGTTTGGATGTATGGGCTGTCAATGGCTGGTGTTGCAAATCTAGTGGCTCGACTCTGGAAAGTATCTATGGTTTCTGTGGCGAACGTGACATGCGAGGCACGGCGACTACTCACTCTCCTCTTGCAGGCGAGCCATGATCTGCACGTCGGTGAGGTCCGCAAGCTTGTATCCCATGGAGATGGAGTCATCCGACGTACTGAGCTCGCTGTCGATGGACGACTGTGAGCTCAGGGCAGAGTGCACGCCCATCAAACCTGAAACCCAAACATCCACCACTTTAGACAAACGGCATTTTGCTTCACTTCAAATGTAATCCGAAAAACTAAATCCCACCCCACCCCGACTTCTTTGGCGTATGAGACTTGTAAATGTGAGTAGGAATCAGCTACAACATGTATGTCTGTCTGACAGTGAGCTATGGCCTGCGTTTGAATAAATATGTTCTTTTTGCAGTCCAGCAGAAATGCAACATTTTTGGGTCCGGGGCCGATTCATTTTGGAAGATTCCTAGACCATTGATTAGCAAAACAATGCTAACTTTAAAATCAATAATGCATAATTTCTGGTACTGCTGTCGTCAAAGTCAAATAATGGCTGATGTTATTATGTCTGGCTCAAGACATTTTGTCTTCACTGCCAGCTGAGCCTATCAGCATTAATCTGGAATGTCCTTGTCTGGTGATAATGCACATGGCTGTATGCAAAGTCTGCCTTCCAGGCTTGTCCGTCTGTCTGTCTGTCTGTCTGTCTGTCTGCCTGCCAGGCCTGCCTGTCTGTCTGCAAGGCCTGTGTCTGTCTGTCTGAACACAACACACATCCATAGCACTGGGTGACAACATAACATCCAGAGGCATTTGGTTATGTAAAATTTTAAACAAGGTCACCCTCACAACTCCCAAGCCAAGCAACAAGTCCACAGGTTCATGCAAAGATTGGTTATTTAAAGAGTTTGCACAACAACACAAGTATCGTTGGTTTTGCACAGTGCATATTAGGGATGTGCACGGCTAGTCAACTAGTGTATACTATAAACACTTCTGTCCCTGATAATCGTATGCTAAATACTAGATAGATTATTTTGTTTGTAATTAACATCCCACGGTCATCGCAGCTCCATTTCCACTTGCTGAAGGCAACTTATTTCCCTGAGTTACTCTGAGCAGTGAGCAATCATCAGTAGTGTAAAGTAACTAAGTACTTAAGTTTTTTTACTTAAGTACTGTACCTAAGTACAATTTTGAAGATTTCCAAATTTCCAGTACTTTTACTTTCTACTCCACTACATTTTGAATTATTGACTTTTACTTGTAACAGAGTATTTCTACATTACATTACACACATTTAGTTAAGTAAAAAAATGTGAGTACTTTTTTACACCACTGGCAATCATCGCAGCATTGTACAGTGAAGGTTGCCCACACATACATTTAGAAAGACAAAAAACCGAATAAATACTTTCCGAGTAAATTTAAAAGGCTGGAATACAAGGCAATTTCACTTTTTCAAGTAGGATATTTCAGGTCTCCGGTCATGTGTCAGTTAACAAGACTCAACTAGAACCATTGTAGTACTTTCTGTCGTATTATAATAGTATGCATCTTGGGTGTTTTAGTTGATTTTTTATATTTGTTTGATCAGGGCTTGTGATGAATTGTCATATGCCCTACTTTTAGGCGGCATTTAAAATATGATTTAATTTCCAGATGGCTTTTGTATACCTACTTTACACCAACCGTGTACTAATATGTACAATATGTATAAGAACGTGGGTCGCAGTGCACATCCCTAGTGTCGATAACACAGGTGCAAAGTATTTTATAACCAATACTGCCACAAAGCCAAGCTCACCGATATCGTTATCATAGTTCAGTAATTCACCTCGCATGCAATCACACACACACACACACACACACACACACACACACACACACACACACACACACCACACACCTAGTATCCTGAATGCCATCTCCAACCTTCCCTTGTTACTCTGCAGATCCAATCAGAACAGTGATTCTCAAACTCGTTTTCATTTCCAGGACCACCACTATGATATGGGTTGATACCATCCTGGGCCCCGGAGGTTTAACACTGTTTTTATACACTTAAGTGTTAAACTTAACTATCAATAAACCCCATCAAGGCACCCCGGACCCAGAGGAGGGGACTGCCATGGGTCTTACTTTAACTCTGACAGTTTATTTAACTGTCAAGAGTTCATTATTAAACACAGAGGATCCCAGAGAGACCCAGATCTAAAAATGGTCTTCAAATGAGGGTCCATGGCATGAAAGGGAAGAGGTTGAGAAACCACTGCTTTATAGGACACATTAGTGCATGTAACTTCTTTTCAATGCAGTTGCAGTTACAGCACAGATGTTGTGCAGAGCAGAGGTTGAACAGCACAGTGTTAATTAGAGCTGCAACTGTCCATTATCTTTTCAGCCTTTTTATTAATCGAGAAGATTTATTTCATACTGTACATCAACGAGCTGATTAACTTCTTAAGTGTAATTTTATACTTTGTCACACAACGGTACTGTGAAAATAGCTAATCTACAAAGATCAGATATTTTCACCATTTCTGAAATGTTTTGCCTATAATAAGATACCCGAAATAGGGTTTCTTTCATTTGCAATAGATTTTAAGTTACAGATGATCAATTACTGTATTTTCTACAATTGATTAAATGGATGACGTTGGGTTTCATTGTTGCACCCGCAGTGTTAATCTCATCATGCCATACCTGAGTTGCCACAGGTTAGTAGGGTGGATTTGTTAGTTGATTTGTGGTACCCAGGAGAGGTCAGGCCTGAGCTGTGGTTGAGGGCATCCCCCGAGGGACTGCTGTACATGTTCCTCCACCGGGATGCTGCAGGGGACAGGACAGGACAATGTTCATTTAGTTGACTAATAGGTTTTGATATTTAGTCGACTAAGACTACTAGAACTAGACTAAACAATTTCAGATTACTAAATAGCACTAAAAACTAAATGGTGTTTTATTCAAAATACTAGGACTACATCAGAATTTGCTGTAAAAATCAGGACAGGACAAGACACACATTAAAATAAGCTCCTGAGTTATATTTTAAAGTAAAAAGAAAATAAAAAAACTTAATGACACAAGAAAAAATCAATGTAATTTAGTAATGCATCCCTCAACACCAAATATCTCTGCCAGAAATAGCCGATCAACATAAGCTCACAACGCGTTGTGTCGTGACGCGTTGTCACTGGGTAGAGCTTTTATTTTAGGCAAATGTTCCACGCAGTATAGGCATTTAATAGGGCTCAAATGATCAAACACTACAGTATATTCTTAATTTACCGGGGCCCCTCAGGGGTCTGTGCTTGGCCCTCTCTTTGTTCTCTCCCTCTACAGCAAATTTCTTCACTGCAGCGATGCGTCATCAACTCGTAAATCCTCTATTTTCTCCAAATGTTTGCGCCAGAACTAGGGCTCATGTGGTTAAGTATGTCATGATGACGCGTGTCGGATACATTGTACCTTGTGTTGAATCGGTGAGAAGTTGGGAACAAAACTTTGAGTGAATACCAGACGACTCGCCCCTTTACCAACTCACCCCCGCGAAAAGTGTTAATGTAGTTAACAGTTAATTTCCTTCCGTCTCTGAAATTATCTTGTATACATATTTATTTGATTGTATAGTAGTCATCTCTATAGTCATCTCATAATTACATGAGACAGAGACGGTGACTGATAAATTATGCACTTTACTTAATTTCGTTTTATTAAACACATCCATGTAGCCCATGTTTGTAATGGCATCATCATGCTATTATGCCTGTGGATATACAGAGTGAACTTAACAATGATAAATTAATATGATAATCAGATAATACCTTTCATATAATCACCAACATGAATTATGTTTGTTATTTACAGCTAGGTGGCAAAATGGAAAAAGGGCGACCGTACCCGTTACCCTTTGAGTTGGATGCACAGAACCATAAAAGAAACCCCACACACCTTTTAGGTAGGTCATTTCATAATGCCAGAACAGGTCCTATTTTTGACATAAAGTAGAGCTCTGTGATGAGGGCATAATGTTCCTTACGTACACCACTACACCTGTTGGAAAGCACCTTCATTGTTAGCTGTACATCGATGTGTGAATGCCACAGTGCTGGCAGGCATCACTGGTGGAAAGTAACATGAGTACATTTACACACTTTAAGTACTGTACTCAAGTGCAATCTTGCTGTATTCTTTACTTTACTCAAGTTAGTATGTCCATTTTTCGATACTTTATACTTCTACTCCACGACGTCTCACGAGGAGAATTTGGTACTTTTTACTCCAGTACAATTATTTGTAAACACATTCAGCCTATTGAACAGCCCATATGTTGTTATATACAAAGTAACTCAAGTTTTCAAAGAATTCTAGTCGAGCAAAAAAGAACAATAAAATGTGTCTCCGAGGTGCAGTGGAGTAGAAGTATGAAGTACGGTTTAATTACTTTCCGGCACTGGCGGACGTTGGTATTTAAACATGTGGGCTGAGCCAGGGCCATGGGGGAAGGTAATCCAACCCAGGCCTCATTCAGAGCTGGTGTGAATAGCTTTGTTGTTCCATTCTGTGGTTGGTGCAGGAAGCACTGGCTTCAAGCACCGTCCGTAACGAATGGGATCCAAGGTTATTCGAAATAATAATAATAAATCTAAAGGGAAATATATAAAAACATATCTTAGCACACACAAAAATCGGAAGCTGTGTTGTTTTTACAAGACAAACTAAAACAAAGTAAATAAAATCACAGAAAAAAAATCATATTTTTTTGTATTTTTGGGTGATTAAATGACTCTTCATGTTTTGTGAACTGTGAACTGTTCGGCTGCCGTGTTGAGTGGTCAGATGTGTGGGCCGCGGAACGCCTTTCAAGAATTACAAGTGGGCTCCCTGATCCAGAAAAGGTTGAGAACCACTGCGGGAAGCTATGTGAGACGTTGTTGTCAACATGATTCACAGGTCCTTGTTGTTGCGAGCAGTAAATAAGACTGCATTCACCGCAGAGAACCAGATGCTCCACAACTTGGTCAGGAAATTCTATGGTAGTAAAAAAGTCACAGAACTTGACAGAAGCCGTTCTCGCATGAATGCAAATTGAAACTCATTTGAACACCGTCTTTTGTAAGACATAACGTTCCGACATAGCGGTATAACAGTTAAACTAAATTGTGTACTGACTGGCGTTAGGCCTACATAGAGTGGACTGCATTCATGGTGGTGTAGTGATAAGATTGATTCTTATCTCTTGTTTTGTATATACAACTGTTTGGTTTTTTGTTTGGGGGGGGGGGTATTTTTATTTTTAGATACCGTAGTGTCATTGGCCTCATGTTGCGCTTTGTTCATAGTGCTCACAAGAAAGCATTTCCTTGCATTGTTTGCACTGCGTGTGTACCTACTGACTTTAAATAGCTTGGCCAGTGGTGGACAAAGCACCCCTGCCATTACTGTTTGGGCAGCCCTGGTGTAAATAACAGTGAAGACACATACATTCCAGACGTGTCATCAGCGTGCGACGTGCCACCTCCGTCTCGGGGCTGGGATGGTCCAGAACCTGCCGGCACCACTTCAAAGGAGACTCTGGACCCATGTCTGCTGCCTGCTTCTTAGGAGACACATAGAGCCTGCAATGAGGCGAAAAGAAAAGACAAGTTAAAGAAACACTTCAACCATTTCCCCCTTTTCTTCATGTAATTGCTCCCGCTGCATGGACTATGGATGGTTCAGAAACCTGCCTACCAATGACTTCATCGATGGGCTGAAAGAAGCTGAAAGACACTACAGTTTATCACTCTGGAAAGTCAACATGCTGAAATAAAGGCCGTTCTTGAATTAATACACAATAAAACAAAACTGTTAAATCGTGTTCTAAATGACCAAAACTGCCTAACGATAATGTCACTGGTAGTAGGTAGACAGGTTTCTGAGCTGTCCACAGCCTTCCTCTGAGACAGAGTGAGAAAACAGAATTATTTTATAGTTAATTAGTGAGGACCAGTTAATATGAACAGAGGTTGAAAGTGGATGAAGTTAAATACATGTGGCCTAACATTAATATTATACCCTAACCTATTTTTCTAAACATGTTTCAACCTGCCATCCTTATTTTAGGTCAACATAAAAATACAAAATCAACCTGAGTTTTCCAAAAATAGAATAGAAATCTAGCTGTGACACATTGTGAGCGTGTAGATATTCTTGCTATTTGTCATTACTCATCATACGACAAAGTATATAAAGTAGGGCGTTAAGTGGTTATGTGTCAAGCTAGTCTGTAGCGGAATGTTTGGATAAGAGCATTTAAATGCTTTTGTTGGCCTGGCGCCGTGCAAAAACAAAAGGTGCCGTGCGCTTTTTTGTTTTGGTTAAAACAAAAAAGGTTATTGTTACGGTTCAGGCTCTATATTCTGATAGTAATCATTGCTATAGAGTGTGTTTATCGGGTAACAGTACAGAGGTTTCCCCATCTCTCCAGAAAACTGAAAATACAGTTGAGATACCAATTTCATCCAATCAGGAGAGAAAAAAAAATAGTCTGTTTGCCAAAGAGCTGAAGAGACAGGAAGAGCCCTGTTACCGAACAAACACTATACAGTCTAGAAATGATTACTTACTATCAGAATATAGAACTATTTAACACTTATTTCAACAAAATAATATATAAATTACACCACATTTAATAATGACTGTATATAATGTGTAATGTGTACAGGAAGTATGTCTTAGCTAGTTATAACTTATAATGGTTCTGCAGCTAAATGAAAAAGTGGAGAAAAGGTGTACAATCATGAAAATAGACACAAGCTCACAAGGTGTCACATTGACAGTTTTTTAATGATCGTTCATCAATAGTAATCGAGGCAAAAGTTTTAAATCATCATGATTACTGATTTGAAGTCATATTGCCTGACCCTACTGTGACATGAGGTGAGTAAATACAGAACAACCTCCGGCCCAAACCAAGAGAACTGGTTTTTCCCTACCCTAAAGCCTATCCTGTCCAACAAACCAGGCTTTTTAACCAGGCTTCCCGGACCTAGAGAGGTTGTCCAGACTTGCTCAGCAGCAATAGCAGCGGGGTGCTTTGCCCTGTATCTTAATGTGCTCTGAATGGTCTGATCCATCACTGCACATTACACTGAGAACTCTTCAAAACATCAATCTACTGTAATAGGGATTGATGTGCTAAACGGCACAGTTTAGTGGAGCATTAAGACCACACAATGCCACAATAGCACTGGTGACTGGTGTGCAGTACTTAAGTAACTAATTGATTTAATCAATTATGAAAGATAATCGATAATTTAATAAATAATTGATCATTTCATAAAATGCAATGAAATAATCTGAGAACAGTACAAGCTTTGCAGTTGTAGATTTTTCCCTATAGACTTTCTGCCTATAACCGAACGCCTATGCCCAAAACATGGACAGAGCTTATATATTGATTATTTTATTAACACCCCTAATGCTGCTGGTGGAGCGTGTGTGAACCATTGGTCAATCACGTGGGAGTCAGTCAGTCGGCACGAATGCCTGCGCCCACTGGTTCTAAACGAATCTACGCTGGCTACTCATCATCCCACTGGACAAATACAAAGAGAGCCGTGATGTTCCACTGGGATGAGAAACAATGCAGAGAGTTATCCAGGTCACACAATGGCCTGCCGGAGAGCACAGCCTCTGAGAGACAGAGAGTCAAACCATGCCTAGACCTGTCACAATGAATACATACATACCATATAATCGCCTAATTGCAATTATTTGAGATAATCACAATTATTCTTTGCATAATAGTCATAATAGTTTCCATGTTCAAACATCTTTAAAAAACAGTGGAAATAGCAGACATACAAGCTCACAAAGCGTGGCGATGTGATGCGTTGTGAACAAGCAGATTGGCTATTTCAACTATTAATGTTTTTTTAAGTATAAAGTTATTAAATATGTCAAGTCATTTATTTGTATATTTAGGTTATTTGTCATATCTAGAGAAAGAGTAGAACTGGCACATCTACTGGATGGCAGGTGCAGGACCAAACAGTGGATAAGGCAATATAAAAAATAGAAGTCTGCACACTGTAACTTTACCCTGTGCAACTTCAAAGCCTAAAGGCCAAATAGAAATGGATTTTATTTATTATGTTAAGTGTTCAATGCCAAAAACACATTGAGTGCCACCTGGTGGATGAAAGTGGTGGTGCTTGGGTGCCACCGGATCAGAATCTGTTTTAGTATGATGCGGGTCCGGTTTTGGGTTCCATCTTGGATGCTAGATTATTAGCGTTAATGCTAGCGAGCTAAAATAGGCCAATCCTTGCCATGTTCCAATCGCGATCACCGGATAATCACAAATGACCTCAGAACATCGGCGGTTTGTTCAAAACCACGGACAGCACTGTAGTTTCCGAGAAAAGAGCGTGCAAAGGCAGCGGCTAATACAGAAGCTAATGGCTATGGAAAAACATAAACAGTGAGGGCGGGGCCCTAGCAACCGGAGCTGTTGAAAAAAATCACACCCGTGTGAACCGAGTGGTGCAACTCCCCTCTCCCCTCCTTCCTCCCTCTCTCTCTCTCTCATTAGCAGGCAACAGTCTGTCAGCACTGTCTCTCTTTCTCTCACATACGTGACACGGACATTGATGGTTGTAGGAGTGGTTGCACCACTCAAAAATGAAACACAGCAAGGCTTTCTTATAGCGGTATATCATGAGCGTAATTAATTGCCAAGTGAAATTTAATTTCAGCCCCAACCGTGGTCTGCCGGAGAAAACAGCCTCAGAGAGATTCAGACTAGAGTCAGAGCTACTTCTGAATGCTTTGGCGCTAACCACTTCAGCCCTATAGATTGGACTGCTACAGTTAATCGATCGAATCAATGATGCAAAAATGATCAATAATTGATTATAATAATTGATTAATAATATGTCCCTATTTGGGACATTTAACTACAGGCAAAACATTAAAATATACAGCCGTTATACAAGCCGTTATACTGCTATTTTCATCTTTCAGATCTGCTATGACACCATTGTGCGATAAAGCAAAAAAATGACCTATTAGTAGTTAATCGATTTGTTGATATATACTGTATGTACAGCATATACTTTTGTGCATATTTTCTAAAGTGCTTATATTTGGTTAATCCAAAAAGTAATTTATAGTTTTGCAGCACTAATTTAGAGAGTACGCAAGTAAAGCATAAGCATGCAATGCCAGTGTGGCACAGGAGATAAACCTGGGGTTTATAAGCATGCATAAGAAACAAACGTGGGTTTCTTCCCAAAAAAAAAGACATGCATGCTATGGAGTCGAAAAACACTCCTGCCAGGTCCCTGGTCTTAAGAGTGGCTGTGCTCCTGATCGGTGAGTCCACAGAGATCAATACTAGAGCCCACTAAAGTTCCCAGAGCTCAGGGTTAGTATCACCTCCTCAGCTGGGCCCAAATAATGTGAAACCGAGCCGTAGTATTACTAAAGAGAAACAACCCCCCACCCCCGGATCACATGCTGTGTTTAGCCATGCCACAGCATCCAGCCCAAAGCAGATCAGATTATGGACGTTGTGTGTGGATTACTGGATGTTGTTGCTACTGGCTCCTGGGATGATAACCTCACAAAGCAAAGCACATATGGTAGGGCTGTGCAAATTGCAACAGATTCAGATGATAACAACTGGTTTGTCTGCTAAGCCCAATGGCTGATCTGCTAAAGTTAAGTAGCTAACAGCAAAACAACATGGTCAAGATCAGCCATACCAGCACACAAACATGTACCTAACACACACACATTAAGAAAGATTTGTAATGCAAATATTACATGATTAAACTGTCGTTGATGAAATCCTGTTGAGTATAACCTGTCTGATTAGACTTTTGTCCCAAACCAAGACAATAAGGCAGACATACATGTACAAACAGTCAAACACTGAAACTCATAGTTTAAAGTCATCCATGAACTAGGCCCAATAGCTCTTGCCTTGGTCGAAACAATTAACATCCCAGATAAAAAAAAGTTTTAAAGGGAAATAAAGCAGGCTTTAACCTTTAACGACTAGTTGTTTAAATAAAGGACGGTAAACAGAGTGTCCTGTTGAAATTTGCCAAAGTGCTGTTAAGTGAAGTCACGCTGGCAGCCGATTAGCTGCTGTCACATGAAAGAGCCCAGCTCAGCTGTAAGCGAGCGCCAGCCCCCTCCCTCATAATGTCAACACTGCTATGTTGCCTACAGCTCACTGGCTATATCACGCTCAGTGCTGCCAGATTGTGTGAGAGAAATAAGCAACCAGGTCCTCCATGAAAACAAGCCCAAAAGAAGAAATAGACGATTTACAAGCTCACAACGTAGATAGGCTATTTTCAACAACAAAAAAGAAAAGTGACATGTGGAATATCTGCATATCATCCCATTATAAAAAACAATCTAGAGTTGCAAATTGCGGCTACACAAAACCCACTTCTTTACAGCTGTGGCTGTAAACCTGTGTTAAATAAAGCTGCTTCTGACTGAAACGTTTGGACCGCGGCTGGTCCCTGGTCCAGACATTGAGAACCAGTGCTTTAGCTTCCTCCCGGTCACTAGTCATGATCAAAGTGTGCCACTGTCATAAAGGTAGACCTTTGGAAGTACAAGAATAGCTCAGATTACACTCTCCCTGCCTCTGTTGCTGCCTGGGAGGAGGGGGAAAAACCCTCATCTAGTCTTTTTCAGATTGTCACTGTCGGAGGGAAACCTTAATGTAGGCCTGTCACGATCACAAAGTTAAGTTGAGGAGTCATTGTCACAGAAATAATTGTGAACGATTGAATTGTGTTTTTTTGCATTGAATATTGGAATGTTACAATTTGTACTTCTGCTTGCCTTTTTTTAATCATTAATCACTTTTTTTAATCATTTAAAAAAATATATAGAATAGCGGAAATAGTTGATCTACAAGCTTACAACACATTACAAAGTGCCGTGTTATAAGCTTGTGTTATAAGCTTGTATTTTTGAAAACATTTTTCAAAAAGTTTCAAAGTGTTACTTTTTAGGAAATGGAAAAGAAGAACCTGTGTTCCAAACAGATCCATTGTAGTTATTTAGTACAACTACAAGCTCTTGTTAATGCTTTTCATTACTTAAGATACAGCAAAAATAGCATATCTACAAGGTCACAACGTGGCGCTTGCAATGTGTTGTGAGTTTACATGACGCTCTTAGACTTGTATGACACAAGCAGTGCATCAATTTACATGAAATATAAGGTTCCTGCCCGACAGCAACGACATCATGACTCCCTCTGCCGCCAAGATACTTCCACCTCCGTCCCTTAAAGGGCAAACGTGGATGTAACTAGAAAAATGTCAGTGACTCATGTGGCTCAAAGGGCTGTTCTTCAGAAAGACATACAAAACAAACAAATACAATGATGGAACACTGCTTGTGACATCATTGCTGTGATGTACGTGGATATTGGATAACGAGTGTCACCTCTCTCCGCTGAAGACAATATATCACATGATTCACATCATATCGTCGCTGTCAGGCAAACCCCCCCCCCCCCTAAATTATTGCCCTACAAATAAGTAGCTTGTAGACAGGCTATTTTAGCTACACATTTTGTAAGTGAAAATAACAAGTGAAAGTGAGAGTGAGTTTTAAAATGTATACATATTGAAGCAAAGAAGAAAGTTAACAAGAGCTTGTGAGTTATGGCTAAATAATAACATTTATATATAGTATATATATGTAATGTACAGTATGTATATATTATATACATACTGTACATTACACCGTCTCTCTGCATTCTAGGTATGCGTTTACCTGGCTTATAGTCGCTCTTGATAAGAGCGTCTGCTAAATGTCTAAATTATCAATTGTTGGGAAGACACTGGAGACACCACTGACACCTACCAGCTGTCCTCGTCCTGCACCTCCGCACACTCGTCCTCCAAGTCCAGCACGTCCAATTCGTCCAGGGCCGTCTGATCCACCCCCGAGTCGCTGTCCGCCAGGGTCTCCGACTCGTAGCTGTCCTGACAGGGGCTGTCGTCCGCCGTGGGACTCCCCTGGCTCAGGGTCAGTCCGTTACCTTCGTCCTCCTCCTCCTCCTCCTCGTCCTCCAGCCTCCCGGCGGCCGTGGGGACAGGGGACATGTCCTCGCTGCTGCTGCTGTCCAGGGGAGGGGACAGCTGCTCCAGGTCTGTGTTGCTGCTGCTGCTGTGCTCCAGCCTGAGGCGAGAGTTGTTGGTGACGCCTCCTTCACAGGACAACCGCTCGTTGATGTTGGTGCCGCCGCCGGCTGTGATGTTGTTGCTGTTGTTGCCGGTTCTGCCGTGGAGTTGGGCTGTGAGTCACGAACAGGACATTTTAGTTGATTTATCGTCAATGTTGAAATTCGTGTTTTAATAGTGTTTTTGGCACTGAGAAAATTACATTTGAGCTTGCCTTTTAGGCTTTTCTAAACACAAACGGCAGGCAATATAGTTTATAATTTCAAACGCGAGCTCACTAGACACGAGGGACTATTTTCGCAAGTGTCCTTTTGGGGGAAAACTCATGAATGTTTTTGAATGGAAACAGTTCCAACAATGAATTAAAAAAAGTACACTATACAGTAGTGATTAGCTCAAGTAAATCTGCGATCAGACCTACCTCCGTGGAGCCGGTTCTTGCCTCCCCGGTTGCGGAGCGTCTGGTTCTGGACCTCCAGGCGTCGGACCAGCTCTTGCAGCTTGCGAACCTCTTCCAGCTCCACCCCTGCCTGCTCCTCCTCGTACCCGGGCTCAGAGCTCTGCAGGAGGCCGCTGGACCCTCCATGGTCCGCCTGCTGGACTATGCTGGTGCTGTCTGGGACCACCATGCTCCCAGTCTGCCCGCCAGGGATAGAGAGACAACAACACTGATGTAGGCATCTCACTAGTATTACATAATCGCCTAAAAGCAATTCCTTCAAAAATGCAAAAATAGCAGATCTACTAGCTTGTATGTAGATCAACTATTTCAACTATATTAATATTATAAATTATTAAATGTGTTAAATTTGTAATCATGACAGCCCTACAGTACACTGATGTCGTCTTAGGGCTAGGCAATTAGCCCAGGCCATAATATATCAAAGCCGATATGTAGGATCAATAACCAAACCGACCTATGAGCTAATAATCCAGAAGCACGCTTTATACATTTGTTCTTACAACAAATTGACACAAAATCAATTTGTCTAATTGACCTCTCTTAGCCATGAATTATATTTCGTTGTACAATACAAGGCAACAACGTTTTATGCACACCTGATAGGCTGCGTAGGCAGGGCTCAATGTATTCAGCAACAATATATTATTTAATTATTTTGTCGTCATTTTCGGTCATAAGCTTAGACTTTTTAGTTTTTACACATTGCACCACCTCTTTTAGAGCGGTTTTGAAGGAGGGTAAGGAGTCACATTTTTTATAGCTGTTAGGGCGTTCCACATTCTGGAGGCATAGCAGTAGAACGAATTTGCCCCCATTTTTGTGCCGAAACTGGGTTCAATGAGATCAGTGGGGCTCTGGTGTTGTGCCTGTGTGTCTCTTCTACGCTATTGAAGTAGTCTGACAGTTACATGGGTATCCCTGTTTTAATGCGCATTTTGAAGTGTGTCCTCTCTACCCTCAGCCATCCCACCCTCGCATAATGAGCAGGGGTTAGGCGAGTTCTGGGTGTAAGGCCTCATAGTAACCTGACCTGAAACTGTCTGTTTCAGGAGATCTGCAGTTTTGTTTTAAATGCCTTTGAGGTGCTAAAGTGGGGTCTGGGGGTTCCCGGCTCCAGGGGAGGGGTCCTTGAGGGGGTCCACAGAAAAATTAGGAACGATTTAACCACTTTATAATTCTATTTTATAATTTGAAAATAGCCGATTTACAATCTCACAAGGTTAGCGTGCAGTGTTGTGAGCAAGATTCAGTAGAATTTCTTTCTTTTCTGAAAATTTGGAATACTTTTGGAGGGAAAAAAGTTTTCAACACAAATATTCTCTTGTTGGAGGTCCCTTGTACAACATCTTTTCAGATGGGGGTCCTTGACATGAAACTGTTTGAAAAGCAGTGGCTTAACACACTGCTGGTATTATTATGCAATACTGAAAACATGGCAACAAAAGGCACACCGACCTAAACATTAACTAGGTTGTTAATATTATGAATTATAATCATAATTGTTTTGAACAGGGTCACATCACAGGTAGCCTTGGAGACCACAGGCATTTTCCTTTCAAAAGAAAAGGTCACAGGCAGTGGTGGTGGACAGACAAAGTACAACAGTACTTCAGCGAAGGCATAACAACAAATGGCCCCCTAGGCTACTAATGCTTGAATAGCGCATTGCTGGTTCGAGTTCCGTTCCTGACAAAAAAATCACTAGATTTGAAAGAGGTAAATGGCGGAGAAAACCATGCAAGCCACCAACCTGCATATAGGGAGCAATTAGGGTCCCGACTTGCTTAAGGACACTAGCCTCGGAAACCCATATGTTTTTATTTCCAGGGACACCAACTGTGGGGGAGCCTGGGAACTCACGGTTTCCCATCCAGTGACTCTACCGGCCACTCTACCCCTGACCCACTGCCGACCAAGGTGTGTGTGTATGTGTAGCCTACTTTATTTCACCCCTTCCAGGCAAGAAATGTAGTGCAGTCGAAAGTACAATCATATTTGAAACAGCAGTGGAGTGAAGTCATAAATAAGTGAAGTACAGACACCCAAAATGTTAATACTGTACAACAAGTACCGGTAAGTACATATAGGACACACTGTGACATAATGAATAAAACAGGGTGCAGTTACGTCATGACTGTCATGATAATCATCATGGCAGTCATGTTTCAGGGCTAGGTGTAAAGTAACTAAGTATACATGTACTATACTTACCGGTAAGTACAATTTTGAGCCATTTGTATTTACTTGAGTGTTTCCAATTTCCAATACTTTTACTACCGGTAGTTTACTAGCAGGCTAGTAGTATTACTTCTACTAATCCGGTCCATCTCAGATCCAAATATAATTCAAATTTATTTTAAAACTTTAGTTACTAGTTACTAGATTTTGATTATTATTACAAAACATACATTAACAAATTATTGAAAATAGCCGCTCTACAAGCTTGTAGATCTGCTATTTTCAAAAGATCTTTTTTATAAATGTCAAAACTTGTGGAAAGGGACATTCTGCATTATGAATAGGCTACTTTTGGTATCAATACTTTTGTACTTTTACTCAAGTATTTTTTTTATTCCAGACTTAACAGAGTAGTTCTACATTGCGGAATTGATACTTTTTTACTTAAGTAAAAAAGTACTTTTTCCACCGCTGCTTTGGGTCAGCGTTTGAATGCCCACCACCGCGCCATTGATAAGCTTAGCTATGGCTAACAGTAAGCAACGGTCATCATTATGCCTATTACTCGGTCATTATAGAAGTCCTACTGTAAGTGACACTGCTGCATCTACTACTAGTGTACTACATGACGCTTATAGCTGACAATGCACTGCAGCAAACACACAACCCCGGTGATATATTAACAAAAAAAGCGAATTTTGGACAAACTAAAAAGACATTATATAATCGCTTTCGCGATTGTTATGTGTTTGCAATCCCAGGTAACCCCCCTTCTTTTTGCTAGCGGCATGCTAATTCTTCGATGAATTGAGTATGCGAGAACACTCAGAACACCAATGGGAACAAGCCGAAATGCTTTCTTGGTGTCATCGTTTTAGCAGACCTTGTGTTGTAACTTGTACTGTACTTACTACTTCCCTGTGACTGTCCATGCAAACTGTTAATAAAGTGTTCAATTAATCAATCAATAACACTCAAAACAAAACGTACCTACCGGCGGCGGCGGTGCGTAAAGAGCCGTGTTGTCCTTATGCAAAAACAGGGGGTTTAAACTTCAAATCCTCGGTGCAAAAAGCGACTGCATGAATCAGTCCTCTGTGCGCTGCGTGGCGCGTTGATAAACGCCGTGTTTGTAGTGTGATTGTCTAGATAATACTAGTGTAATTAACGGTAGAT
This sequence comes from Protomyctophum bolini, assembly GCF_963924005.1. Lineage (NCBI taxonomy): Eukaryota > Metazoa > Chordata > Actinopteri > Myctophiformes > Myctophidae > Protomyctophum > Protomyctophum bolini. The sequence goes on from NC_137871.1 coordinate 31,889,694, forward strand.
TAATCCATGACCATGGCTGCTGTGCTTCACCACCATCACTGTGTGTGTTGCTTTGCTGGCTGCTAAAACCTATGGACGCTAGTTAGCCCTCGTGTTGCCAGATTGTGTGAGAGAATTAAGCAAACATAAAAACAAGCCCAAAAGAAGCCACAGGAACACTTTAATTATTAGCATCTGCTTTTTGAAAATATCAGATGAGGAATGTAGAATCTGCTATTTTCAAAATAAATCTTTAAGTAAATGCCATATTCATATTTTCAGATGGGGGCCCGGGTGTGCAGAGCCACAGACAAATACATATTTTGGGGGACTTTGACATGAAATGTGGTTTGAGAATCACTGGTTTAAACAACCCCCAAATAAGCCCAAAATATATTAGAAACAAGCCCAAGAAACAGCAGACCGCAACTATAAATATAATATGAGCAACTTTACAGAAATACCGCAAAACGTCGCTTATAATAAGCGGACATGGCAACACTGGTTCGCCCTCAATCACCACGGGAGACTCTGCAGTCCCATAGCCCGAAGGGATGGCCGCGCTCTGATTGGCCAGTTGGGATCCGCTTTCCCCCAAAACAGGTTGCGAAAACAGCAGATCTACAAGCCCACAACGCGTAACTGCCTCGATGCTTCGGGTAGGTCGGTTATTTATTTCTGATGCGCGCAGCTAGTATGAAATCAGGCGCAATAATTACCCTGGTAGCATTTTATTAATAGAATAGAATCTAAGTTGAATATACTCGCGTGCACTGCACACATCCGCCTGTGTGTGTGACAGCAGAGCAGACTGCTGGGCGCTCGCTGGCTCTTTGGCATGGCCCATGGGGGTCAGATCAACATGATGAATTCTGTGTCTGTAGGCTACAGGGTGTGATGGAGATCTAAGGGTGGCAGTGGGGGCTATGTCTTGAGTGTATAGGGTTTGATGAGGACCCAGGTAGGGCCGTGCCTGTTGAGAAACTTTTTGCCGACTGCAGGGCGCGACTGCACATACCTTTCGGGCAGGCTGCATGCAGGCACGTCTGGAGTTTAAATGGACAGGTCAAAAGGGAGACATCAAAGAGGAAGGATGGATGGGGAAAGGTCAACATATGGAATATCAGAACAGGTCAGCTACATTCATATATGGAGATCTAACTAAGGTCAGATGTAGAGTTGCTGGTCAATATTGATGCCCATATGGAGATCAGGGATCTCCATATGGGCTTTCCCATGGGCTTGATGACATCAGGGATCTCCATTCTCCATCCCCGATGATGTCAAGTGATGTCACATGATGTCACAATTCATGCCTTGGGTGACTATACCTAACTAACTAACGTTAACTGACTGACGGGAAATGGACGAAAGAACGGAACCGTTTCAACCCTGGTGGAGAAGGCTCCAGAGTGTACCTTCTTACGGGTCTATTTGGTTCGATACTGCACAGTTAAATTAGAGAGAGAGTCGAGACAGCTCAACATTTGACCTAGTATTTTCTACAGTCTATTTGACTATTTGACTCAAATTCAAAGGAAAAGAGGGCGCTGTTTTTCATAATTTTTTTGACGATGGGTTCTCAGATTGCAGTTGTAGGAGCCATTATGATGGTGCTATATTATTGGTTAGGTTGGCATATTATTTTTGAACACTTGGTGGCGGGCTTTAGATTTGACAGCACTGGGTGTGTATTTAGAGGGTCACTCAGGTGCACTAATCAGATCAAACGACCCAACGAAACGGAGGAAATGTCAAGAGAAGAGGCCAAATTCCTTGATATTATAAACCACTCAGCAAAAATTAAAGATGGACATTACTGCCTAAACTTACCTTTCAAACAAGAAGATCCCATCATGCCAAATAACCGTTGTATTGCAAAGCAACGCATCCAGAGCCTGAAACGCAAGTTCCATGATGAATACACATCTTTCCTCACAGACATGATTAACAGTGGCTACGCTGAATTGGTGCCAGTGGACCAGCTGAATCGAAGTGATGGAAAACTCTGGTATATCCCACATCATGGTGTGCAATGTGCAACTGTGCATCACTCAAAGAAAGGCACCTTGAGAGTGGTCTTTGACTGTGGAGCAGTCTTTAAACTAAGGAACATCACTTAACTTTCAACTGCTTCAGGGTCCCGATCTGACTAACTCACTTATCGGAGTCCTCACCAGATTCAGACAGGAACCAGTTGCCTTGATGGCAGACATCAAAGCCATGTTCCATCAGGTTAAGGTCTCGGATGAACATGTTGATTACCTACGATTCCTATGGTGGATCAAGATGCGCAGCAAGATCTGGCCGAGTACAGAATGAAGGTACATCTTTTTGGAGCTGTGTCATCACCAAGTTGTGCCAATTTCTCTTTGAGAAAGACTGCTGAAGACAACCGAGCTCACTTTCCATCTGAGGTGACAGACACAGCTTCTAGAAGGTGATCACTTATAAGGTGACACAGGGGCACTGTGAAGTAACTGCAAAGGAGACTGGAAACTGGAAAAATGGCAGTTACAGCAGTTAAATAAACACTGGGTTTTACAGTATAGATTGGGGTCCTATAGTTGGCGACTGCATGATCCGCATCAATGATTAAAAACCTTTTTTATTTTCAAAGACCCCCAGCCCCAGTACCCAGTTTGTATATAGCCTATGCATTAGAATTTAGAGGCCACAGACCCCCCCATTTGATGCCATTTACCGCTGTCTGGAACCCCAATTCTACACAGTAAAACTCAGTATATTGCGGTACACTACACTCTTGATTGATTGATTGAAATATTTATTAACAGTTTGCAGAATTACAGTACATTTCAAGCACAACTCAATACAAAGAGTTGTGCAGAGTTACAAACTTACAGACCCGTATTAAGGGTCCATTATTTGGACCCCTGGTGGTCCCCGAGCCTGACATTGAGAACCAGCCTGCTTTGTCATTCTCACTCTGCACTTGCAATGCAGTCATTCATTGATACCGGTACATCATCCCAATATCCAGCAGATGGCGCTAGTGTGAGGTGTGGCTTAAATGGACCAAAGCAATTTATGTGCATAGGCTAGCACTGAGAAAGTGAGGTTAAGACATTGTACTAACACAATACATATGTTTTACTGTTTTCTTCCTGTAAGTGTTGTTGTGTTTGCTTTTGTAATCATCATTTTGAACAAACAGATCTTTCATTCATTCTGTGTGTGTTTCGTCAGATCAGTATATCGATTCTGTAGAAAGGCTTGCATGGTTTCCTGCAGAACTTGTTTTGGAAGATAATAACACTGCATTTTATTACCATATTGTTTACACAGACACACCCATGTGGATGGAACACAGCTGACATGGACGAGACACGAAGACACGCAGAAATACAATGCATTTACATCCAGATTATAAATACAAGACTAAGCATTATGGGTGCAGCAGCTAAGAGAATTAATTGATTTCATTAAATATTTAAAAAATAACTAATCGCTAGTTCATTTCATAACTATTCATCATAAATTACATTTTCCCATACGCTTTCCTTCAAAAACATTACAGAAAACAATTGATCTACAAGTTCACAATGCGTTGCAATGCAATGCATTTGTTTGCATTGTGAGCTTGTAGATCTGCTATTTTAAGTAATGCATTTGAGTATTTCTTCCAGCACTGCTGAAATGTAGCCTACACACAGTATGGATGTAGGATTGCATGAAGCCATCATTTTGGGGGATTGAACAGAATGTCTTCACCCTGAAGCACTGTTGGCCCACTACAACAAAAGCATGTATAAGCATGTTGCCTCCCACTCTACTCTACGTGTTCACATAAAGATACACCACAGCATTATATATAGACTATGAGGCACAAGGACACATCAAATGCACACTCCATCCCTTTGGAATCCTTCTCTGTTCAGACTCATTTCAGCTTGTAGATCTAAATAGAGCTTAATTGTTTTGTAATAGTATTATACAATCTAGTAACTTGTCACTGAGGTTTTCAAATAATTGTACTGGATTTTTTTTTGTTAATTTTGGACAATATTTGCCTCTGAGATTGATGTATAAACTATTGCAAAATGACCATGATGTTGGACATACTCAAATAAGCCTCGACGACCTTGCAGGCGTAGGCTATGCAAAGTCTAAAATATTTATTTTAGATAGCATATTATGTAGACATAGCATTCTATAGTAGCCTGATTGTCAGACTCTGAGAGCTTCCAGCAACCAGTGCGCTCAGTCGAGTGGGCGGGGTCTATGGGCTGGAAACCAGGCTAATTCTATAGTGTATAGTGTATACTTATTGCGACCTTCACCGTAGGTCGTATACTACCAGCAACCAGCTAAACCTGTCAGTCAGTCCGTAACGCCTCATCTGACGTCATCAAACCCTGTACACTCAAGGCACTTCCCCCGCTGCCACCCATAGATCTCCATGGAGTTGACCTGTTCTGACATTCCATATGTTGTTCTGAACTCATCAAACCCTGTACACTCAAGACACGCTCCATATAGGCTTATGGCCAGACCTCATCAAACCCTGTACACTCAAGACACTGCCCCCGCTGCCACCCTTAGATCTCCATATATGGAGCTGACCTGTTCTGACATTCCATATGTGTTCCGAACTCATCAAACCCTGTACACTCAAGACACGCTCCATATATTGCCAGTACAGAATTCATTCCATATGTTGATCTGCCAAAGCACCAGCGCTCGCCCAGCAGTCTGCCGTCATCCAGGCGGATGCATGCACACGACCTCGCCCTTTAGGGCTATTACGACCTTTGACCCAACATGGGGTCTTGGCTCCAAAGGAGTAATATATGATGCGGCTGTCAAGAATCACAAACCAGTTCCAGCAACAAAGGTGTACATTTATTGGAAAGCTTCACAATATTCAATATCAACAGGGCAAGCAATGTATCTATATGGCGTCAGGGTGGCCAGCGCTAAAAATAACAAACAAAACACCCCCCCCAACCCTACCTAGAAAAGAAATAATCCTAAACTACACCAAAAAGAAAATTACAATCTAGGCTCCCTACCTACAAGTTAAACAGTGGGTCAAAACTGGGGCACCAAAAGAAATAGCAGCACACCCTTACCAGATACAGCTTCCCTGGGGTTTGGGATACTTGGACAGTGGATACTAACTGTGTTTAACAACTTGGTCAGACTAGTAACTTAAGCAGACTAATATGCTTTCATTGGAAAAACTAAAGAACAGGGTCTCAGCAGCAGTGTTTGCATGTGGTGTTGATACAATGGCAGAAGAGACTTGTGGGCTGTTCTCTCTCTCCTTTTATAGTGGGTGGTGATGAGGCCCAGGTGTGTTCCAATCTCCACGACACACCTCCAATCCCTACTGCCACGCCCACCATCCATCATCAACCCTGGAAAACACTAAAGGTGTATTATGTACAGACCAAAACAATACTAGGGCCACATAGGACCGTAACAAGGGCGTCTTACTGGTAGTTTCATTGTACAGATATTCTACTGTTAGATGAATGTTAGGTCCTTAGTTTTCTTATGATGATTTACCATGTGTTGTTCTTGTTTACTGTAAAACACTGTGGATTCATTACAACTGTAAATAGTAAAGTATATAAAACTGCCTCAAAATTGAACCATAGTACTTACTTAATTAAATGTAAGTAGTTAAATTCCATCACTATGTGGGCAGCGGTGGCCTAAGGGTTAGAGGAGCACCCTTGTTGCCGAAAGGTTGCCGGCCGGTTCGATTCCCTGGACGGGCAGGAAAAATCTGGGTGGGGAAGTGATTGTCATCACTCACCCAACACCGCTGAAGTGCCCTTGAGTAAGGCACTGAACCCCCAGCTGCTTAGTGGTCAACAGTATAATAAGACTGTGGTTGTACTGCATGGTCAGCTCCCAGGTTTTAATGTGTGTCTGTCTGTGTGTTTCTATGTGCAGGGCGTTGCTGAAAATGAGCACCTGTGCTCAGCTACTTCCTTGGGTAAATAAATAATTAAAAAAAGAAAATGATCCCTGTGAATGTGTGACAAAACGGCTCAATGCACGATCCTTCTCTGTTCGGGCTAATTTCACAATCCAATAAAATTCCTTCATCCATCATGAGAACAATTTATTGCATAGCAGCACCCGAGTAAGTGTGATGTAACACCTGCAGCAGCAGGTACAGACCTGTTGTACAAGTATGTGCAGGGGATCAGCCAAGATGACTGGCTCGCCCTCAACCATGCACATCTAAAAACCAAGGCTGGACACTTCAGTGCTTCTCAAGCATGTTAATTTCAAGGACCCCGTTGGTACGCATTAGATTAGATTAGAGTTAGCCTTGTAGACCAGAGTAGACCACTGTTTCCCAAAAAGAGGATGGGGACGACATTTTTGGTCGCAGACACATTTTTATTCAAATTCAAAAAGACAATCAGTAATTTGACGAATAATTTCTCTATTGGGCTAAAAGGTTTGGGAACCAGTGCATTAGACCACGGACGGACCCCCATAAGTCTCCAAGAAACTCTCAGTTACAGACCTGTAAAGGACCCATTTGGTTACTAGAAACTCTCAGTTACAGACCTGTAAACTAAGGACCCATTTGGTTACTAGTCAGTCTAGTCTATATAGCAAAATTCAGCTTGGGGACCCCCTCAACCGAAATCAAGGACCTCGCTTTGAGAACCACTGGCATACTTGACATAAGTGCAGCAGATTGCATAGTAAACAGACTCGTCTTATAAGAAATAGTATTTTCATGTAAAGTGCATGCATCATTTTCTACGCACAAACATTGTAAACATGTAATCTTAGGAATATACATTAAACTGGGCCTGCGAGAGTGTGAGAGAAGATGATAATGGTTCCACCATGTTTTGTTTATTGCAGTGCCTAGTGTTAGATCATGTAAATATTTGCCTTTGTAATCCATGGCTGACTGGCGCTAAATTCACATGTCTCGTATTACACTAAATACAGGACTCCTGTCCTGACATGACATTGTCTTTGCTCTGATCATGCCTGTAATTACACCACTGGCTGCCTGGCTCAGACATTTTCATGTCAGGGAGCACTAAATGTACACTACAGCCGCATCTTAAATTATTTTGTGTCAGAGATCCAAATAAGAAAACAATTATTTTTAACTTTTTCAAGAAAACTATTTTCAAATGAAAGTGGTTAAACCACTGATAAATGTGACAGATCACTTTTTAGTTTATAACTGTCAAAAATGTATCATTATGAATATCTGCGATGTAATACATTTTATATCAGAGCTAGATTAAACCAGTAAAACGCCCTGAGGTCATTCCTTTTCGAGTTTATGATCCGGTCGGGAGCGGCTGAGCAGATGATATCGTTACGCCATGTTGGAGTCATTGAAGATAAAGCTTTATTGTCCATTAAATTGACATAAAATGGAAATTTGTCTTTGGCACACCGGCAGTCAGTTACAACAATAAAACATTACAGAAAATACACAGAACATGCAATCACATAAACACAGCAACAGTGATCAACAGTGGGGATTAGGTGAACTATTTTGTTGTAGTCATCAGGCAGGAACCCTCAATATGGAACCCAATAAAAACAGAAGGCTATGAGAGAAAAAGTCACTTTTACGTTTCACGTTTATTCTTCCGGTTTGAGGGAAAGGAAGTTCCAGATTGAGGGTTCCGGCCTGATAACTACAAAACAATGACTACAACATGATGTAACAATATCATCCGCTCCTGACCGGATCACACAGCAATTTTGTAACACAGACCAGGCTTTCCTCCGAGGTGGAAAGCCTGGTGACAAGAGTTTAGATCAACATATGGAATAATTCTGTACTGGCCATATATGGAGCGTGTCTAAGTGTACAGGGTTTGATGAGGTCAGATCAACATATGGAATGTCAGAATAGGTCAGCTCCATATATGGAGATCTAAGGGTGGCAGCAGGGGCAGTGTCTTGTGTACAGGGTTTGATGAGGTCAGATCAACATATGGAATGTCAGAACAGGTCAGCTCCATATATGGTGATCTAAGGGTGGCAGTGGGGGCAGTGTCTTGAGTGTACAGGGTTCGAGGTCTGGCCATATATGGAGCGTATCTAAAGTATACATTGAAACTACTCAAAGAGTAAATTTGAGGATGGATCAATAAAATCACAACATTTTGACAAAGAAAAATTTGTATTTATTATCATTATTACTAAAGCAAAACAAAAATATAGGTGTTACTTTAAAGAATTTGTCCTGAAGACACTGGCATCATTTACAGGCATACGTAGGTACATAGTACATACTGGATTTTGTTGTGCTGCTGATGGCAGATTTGTATTGACATATTTTACAAGGTGCAAAAGGCGAAATAAAAAACTCAAAAGACAAACTCAAAGACAAATCAAACTTTTCAATCACTGACTGTATTAGATGAAAAAAAAATCCTTGTAAATTCTACATGGTAAACATTATTATGGTCCTACAAAAAGAAGTTGAGACTGATAGGATGATGGATGGAGCTTCAATGATGGCGATTGTGTTTCACTTCTTGGCAGCTGCCTTCTTCTCTGCTTCTATCTCTGTACGAGTATGAGGGAGACAGAGAGAGGGCGAAAGGAGGATCAGTCAAAAACATTCATTGAGTCATCATCACAACATGTATTTGTCAGTCAAATTCTCCTTCACTGTGTACTTAAAGATAATTTCTTAGAATATTGTAGCCTATTATGTGGGTCCATTCCATTTTTACATTTGACATACATGTCAGACTGAGTTAAGACGAACTGTCAGAATCTTAACTGTTCCCAAAATGGAACTCGTGCTTTCATTTGGTACACAGCCATATTTTCAAATGACACACACATACCATTCATTGAGTACACACAACTAAGCATTCATTGCACAATGAAGTGCAAAATTGAAAACGCAATCAACACATGGAACACACATGAATGACAATGACTATGGAGAATGAGCCATTTCTCGTTTTGTAAAATGATGCAGTGTAGGCTTACTTTTTCATAGTCAAACAAAACAGCACACAAATACGTAACGCAGCAAAAAAAAGTTTTATTTAATATAGTTGTATTACTGTAAACGGGTTAGCTCAAACTGCTCAAAAGGAACCCCCAAGAAACGCCTTGAGTTGTGCATAAAGCTCTGACAGGCAACTCGCCTCGCCACAAGCCTTCTCCATGGCCTGGAGCAGTGTGACCCAGCTATGTGGCTTCCGTTTATATACCGTCTACCTCCAAGCTGAAAATAACTCCTCAATAGGATTCAGGAAAGGAGAATGAGGTGAAAGGTATAGAACTGAAAAATGTGGGTGGTCCGACTCCTAGAACCACTCATGCACTTGAGCAGCCCGGTGGAAGCTCGCATTGTCCTAGATGACAATGTAGGCGATTTACTGTGCTTTGAGAATTGAAGTGTGTGCAACAACTGAACATTGTGTGTAGTGTTTGGACAACAAGGTGATGTGTATTTGACATCAGAGTGTAAAGAAGGAAAGTCTAATGCAGATAAGGGAGTGTGATGTAGTGCAAATTGTGTTGAACGATTAGATACTTGAAGTGAAGGTTATGCAAATTGTGTGTTAACAATCGTGAAAAACCGTAAGCGATAATCTTAAATGGTTGTGACCAGGTGAGTTTGCTAACGAGAATGGTGCTTTCCCGACTGACTTGGCGGAATGGTAGCGATGTCACAATCAAGACGGCAAAATAACTTTGACAGATCTTTGCTAAACCCCACCCCAAAAAGCGATTGTCCAATGCGAATCCAAATAGTTTAGCAACTGTTGCTATGCAGGTCAAGCTTTCGCCACCTCATAGCTGTCAAAGTTATTTTGCATGGCTGTGTCCTGTGTTGTCTTGTTGAACACATACACAGCTTAACGACGGGAAAGTTACACGCCTGACCCACCCAGGTGATGGCAATAATACAAATGACCGTAGTCTTACATTGCAACGTGAAAAGTTGATTTCCTCGTATTTCTAGTTTATTTAAATAATGTCATGCACATTTGTCCAGTGCATAGCCTACTGCAGGCCTACTTGACTAAATTTAGAAGACATTTTGATGCTCTTGCTACTGAAATGATCGATTATTTATATGGAGAAATCCCATCATTTCACATGCATCTCTATGGGTGAGGACAGCTTGCCCTGTCTCCTCGGTGCTAACTTGCCAATTGGATGAGGACGGTTTTGTTGGGGAGGGACTTAGCGAAGGGCTAATTGTGTTTTTGCATTACATTTCTGTTTTACTTTTTGCAAACAAAAATACTCTTTTAGTTTTTTTTTAGCTTCTTAAAACAGTGTGGTTGCAGAAATGCAGACAGATTGGACACTTACCCTTCTGTGTGGGCAGTGGGTTCTTCTCTTTGGTCTCTGTCTTTTTCAGAGAGGTCTTGTTGAAACCCTTCACTCCGTCTTTCATCTGTTCTTCCGTCTTCTCTGCTTTTATCTCTGTGTGAGTGTGTGAGAGAGAGAGTGTGTGAGTGTGAGTGTGTGAGAGAGAGAGAGAGAGAGAGAGAGAGAGAGAATCAGTCAAAAACATCAAATATTCACAACCTCTACCTTGAATATTGCAATCCGACTCATCTCTACTGACTGGGGAAGGCCCCTGTTAGTGAACAAACACTCCAGTCTAACAATAATTACTCTCAGAATACAGAGCTATTTAATATGCTACTTACAATAATAGGAGCAGTAAGTCATATATTCATAAGCAAAATACTGCCATACTGTTTTCTTTATTTCTTTTTTGAGTGGTGCAACCACTCCATTATAGAGCTATGTGTGTCCCTGGGTCTGTCCCTGGGTCTTTCCGAGCCATGACAATAGCTTGGTTGGTTTTCACCATTTCTCAACAGTTTCGAACGTGGGGCGGCTCGCCGGAACCGGGACGGACCTCTGGGCTCGTTCCCCCCAGGGACCCCCACACGGAGTTGCACCACTCACTTCACACAAGTAATTTTTTTTAAAGCTTGTGGTTGCAGACAGATTGGACACTTACCCTCCTGTGTGGGCAGTGGGTTCTTCTCTTTGGTCTCGGTGGTTTTCAGATTGTTCTTGTTGAAACCCTTCACTTCATCTTTCATCTGTTCTTCCTTCTTCTCTGCTTCTATCACTGTAAGAGTATGAGAGAGAGAGAAGATCAGTCAAAAACATTCATTGAGTAATCACATGTATTTGTCAGTCAAATTCTCCTTCATTGTGTACTTAAATATTATTTCTTAGAATATTGTATTATGTGGGTCCATTCCAGTTTTACATTGTCAGAATAAATTTGATGAACTGTCAGAATTTGATTGTAAACATAAATTACAAATTCACAATCCCTACGTTGAAGCAACATGACTTTTCTCTACTGACTGGGAGATCAATGCCTGACCCAACCAGGTGATGGCAATAATACTAATGACCATAGTTTTACCTTGCAACATGAAAACGCCTGTCAGGTGGTCGTGAAAAGTTGATTTCTCCCTCTGTCCTTTCCTCGTATTTCTAGTTTATTTAAATAATGGCATGCACATTGAATGTGCATGCCATTATTTAAATAAACTATAAAAAATGCACTGGACAAATTGTGTCCAGTGCATAGCCTACTGCAGGCCTACTTGATTACGTTTAGAAGACATTTTGATGCTCTTGCTACTGAAATTATCGATTATTTATATGGAGAAATCCCATCATTTTACATGCATCTCTATGGGGGAGAAGGACAGCTTGCCCTGTCTCTTCGCTGCTAACGTGCCTATTGGACGAGGACAGGTTGGTTGGGGAGGGACTCAGTGAAGGGCTAATTGTGTTTTCTCATTGCATTACATTTCTGTTTATGTTTTTGCAAACAAAAATGCTGCAGTGCACATGACAAATAATTTAAACATAGGGCAGGGACATATTGTGTTATCCTTTTAGCATAGCGTTGTTACCATACTACTGCCACGTGTGGTTGCAGAAATGCAGACAGATTGGACACTTACCCTCCCGTGTGGGCAGTGGGTTCTTCTCTTTGGTCTCGGTGGTTTTCAGATTGTTCTTGTTGAAACCCTTCACTCCGTCTTTCATCTGTTCTTCCGTCTTCTCTGCTTTTATCTCTGTATGAGTATGAGAGAGAGAGAGATCAGTCAAAAACATTATTTAAGTCATCACAACATGTATTCAGTCAGTCAAATTCTCCTTCATTGTGTACTTAAATATTATTTCTTAGAATATTGTATTATTATTATTATTGTATAGAATTTGATTGAGCATGTAAACCTATATTACAAATTGAATCACAACCCCTACTTTGAAGCAACATGACTTGTCTCTACGGACTGTGGGATCAATGTCCCGGTTAGTGAACAAACACTATGTACATTGATTATCTCAGAATATATAGCTATTTAATATGCTACTTATTTTGCTTTAGAAAATATGACTTACTGCTCCTTTACTACATACTATACATTTTGGCCATTAGTATTCATTGAACAAGAACGGACTTTCCGGACTGACTTGGCGGAGTGGTAGCGCCGTCACGATCAAGACATTTTAGTTTACGATTAGTTGTACAAATAATTGCGATTGCGAGATGCAAAAGCATTGCATTACATTTCTGTTTTCCATTTTGCAAACAAAAATGCATATGACAAATGTGTTTAAACATACACAAAAATGTGTCAACTGTGTCTCTCAATGCGACGGATTGTGAGCTTGTAGATGGGGTATTTTTCTTAGGTGAAACCTGACTAATGAAAGCTTATGAAATGTAAGCGACAGTCATCAATGGGAGTCGACCCCATGCCGCCTAAGCCAATGGGAGCCGCCTAAACGCCACCAGTCAATCGCGTAGTAGCGACCTACAGTATAGTCATGATTGGCTGCCTCCTAAGCTATGACACGGGCACGGCGGAAGTCTGCAATGCCCAGATCACACTCACAACCATAGACATATATAAACACTGCAGCGGAGCGCCTGATAGCACTGGCTAATGTTATGAGCAAAGGAAAGATGCACAACGGAGACAGCGTTTGTTTCATCTGACAAATATGACTTGGCAGAGTGGTAACGCTGTCACGATCAAGATATTTTACTTGATGATTAATTGTTGTACAAATAATTGCGATTAACGATGTAATTGTGTTTTTGCATTGCATTACATTTCTGTTTTCCTTTTTGCAAATAAAAATGCTGCATATGGCAAATAATTTAAACATAGGGCAGGGGCTTATTGTGTTATCCTTTTAGCATAGCGTTGTCTTTTTAGTTTGTTTGTTTTTTAGCTTCTTAATAAATTATTCAAACAAAACAAAAAACAGAGTGTGTTTGCAGACTGATTAGACACCAACAGATATATAAGGGGTGGCGCAAGATATATGTCAAACTCAAGTGAATGAATTATCTTTGGCCCGCGCGGGATGATATTTAATTAGTATTAGAACTGGCCCTCTTATATTGCACGGACTACAAGTCCGACAATGCGCTGCGAGTGCATTGGCACATATCGAGGGCCTGCAAGCGCAAGCATGCGTCTACGCTTCACTATTGATCAGCAGTGAAAGTATATCGCTTCTACCGGTAGTCAACTTTCAGCTACCTCCTCTCCCCAAAAATGTCTAAATGAAGGTGGACTCTGAAAACTGGGGTTTTCAAGTCGGCAAACCTCTGTGTGTCTTCTGTGTGGAGACAGTGTGGCTGTAATGAAAGAATATTATCTAAGAAGACTATGATAAGAAATGAATGCAACTGATTTGATTTATGTTCTCATTTTACTATGAAAGCAGTGCTTGGTGAGGATCATAGAACAGGAAACGGGAAAATAATAATGCATTTTCAGTTTGAAATGCATTTACTTTTTTGCCTGGGCTGTCCTCATGACCACGGTGCCCGTGTGTTGAAACACAGTCTGGCCCTCGACTTGTACCAATTTCTTAATTTTGGCCCACTGTGTATTTGAGTTTGACATCTCACCTTATCCCTAAACTTTTTAAAAACATTTTAAATAACTGATCTAGAAACTCACAACGTGTCAATGTAGATTGGCTAGTTGACCATTTAAAAATGTTTTAAAATGGCAAATAAGTTTAGGGATAAGGGCTAAGATAGGGCCCATACCTTCCTGTGTGGGCAGTGGGTTCTTCTCTTTGGTCTCGGTGGTTTTCAGATTGTTCTTGTTGAAACCCTTCACTTCATCTTTCATCTGTTCTTCCTTCTTCTCTGCTTCTATCGCTGTAAGAGTATGAGAGAGAGAGATGATCAGTCAACAACATTCATTGAGTCATCACAACATGTATTTGTCAGTCAAATTCTCCTTCACTGTGTACTTAAATATTATTTCTTGGAATATTGTATTTATTGTGTGTGTGTATATATATATATATATATATATATATATATATATATAGTCTGGGCGGGAACCCCTTCTGGTGTTAGCATTATGTTGTGCTTTAGCTATTGAAAAATAGCAGATCTACAAGCTCGTAGTGCGCCACTCAGGAGCTTGAAGGTCTGCCATTTAAAAAAAATCGAAGAACGACACAGAAACTGTCAGGATGTAGAAGACATTTTTAGAATCTGTTCTCAGGTCAAAATGGGTTAACCTCAAATAGCTTGCGACCAGGTGATTATGTAATTATTGTGTCAGGGCCAGGGAGTGGAACAAGTTCTTCCACGGCTGCAGGCTGCGAGTTAATCAGTAATTAATCTTCTGTTTGACTTCCTCATGAGGACAATGGAGGGGGAGGGGCTAAACCGAACTGAAAGACAGCATGAAGGGTGGGGTCACCATCAACAGTGGTGGGAAGTAACAACTACATGTTCTCAGGTAATATGTGTGTACTCTAGTGAAACCTTATGGTACTTTTAAGTTTCCACTTTTTACTTTTGGCACTTCAAATATACAGTATGTTGAGGAGTATATTTATGTAAATATTGCATTTTGTAAATGGTTAAATCTGTCTGTGGGTTTTATAAATATTGAAGAAATGAAATGTATTAACAAGAGTTTGTGACTAAATAACTACTTTGGATCTATTGGAACACAGCTCCCTTTCCCCCCCCCATTTCCTGAAAAGTAGTTTTGGACATTCTACCAGCGACGAGGACCTGCATGGAGTCCTTCAAATAAAAAGAGGGTACCAGGGGCTTATTGTGTTATCCTTTTAGCATAGCGGTCTTACAGTACTACTGCCATACGGTTTTCAAACGTCTTAACAAAAAACGGACAAGTGTGTTGGACAAATACCCTCTGGTGTGGGCAGTGGGTTCTTCTCTTTGGTCTCGGTCCTTTTCAGAGAGTTCCTGTTGAAACCCTTCACTTCGGCTGTGACTTGGTTTGGGTCCGGCATCTTGGATTAGTTCTGCTGGAGGAGGAGGGAAGCAGAAGCAGAATCAGCTTGTGACCAGATGGCATCCGCGGTTCCCAGTTCGATCCCACAGACAGAGTTAGTTAATCTACAATCTATGTAAAGTGCTTTGGATAAAAGCACAACAATGTGGAGAGAAGCAAAATGATTTCCGTGCGTGCTCCATCATGTTGTAGCATTCAGTGAGAAACAGAAGATAGAGGATGACCAAAGTGAGAGCAAAAGGAAAGAGATTGAAAACAGGTTACATGGAATGTACACACACACTTAAAAACATGGACTTTGACTATTGTAAGGAAAGGACATGCCATGAGGAACGTGTTCGTACAGGTAAAAATCCTGAACCACCTCAGCTAAAAAGGAGACGCTGATCCTTGACTACCCCTGAAGTTATGTGTACTTCACTTTTAGAACAGGCCTGAAAAGCCACCTTCTGGTAGGCCAAAGGGAGGGGAAATAATCACTTCAGTTGATCTTTACACCCCTATTCTGTACATTGTATTTAATTGAATACATAGGGCCCGAATTGTGCTGTTCCTTTTTGACCAAAAGTCAGTCTCACACACACACACACACACAGACACACACAGTCACACACACACACACACACACACACACACACACAAACACAGGAGAGCAAACATGTAACTTAGGTAGTTGAGGTGTCATGTTACACTCTCATTCTGTAATGTGTGCACCAGCCTGGGAAAGGTATCATGTCATAGGAATCGGATAATAGGGCAGTGGTTCTCAACGCCTAGACAAGGGACCACGAGTGGTCTCTGAATGGACCTTTACGGGCCTGTTACATTTGTGCCTGGTTGAGAATAGATTGGCTTCTATTGGAAGGATGAGGATGTCTGAGCAACCATTGCAGTGAAATAGGCACTTTTTGCCTTTCTCATGCCAATAAAGCCCTTTGAATTCAGGCCCCATATCCTGCTAAATCCAATAGTCCAATCCAATAGTTAAAAAGATTGACTGAAGCCAAAACAGCCTTCTTAGAATCAACTAGGAACATGGAAAGATATGGCATGCCAATAATAATGCATACCGTAAACATTAAAGCTATAAACATAAGTATGCAAGTATTTATTTATGTATAGAGATTTTTTTTTTACCTGATGATGTACTGTGCTCTGCGGGTTCTATGCGTCTGGGTGTAATTTGTACCAAGCAAACTGTTTAAATAGAGTTAACACGCCCTTCTAGCTGCCAACGTGACACCAAGTCACACTGTCATTGGCCAGAGCCTTTCAGGAGAAACAATATCATTGGACAGAGCCTTTCAGGAGAAACACTATCATTGGACAGAGATAGAAACCAATGCTGGAATACCTTCAGATCTAATCTAGTAATCTGACTCAGCCTCAGGTTTGATATGCCTGCAGTCAGTGGTGGAAAGTATAAATTGAGCTACTTTCCATGTTTCCATTCATTCTACATCCCAGGAGTCATATCGTTTAAGTTTAGTGAATACAGTGATTTTCTTTTTTTATATACTTTTACTTAAAGGACCAGTTTACTTAAAACACACAAGATTAAAAAGAGTGCTGGCAAACTCGTCCTTTAAGTATTTCTTCCAGCACAGAAAACAAACAGAATTTCATCATGTCCCATAATGTAGTAGTATTTTGTGCCACTGAATTTCACACAATAAATTAATGCAGCAGATGCTCATACTGAGTCATGTCTCTGCCGAGTGCGTTTGCTTCACTTGTAGCACCATCTACTGGATTGAAAAGGACACGACAGAAGCCTTGACGAGGGGAATCATGTGATACCGATAGCCTACCTTAGATTTTTAAAAGTGTTAAAAGGTTAAATAACAGGGCTAGGAGTCTCCCCGTCTCTCCAGCTCTCAACAGAAAAATCAATGTTCAGGCAGGGACACCAATCTAATCCAATCAGGACAGAGAACAAGAGGTATCCGGAAAAGTCGAGCCTTTTGTCCTTTTCCGACTAGTCTCACGTAGCCAGACAACTATTCCAGAATCTCCGAATGCTATATATAGAGTCTGGACCTATAGCCCCCATGAGCTGAGTAACGGAAGCTGCCATTTCCTTTCACGAAAATATATTTTAAAATATCTTTAGAGCTTATTTCTTTCCTTTTCTGATAAGCAACACGCTTAGATGTTTTCTATTTATATTAGGATAAATGTGCGCGACTGTAAATACGAAACGGAAGTGGCGAGGAGGCTCCACTTCCGCTTTATAGTTTACTCATGACAGCTCTTCCGTTGGCCCAGACTGTATGATGAAGCATTTGCAAATTGCGGAGGCAACAGTCTGGTAGCGCGAGACTATTTTCCGACCCGCTGCGAAAAGGGACCGTACCCAAGTTCCCTCAGCCTTATGTTCCCTCGGCCCTATATTTCCTCATTCCAAAACAGAGACCCTATGTTCCCTCCAGTGGGGGCTGGTGGCGATTTGGGGTGGGGGAGGGGGGCTGTAAGGCATCAATTATACTATAATGCTACCCATAGTTCACCCTGCAGCAACAGTATCACATTGCAGATACCAAGTTACAGCAATGACACTACTGGTGTCTATAGTCTATCTACTTTGTTATAGCAAATGCTCCACAACAACACAGTGAACTCCAGTCGTATGTCTGTATATTACATAATATTCACAATTTTAAATATATAGTGTCAGGATGACATGCTCATTAATATGTTGCAGGAAATTTGTGGTATTGTATGCGATATTGGTACGACATTTGTCATGGTATGCGAGTCAACCATGACAAATGTGGTACCGATATTGCATACAATACGGGTGCAGTACGTAGTTCAGACTAGTCATTGGTCCGACAAACGACAACCTACCTCAAACCTTAACTTAACCAGAACCGCAAGCACGGGAGCAGCGCATGTCCGACATGGGGACGCATGTTGGACTAATGCTCCATCAGAAATTACATGTGGTCCCCGTGGAAAAGAACATGACATAACATAATTGTTAAAGAGGGCAGAACTGGACAAGTAAATAGTTATATTTTTTTGTCAGTTGAGAGAAAGTGTTTCAAAGTGTCAAATTACAATAACAACTAAATCATAATAACACTCAACAAGCATAATTCATGGAAACCCTTGATCCACAGACCACCTCCTCAGCTCTGATCAAGGTTGGGCACCCTAATCAAACTACTATTGTGACACTGCATTCCATGAAATCCTGACATGGCCTTCATTAATCACTCATCATGTACTTAATTATCCGTTTTGAATCTCAGGTATGTTGTCATCGGCATAGTTTTCTCATCAACATAGAGTACAGTACCACACATTAATTGACACCACAACTATTTAAGCTACATTGACAAACACAAATGTAGTTTAGCTTATAGAACTTCCCGTCTCCTCATGTCCCCAAGTAACACTGTCCTCTGAAAGGCCATCTGCAATAACCTAATATGAAGTATACTGTGCACCCATTCACCTTTGCAGCTAAGTGTCCCTTTCTCGGACTGCAATTGTACCTACTTTATGAGACCCATTTATTGAAATCCCAAACATATAATGCCTGTCTCAGGACGGCCACTGTTGGGATAAAGTAGACCTTTTAAGCCGTTACCATTACTTATAACAGTGTGCACCCTAGCTGTGCTCAAGGTAACAGAGAGACTTTCTAGTATATAGTGTCTGAAAAAGTAGACACTTCAGAATTCTCCAGGACAGATGACCCCTCTGGCCTGCGCTTCAAGGGGCGCCCGATCAACGGACTGATATGATCGAATCTGATTCGTGATGTAACAGGTCGTATTTGCTTTCATCTATGGATAAGTATCCCGGACAATCATTAAAATATGCCAGATCTATGATTCCATGACTTATGTTTACTGCCTGTTTATTGGACTATTAGATAACTCTCCCACGGTATGTTCATAATCATATGCATATCACATGACCATTCAATTTGGGATAAGTATCCCGGGCAATCATTCAAATATGCCAGATCTATGATTCCATGACTTATGTTTACTGCCTGTTTATTGGACTCTCAGATAACTCTCCCACGGTATTAATGCATCACCACCTGCCAGTATACAGTGGATAACTTCCCAGTCTTGCTGGGTAACTACTAGCTAACTACTTTAACCCTGACATCCCAAATTTGGGATTTAGGCTCAGAAGAAAGGACAATTGCTGATCTACAAGGTCACAACATGCCGTAATGTGTTGTGAGCTTGTAGATCAGTTTTGATAAGTGACTTATTTTTAAATGTGTAGCGCAATGGAATATAGTAGACACTATGACACGTCAAGAGTCAATTAGTACTATGTAGGCTATACATTTGTGTTCTGGTAATATCATTGATCACTTGTTTTGCATGTCCGTGGCAAAAATAAAACATTAATGGAAATGTCCATCACATTCACAAGCTGGCATAGTGATGCCCCTGGGTGCAGATAGCTGCTGTACTATAATGGTTATTGGTGGCGGCGGCAATACCTATATTTATTTATGAAACTCAAACCAGACAATTAATTAAAAGGTTTCATAATTACAGTCTGCTTGAGGTGTAATGCAGCTTTAAACAAAATAGCAGACAGTGGAACTGGTACATATAGAACTCATCTTCTCCTCCTACAGTGCATGTCAACCACATTAATCCCCATAGCAGACACTGGCATGGCCCTTCTCAGCTTCAAGGATGTTTTTCATACCAAGCATTGCATAGAAACATAATGGTTTTGTTATGCGTACACACCCATGGTACTGTGTCAAGAGAACTCACAAATCAAAACAAACGCACGCGGCCTGGCCCGTGGCTCAGCGGTCCAGGCAACTTGGCTGGTAATCCAGTCTGGCAGTGTGCCGCGGGTTCGACTCCCGAACCAGACGGCCTTTACTGCATGTCACTCCCCAATCTCTCTCCCCATGTCCTGTCTGTCCCTCTATAGAAATATATATGGCTGAAGCCGCAAAAAAAACATTAAAAAAAAAATGCATGCACGCACAAGCAGTCAAGTTGTTTACCGATCTCAAACCCTCACCCTAACCTAACCTCCCACGGGGCAGCACACCTAAACCTAACCTTGTCCTTAACCCTCTCCCAACCCTTAACGCACCCCTCACCAACTTTAAAATTCATCCACCACAGAGGAGCTGTCATTGGTCAAAAGCCAGTGCACCTCACAGGGCCAGAGGGCTGGGCAGAGCCTTCTAGGCTCTTTATCTAGGGCTGACATTAGCCCCAATGTTGAGTAAATCAGAGGCGTGGCACCCTCAGGAGAGAGTGACTCAACTTAATGTGTTTTAAGAGTCTGTTTAATTATTTAATAATTTTGTTTTATGAAGGTTTACATTTTAATACTGTGAATTAATTGCACTAGCAAAGTGTAACATGCAGTGAGGACGGAACGTTTGTTCTAGCCCAGGTTATCTGGGGTTCTAATATAAGGAGCGCAGATTCCGGTTCCCCTCAGTTACATTCTGGAAAGAAAAGCAACACGTCAAATCTTTTCATTGCTCTGTCTATATCCCCGTTTATTCAGGTTCAGTTTTGTTAATGAGGTACTGTTAATGCAAATATTTGATGCTGCTGCTTTAGATTCTACCAGCATATAAACACAGCAGAGGCCCTTCCAGGGACCCCTGGGTGCCTCAGGCACCCAGTTTCATTCGACTATGAATGGGCCTTTTGCGCCATGACACAGTACGTGCCCTCTTGCCCGAGGGTATAAATGCACGTACGTATACTCACGAAAACTTTATATGCCTTATATGCTCCAAGGGCTAACTGAGCTGACAGTCCTGGTCCGCCTAAATGCTCCGGGGTATGCCCTATGCCCTATGTACCATTGTACCAGGGTCAACTCACATAAGTTACCCGAACCTAAAAGTCTATGTACGTGACCTGCCTCGTCTTGAGGCGACACCCAGGACTACGTGAGCCATAGCCAGCTCCGCCACATCCAGGTTATAGAATCTTGCAAAAAGTTGACGGAGATGAGTCTGACCAACTTGCAACCGTACACACATAACACATCCTGTATCTAAACAATAGTATAGTTCCCAGGATGCCCATCCTGTGTCGTCAGGCCTTCAGGAGGCTGCAACCCTGTACTGGCATAAGCCAGTTGGATGGCCTCCACAATCCACAGGGAAAGCCGTACTTTAGTAATAGGGTTTCCTTTAGCTACGGCACCCCATGTCACAAATACCCATAACGTACGTTCCTAATCATTTGATTTAGAGAGATACCGATACCGATTTTTCCCGATCCTATCTTTATTTTTATACAACACTTAGAATATATCAGAATAGTAGCCTATAATTACAGAAATAAGAAAAAATACAATACTACTCTAAGCCGATATTGTTTTTAAACAATTGTTATGCAATTTATGTCACATCTTGACTAAAAGCTCAAATAAATAAGGTTTTCCCATTCAGACAAATAGCAGTACATGCATAGGCCTACTGCATTTCATTTCATACCTTTGGTTGGTTTGACTTTTGTCTGTTTTATTGTTTTTGTTTTTGTTTTGTCTTCTTCTTTTTCATAATATAGGGCAAATCTAAGCCCGGCTTAGATTTATTAGATTTCTCACAATCAATGGCCAGAAGTTCCAGAACCCTATAGTTTTTATTTTATTTTATGTAATCTATGTCTGACATTATTCTCTGCTTTAGTGTAATTTGAGTTATGTTCAAATAAGGGTAGGCGCAATAAGCCTCGACTTCTGCCTTCACTTCTTCGGTACCACTAGTTATTAGTGGATTTTAATGTGTACGTGACAGTACGTCTGTACTCCTTTTTTCCTTTTATGGACCGAAATAAAATGTCGTTTTGGCTCCAGCCCTAAATCGCTAGCCACGCCCATTAAAGGACCACTTCACCACTTTTCTCAAGTTCAGAAACCGTCCTTCAGTGACATCATCGATGGGGAATACAAGCTAATAGAACATGCAGGCTTTCTAGTCCTTAAAAGTTGCAATGCGAAAATGGAAGCCATCGTTCTCACGATAATGAAAATCTAAACATTTTTGTAAAACGATCTTGTTTATAAAAGAAAAACTGCCTAATGATGATGTCACTGGAGAACGATTTCTAAACTGCCCACAGCCCTCATATGAGACACAGACTGAGTAGAACAAAATCGTGCCATTTTATTTTATCATGATTATTAGTGAGGACCTATTGAAAAGTGGCGAAGTGGTCCTTTAAGAAAATATGTTCTGGCTATGAATAATAAAGTGAAACGAAATGAAAATTCAGACCGAGTGTCAGGCTAGGCAGCGACCGCACCACTGTGGATCAACACCATGCAGGTTGGCATCTTGAGAGACACAGTTATGCTCAGCATTAGGCCAGTTTAAATATGTAGCAACGTACTTACTTTTAGCAGCGACAGTTGAATCTGTGCTAGAAGTTTGGACAGGATTCACGCTGTAGCTTGTGATGTGTTGAGCTGGAGTAGACCCAGTGGACTGGATACAGCTGAATATATGTCCAGGTATTTACTATTTCACACAGACAAAGATAATGTCAATAAGCTGGTTTATTTAGCAGCCAACAAAGGGAGCATCGGTCACTCTGTCTGCGCGCCAACGCAGTAACGCACAAAGAAATCAACGCACGCACGCAGCGTATATAGTGGAAGTGACGTCAGATCTTGTACACACAGCAAAACAAAAAGGAGCAGTGCACCACCCTGTGGCACCAACCGGCACTGCATACTGACTGTTACAAACTTCACAGATGAGGCAGCAGTGTGCACGTTTGTCTAGTGCCAGGGTTTCATTCTGTGGCTGTGTCAAGGGACTGGTGTCTGGTGTGTGTACGGTGTAGTGCCAGCAGGCCCGGCAGCAAGCATATCCAAGATAAAGACAATAAGGAAGTAAAAATAGGTCAATAGTAAGCATGAAATAATAAAAGAATCAGAAATGTATCATAAAAAGTCACTCATTAAGATTGAAGTTAAATTTAACCTAGGAGATTCATGTAAGATTCACCGGTAAGTAAGTAAGTAAGTAGCCTACCGGTAAGTACATTTTATTTATAAAGCACCTTTCAAAACAAAGTAACAAAGTGCTGTAGGCCTACAGTAAAAACAACAATATAAACAATCAAGTTAAAACAAGGCACAAAGGAACAAACACAACAAATAATAAAAGCAGAAACATTAATTGACAACAATGATGGTCAAAATAAAAGTTTACAAGATAAAATGTAACCTAAATAAGTGAGTTTTTAACAAGACCTTGACTCAGCATTTTTAATTGATAAGGGTAGGGCGTTCCACAGTGTGGGAGCAACCATTGCAAAGGCCCGGTCCCCCTTGGTTTTGAGTTTGGGTCCTACATTTGGTTTTGCCAATAGTAAGTCTGTGATATAAACTGGGGCTAGGCCATGTAGTGCTTTATAGGTTGTTAAAAGGATTTTAAATGTATTCTGGATTTGATAGGGAGCCAGTGGAGTTCAGCCAGTACCGGTGTTATGTGTGCTCTGCGGTTTGTATTGGTGAGAATTCTAGCGGCTGTATTCTGTACTAGTAGTTTATGAATAGAGGAACAGTTAAGGGTAGTGTAGAGTCCATTGCAGTAGTCGAGACGGGATGAAACAAAAGCATGAATGATTTTTTCCAGATCTTGAGAAGTGAGGATTGGTTTGATTTTTCATATACTGTATTCCTTAAGTGATAAAAACATGATTGGGTGACCTTCTTTATGTGGGGCTCGAAGTTCATGTGTTTATCGAAAAAGACACCCAGATTATTTGTAATCTCTGTTATGTTGGAAGCCAGTGGGCCCAAGGAAAGCCGGATTGCGTTAGTTAATGATGTTTTCACGGCCTATGACAAAGATCTCTGTTTTATTTGCATTAAGTTAAGTGCCATCCAGTAATTTATTCCAGCTAAAGTTGCTAAACAATCACGCAGGATATCGAGTTTGTTGATGTCATTGTGCTTAAAGGAGATACGTTGCGTATCATCAGCGTAACAGTGATAGGATACACCTTCAAAACTATTTATAAGCGCACCAAGTGGCAACATGTAAACTAAAGGGAGAAAAGGATTGGTCCTAAGATGGAGCCCTGGGGGACCCCACAGGTCAGAGGAGCTGAGGAGGAAACATAGCTGTCGACAGCGACAGACACGCTTCTCTCTGACATGTGCAAGCCACTGAGGAGACCTGACCGTTGGATTTGAACTTAGGGAAAATGGAGGAAGTCTCTGCATGTAAATTACTGACCTAGCGTGTCCAATATTTAGTTCAGTGACCATGGGGGCTAAAGAATGATTCAGGCTGTTTTGGTGTTCAGATTCAGATTTAGATTCCTTTATTTGCCATTGTGTAAAACACATTTGCGTGTGTGCATTCCATTTTCCTTTTTTTCGACATATAACAAATAAATACGAACAATACAAATACAACATACTGTGCTCACTATTCCATTGGAATTAATAGACTCCAACCTGCTTCTGGTACAGAAATTACATCACCTCTGACACACTATTATTAGAAATTCTTTCTATTCCCATTGGTTTTTATAAGTGTTTATTTACCCCTGGGCCACCGACACAGGACTGGGATTCGAACATTGAATTTACGGACGTACAAAAGTAGCTCTTTTTGCTGTCCTTGGCTGACATTCTAGTGCTCAAGAAAGAGTAGTGTAGAGCCTATTTTGCTAGCGTTGCATATTTCATTGAAGGGAATAATAAATGGAGCTCTTATGCTGCATCGCCCTGACAGTGAACGGCACCCTGCCCCATTACTGTAGCTTCACATGCTATGGAATAAGTAGGCCTATAGTCAGATTTTGACATAAATTGTATTAAAATGAAAGCAGTGGTTCTAAAACATTTACGTGTGAAGGACCCCGCAATTGTATAACAAAATTGTGCTCAGGTACAGTACTTGAGTAAATGTAGCCAACCCTTATCCCTAAACCTATTTGCCATTTTTTACTATTTAAAAAAACCTTTTAAAATAGTTCAAATAGCTGATCTACAAGCTCACAATGTGTATAGATCGGCTATTTGAACTATTTTAAAATGATTTTCAAAATAGTAAAAAATGGCAAATAAGTTTAGGGAAGTGTGGCGCAAGATGGAGCCCTGTGCTGTGGGCCCACATAGCCTGCATGGAGCCACTTCAAGACTAGCAGTGACAGGAGACCAGTGGAACCCCACTGGGGAAATCACGGGCAGAATGGGGCCTCTAGAATCTAGAGGCCCCATTGTGTGTGTGCAGTGTTCAGTGTCTTCTCAGTGCCATCTAGAGACTAGATGGCACTGACACACACACACACACGCACGCACGCACGCACGCACGCACACACACACACACACACACACACACACACACACACACACACACACACACACACACACACACACACACACACACACACACACACACACACACACACACACACACACACACACACACACACACACACACACACACACACAGGAATGTAAATCCACATTATCAGTCTGGCTAATGCCAGGCTAAGGGTCCAGGTACACGTGCTGTACCTGGACCCTTAGCCTAATGCCAGGCTAAGGGTCCAGGTACAGCACGTGTACCTGGAGTGTAAGGGAGTTGTGTGTCACAGTAGTTTGGGTCAGAACGACACTGTTCGATTAGAGCAGCCGACAATGAGCCGGAGGCTGTCGAGATGAAGCTGTGAATGGCTCAGACAGATCTCACTGTGAACTAGAACGTCCCCGCTGCTCTCAGACAGGTTCAGTGTGACCTGTAAGTCCCCGCTGCTTTGGCAGGTCCGTTCATTAAAACGGATAGAGTTGGTGTCAAAGTCTTTTCGCCACTTTGAGGGGTTGGCTATTACTATATATGAAGCATTTTAGGACACAAATTTATGCCATTTTTCTTTTACTATATTATATTATATACTAACTATATCTCTAATCCCTAAATCTAACTTAACTAAATCTTTTTTTAACCATAAAACAATCATTTGTTTTGTGAGGAGTGAGGAAAATGGTCCCCACAATGTCTATTTCTCATATAATACTTTTGAGTCTTGACATTTGGTCCTCACAAGGAATACCAGAACCGTCAAGTATAGTAGGCAGTAGGCACACGCACGCACGCACGCACGCACGCACACACACACACACACACACACACACACACACACACACACACACACACACACACACACCATTAAGCCTATTGAAATGTTACAACATAAACAGCTTGAATGTAGTGTTTTTATTTTAAAATGTTCCAACTTGTTGACTCTTTTGAAAGCTTCCCAGAACACACTGATATAATTTGTAGCCTTCATCATCACAAAATACTTTTCCAGGCTTTTTTACATTCATTTTTCAACATAATTATTTATCTGCTAAAACCGATATATTATTTTACAGATACTGATTAGTGATATATTGGTTTAAGGCCAATATCACACAGTACATTAGGCCTACAGTAACAATAACAAAAAATGTATAGTTGCACCGCTCAGTTCACACAGGTGTGACAAGCAGTGCCATGTGACAAGAAACAATTGGCATAAGAGGGGTGTGGCATGTCAGCTTTAGTTTACTGTAGTTACTTTGCAGGTTTATTATTATTATACTTTCCAGATATATATTTGTAATAACTATTAATAGCCTATACTTCGGCTGATCTACAAACTCGAGCTTGTAGATCAGCTATAAAAAATAAATGTAAACAATTTAGTAGACTACTTTATTGGTGATCTAAGTATTGTGATGCCAATGGTTTGTACTTTTACACGTTTAAAAAATAATACAGTCCAATTGTAACGGAGTATTTTTGTTTTTTCACATGTAGTTTTACTTTTCCACCACTGGTTCATAGCCTCCGCTGCTCCGCACCATAGACAGGCTTGAATAATCCATGGTGCGTAAATATTAATCACTAGATGGCGTTGTTACCCCATAATACAACAGTAGACCGCTCTGATTATTATAAGTAAATACATTTTAAAATAAATGCACATTCTACACACAATTTTGCAACATTGATGTTGATGTTGAACTCTTTTTAAAAATAAATCCAGGTTCAGATTTCCAATAAAAATGTACCAAATAAAGTAATTTCATTGTAGGCGTTAAATTGAAGTTAAATAGGCTACTGTAGTCCATCCATTGGTTCCCCTCAATGGTTTGTAACAATCTTATACAATTCACACTTGAATGTATTGATTATAGCCAGGCGGGCTAGTACTGCATTGGGGAGATAAAAAACCCCCAATAATATTAAGGTTCATGTCCAATTTAAATAATTATCAACGGGCCGGGGGCCCTTGAAATTAAAAAGGTTGAGCAATGAGCATCAAGAGTCAAATGAAAGCGTGGAAAAACAAAAAAAACAAAACACTTTATAGTTGCAGAGCTATATTGGACGGCCTGTAATAGCTAGGCAGGCCGCGTCATCCGCGGGTAGGTGTGGTTTAGCTTTAAAGCAGATTAATATTACAGTGAGCTCCATAAACGGTGCAGCTTCAGTACAGTCTGACATTCTCACAGGACAGAACGGAACAGAACACAACACAACAGGGCGGTTGGGCTGCATGTAGGCAGCTATAACCGCAGCTCGCTGCTGGTTGATACAATGAATGATGGAAAAGTGGCATGTCGGCTTATTCATGTTCCTCAGCAGCACTCACTAAATCGGAACATGCCTCCTCTGCCTCTGGCTCCTCGAAAACTATGGATGGACTCAGCCTGAAATGCTTGAACATTGAACTCGGGCCACCCGACCCATTTTTTTGCGCCGAGACGACCCAGCGAAAATGAGTGAAAGAAGAAGCCTTTGTTGTTGTTGTGGACCGTTAATGCCCGTGCGTGTCCAGGTAGTACAAGTCGGATTTCATTTTCGGGATATTATCGCTGCTAAATACGCGTAAAGAAGCCACATGGAACCAGTTTTCATTCTCTGTAATGTGAACTTCTCCGCTATGTTTTAATCGTTGTGAACAGCTATTAGTTAGAATAGATGGCTTCGTAGCACCTTAACACTGGCTTATTATACATGCTTGGTGTGAGTGTGTAAAGCTGCCTTTGCGCAAAATATAGAGCACCGCATTTTTATACGCTTCGTTTACTACAGTGACAGTGTGTTCTTCTGAGTGCATCTGGAGCTTCGAGCTTTATCCTGACAAAAACACACCTCACTGACTTGAAGTGTGAAACGTTTTTTTCCCCGGCTCCATATTAGGCTAATTAGGCACTGTAGTGCAATTTGAACTCGAACCTTTACCGAGTTGACAAAGAAAGGTTTTCAGTTCCCTCAGCCTTGACAAGGAGTCAAGGACTCAAGCCACCATGGCTTTACCAGATAGTAGCATAGCCGCAGAGGAGGCAGCCTTCCCAGAGATTATAGAGCTTAATGTCGGCGGCCAGGTGTACATCACTCGCTATTCCACGCTCACAAGCGTGCCGGACTCCCTGCTGGGGGAGATGTTCACCCGAAAGTCCAGCAAAGGACTGGCCCGGGACACGAAGGGGCGCTTCTTTGTGGACCGAGACGGCTTCCTGTTCCGGTACATCCTGGACTACATGCGTGACCAACAGCTGGTCCTGCCGGACCACTTCCCGGAGCGAGGACGTCTGCAGCGGGAGGCCGAGTTCTTTAACCTGCCGTTGCTGGTCAAGCAGCTGGTGCCCAAAATCAGCAAACAGAACTCTCTGGGCGATGAGGGCTGCCAGAGCGACACGGAGGACTCCTCGCCATCGGTCGACAACACCCGCGCCCTCGGGTCCCTCGGTGCGACTGGTGCCGCCTGTGCCAGCCTGGCGCCTGCCAGCACAGATGGCAAGCGCGCTGGCTTCATCACGATCGGCTACCGCGGCTCGTACACCCTGGGTCGCGACAGCCAGACCGATGCCAAATTCCGGCGCGTGGCGCGCATCATGGTATGCGGAAAGACCGCCCTGGCCAAAGAGGTGTTCGGGGAGACCCTGAACGAGAGCCGAGACCCTGACCGGCCGCCGGAGCGCTACACGTCCCGCTACTATCTCAAGTTCACCTTCCTGGAGCAGGCGTTCGACAAGCTGGCGGATGCGGGCTTTCACATGGTGGCGTGCAACTCTACGGGAACCTGCGCCTTTGCCCACGAGCAGACAGACGACAAGATCTGGACCAGCTACACAGAATATGTGTTCTACCGTGAGTGAGACCTCATCACCTTTGCTCTCCTGGCCTACCCCCCCCTCCCCCCCCGCCTCCCCGTCTTTTCCCACCTCTCCCCCGAATCTCCAACTCCACTCCAGTCCACGATCCTCCAGCCATCCTCGATCCCAGCACCAGTAGATGTACCATACCGCAGAGATGATCCATCCCCACATCTCTTCCTACAGAGTCTGGATCTTCTTTGAATCTATCCTCTGCATTTTGGGACCCCCCCCAAACCCCTCCCCACTCTTCCCCCCCAGCTGATCCATGCTGTCCCTGTTCCTCAGCCAGCTCTAAACCCTCGACCAGTAGACCTTCTGACTGCTCCAACCCCTCATCCAATGCCTGCAGAGATCCATTCCTTCTAATCAACGACTCCTAATATCTGCTGTACATACCGTATAATATTATTGCAATCCGCCTTGGTGAAGCACAATGCTGTATCTACTTTATTCTGGAATTGAGCCCCGATGTGTCAATAGAAGTGGTTCTCAACCGCTTTTCATGTCAAGGACTCACCAAATGCATGCATTTGGCCGTAAATATTTTGTGCAACAAATCTCCATACAAGATTTGCATTGTTAAAATGATTCAATAACTTTTCAAATCTTTCACATTTTGTTCCAAGATTTAAAAAAGAAATAGCCGACCTAGAAGCTCAGTGTGAGCTTGTGGATTGGCTATTTTCAAACAGCTGATGTAGGTATGGTTAAAGTGGTTAACTGTAATTTAGGGGTTTCTATGCTATATCAACTAATCTTTCTGACCCCAAGGACCCCTGGGAGTCTCCAGACTCCACTTTGAGAACCACTGCTCTATATTAATACAGAACTAGCCCCATAGGGCCTCATAGAAAGGGCTTTAATCGGTGGCCATGGTGTACAATAATACTGTAGTACTGTACTGTTCTCTCCTCAAGCACATTCAGACTCTCTCCTGCTCTCGTCTGAACTAAATTACCAAATAATTGGACGTCTTATCAGCCTTGAGGGATGTGAACAGCAGCGCCGCACAAGAAAAAAATGTCACGTGGAAAATATAATTTCCTTAAGGTTTTTATTTAAAAAACATGTCTAGCGCCAGAGCAGCTGGGAACGGGGCCCGTAGTTTTGACTGTGTATAAATAATAATTGTCGTCTTGAATTATGCTTTTTGTTCATCCCCCTCATCTCCTCATAAAAAGGATAATATAGCCACATGGATGAAGGAAAAAGCACAGTGAACTCTTTGTTGTGAAGGGAAAAGACTGTGGCACCGAAAGACAGTTCTCTCTGTCTGCTGGTGAAACGTAGGACAAGTCTGCTTGTACTGTAGGTGCGTGTGGAATTTCCTGTTAATACAGATGTTGGCCGTGTGTCAAACAAAAGCGAACAAAATGCCGCTGAAAACGCTCAAATGTCAAGATTTCTTGATAACTGAATGGAGAAAAAAAACAAGGTCGACAGAGGCAGAAGATTAAGTGTGTTTATTGATTGTGCAAAGGATCTTTCAAAATTCTACACAGTAGAAATCCTGTGTACAGTACATAAGGTTTTTTGCTGTGTAGGCTACTACTCGCCCACGCCTAAAAGGGCAGAGAAGATTAAAGGTGTGCTATCGCTGGCTAACAACTCTTCACTGTTATTCCCTCTTTATGCTCGTTTAGCTTAATTGTTCATGGAAATGTTTTTACAGTGAAGTGTTTATTTGGAAGAGCCTTATATGGCCCCAGAGCCCATTCTAAATGCTATGGTTGCCGCACTTTTTCTTTTTTCCCCCTACCACAGAGTGTTTTTGTAAACGACCACGCTATTCATAATATTCATTTCATTATTGCAGATTAAGCTGTTGCATATTTGATGATAGCTCTCACTTAGTGTAAGTGAATACCCATGAGGCTTTGCGCCGGCCCATAGCCGAAGTGACATGTTTGCCCTAAGCTGTAGCCAGGTTGTCGCGAGGGACGTTTCCGAGTCGACAAGACGTAAATGATAGTTGTTAAAGAAACAGTACTGTAATTTTTTCAAGTACTGCCTCAGGACAAGTTGTGCACCTCAGGTACCTCAGGTTGAAAAGGTTCACGGCGAATCCACCTGACAACTTCACATCAGCACCATGCCAGAACGTGAAAATACAGTTTGAGAAGTCTACATAACCTAGGGTGGCAACAGTTAATCGAACAAATCCGAATCAGAATTAGTTTTATTGGTTT
The DNA here is from genome assembly GCF_963924005.1 of Protomyctophum bolini. Lineage (NCBI taxonomy): Eukaryota > Metazoa > Chordata > Actinopteri > Myctophiformes > Myctophidae > Protomyctophum > Protomyctophum bolini. Next base: position 31,921,318 of record NC_137871.1, read on the forward strand.
GAAAAAAAAAAAAAACATTCTGATTGTAATAAGAATAGCCTATCTACAAGCTCTACGGCTATGTTTGTGTGACACTGTTGTAGGATAAAGTATTAAATAGGGCTAAAGTGGTTAAACGGACTTCTCTGTCTATCGATAGAATAATCACCAATAAAATAAATAAAATAATAAAACCTATTATGGCCTATATGTAATGTTAGGGGACTGATTATCAAATTGCCGCTGTTGGGCAGAAAACTATGTACCGGTTTGTCTAAAAGCCAATGGAAAAAACTAAAACAAAAAAAGTGTTTCAATGTAGTTGTTATTTTTTTGTCACAAGCTCTTGTTATTGTTAACATACTTAAATTTCATTGGTTCTATATTATAAAACCCACACATTCGCTTAAAATAAATAAAAGAAATAGCAGATCTACAAGTTCACACTGCATGGTGAGCTTGTAGGTCACCTACTTTCCTACCTTTGTGCGACACTCTTGTACGACCAAGTAGGGTATTACTTTATGGAAAAGAAATATGGAGATATAGGGTTTCTGTGCGACTGCGGTGAAACACAAGTGCTCATTGGGTTGAGGTGCTGACAGGCCTGGCTGTGTAGTGCAAGATTTCATTTGAGCGGAGGTGTCAGGTCGTACAGCGGAGGCAGCAATGATAAATGTGTCTTTCTGTGTTTCTAGAATTGGACGGTGAGACTCACCAATACGTTCAGCCGCCTCGCCGCAGATAAACTCTGACAATAGAAAAATGTTTGTTTGAAATAAAAAGGTGAAGTGACTTGTCCAATAAAAAGTTATTTTATTTCTATTCTACTTTTTATTCTCCTTTCGTGATTACTGTCTGCCTGTGATAACAAGCCCCGGCAAGCCGGGTGGAAAAAGTACTTTAGTAGTATTTGAGCACACTCATATACTTAATACTTGAATGCAACAAAAAAAGCACATCCATATTAAAAATATACATTCTTCACTTGGGCAAAAGCTCCTTGTGACACCGCTATAAGTTTATCAAACTTTGAACGTAAACCCATTAAGACCTGAGACTGATTCTACATTATTCAAGCATGCCTTCTAAATCAGTAGAAACCTTTTTGTTTTAAGGACCCCCAAATTGATTAACTGTATATGACCACCATTTGAAAACATTTTGTGCCAGGAACCCCAGAAAAGATTTGTTTAAAAAAAATGAAAAATTAGATTTAGATTTTCAAATACTTTCCACAACACATTATTCAACTTTTGTTCTGCTTGTATCTGCTGTTTTCGAATTGCCAACGCTAATTCTAAAATAATTAGATTTTAATGGGTTAAGTCAAGTAGTTCTCAAAATGGAATCTGGGGGACCCCCAGGGGTCCTTGAGGGGGGTCCGTATTGATAGTTAGGAACCCTTGCAGCTCTGTAACTCTGAGAGTGTGCATGTGAACCCGTCACCATTTGTACACTCAGTGTTATATCGGGATGGCGTGGAATAATAATGTACAAAGTACCTTGAAATTAAAAGTTTGAGAAGCGCTGCTTTATTGGTCCATGGGGACTAACCCATAAAAAGGGACTGTCCTTGAACAACAAGCTGTTCCTCATATTAATGATTAATGATCAAAGATCAGCCTGCAGGGACTCCTCTGCTCACCTTCTATCGTCTGCCTTTTATGCTCCTTCATTCTTTGTCCCATTTTTTAAAAATCTGCCGATTTACTAAATCAGTGGTTCTGGTTGGCTGCAGAACACCGTCTGAAAGGATTTGGGTCCCATAAGAAAAGATTTGTGCTGTTTTTTCGTAAGTAGAAGATCTACAATGAGAATATTCCACAGAAATAGCTGATATACAAGCTCGATCGTAACTTGTAGATCGGCCATTTTCTGCAAAGATTTGGTGTAGAGGGACTATAGCATAGAGCTCTGGGGAACCCTGGTCAGCTTTAAGCGGTTATAAGTAGAATATACAAAGACAAAGGTTTTAATGATCTACTTAGTAGAACATTAATACCCTCATATGTTTGTGTGTTGTTGCTAATAATCTCTCTAATTAGTCTGGAGAGCACACCCAAATCATAGTAGATTGAGCCAAAAACATTCAATAAAGGATTTGTATCACAGCTTCAAGTCACGTTTGCATCTGATGTAAAAGATAAGAGGTTGTTGTTTAAGGACTGTTGCAATCTTACTCTGAAAACACAGGCAGGCAGGCCGGCATGCAGAGTGGATGTTGTCATTTTTATCAGCAATAGACCAGCAATCACTGTTGTATGTGAGCCGGTTCCATACAATGTTTTGAATCAAATATGACTCAGTCAAGTCTATAATATTGTCTCCTTGCCAGTGGGAAGAGGCCGTCTGAGAATCAGATGATCCCTGGTTCACCCCCCTGACCCCAGTCTGTGTGTCTCTGAGCAAGACAGTATAGTCAGTAGAAAACATTAAGGCCAGTGGTTCTCAAACTTTGATTTTAATAATTTTTTATTGATTTATCTATTATTAGCATTGTGTACAAAACAGAAGATGCCCATTTTAGTTTACAGACCTAAAGGTCCATGTGGTTCCTTTTGTAGACATCAGCTGAAGAAAGTAGAAGAAAGAAAATTGTAACGTATTCAAGTAAAGTGTGACATGCGAAAAACACGCCGGCTACCTAGAGAGAGCTCCCAACGAGAGTATTTAGCACAAACATGAAGAGAGAGGTAGGGAATGTATCTGTATCTGTACTACTGCTGTCTGTGCGAGTGTGCGTACATGCCACTGCGAGGTTCTCTGAGATGCGACATTCAACACGAGAGGAGTAGAAAATACAGATTAACGGTACGTAGCTATAGCGGCTGCATGCAGGTGGTGACGGAGGTGCAGCTAGCCAGTGACAAAGTGCTGCTTCACATCTCTGCAACAGTGTTGGATAAAGAACCCAAGTCCAGTGCTTGAGTCAAACTAGATAATATAGGTTATTATTGCTTTATAGTAAGTAATAATAATAATAAAGCAATAATAGTTAAACTACTGCCCTCATACCAGAGGGCAGTAGTTCCGGGAAAATATTGTACTTTTACCCCACTCCAATTATTTGAAAACTTATTTCAGCTTACTTTATAGAATTTGATTATTATTACAAAACACATCAAACCACTTCAGCACTATATATTTCGGCCAATTGAAAATGGCAGATCTACAAGCTCACAATGCGTCGCATTGTGAGCTTATAGTTCGGCTATTTCCAACTTTGGAACTTGTGAAATGGCCCTGGGACATTCTGCACAACGAGTGACTTTTACTTTTGGTACCAATACTTTGGTACATTTTTAATTCCGGGCTTTTATTATATAGTATTTCTACATTGCAGTAGGCCTATTGATACTTTTACTCAAGTTAAAAGAGAGTATATATTTTTTTTTCTTCTTTTTAGCTTGTCCAGCGTAGCCTGCTCAGATCTGGCATCACAGTCTGGTTTGGTAATCTCTCAGTGCGACAGAGTTTAAAATTGGCCGAGCTGATGCTCCCCTCTGCAGGCTAATTATTAATTAATTATGACAAGGCTTTCCAAGACTGCTAGAACATTTTTGGGGGAGTCAACAAACACCATGAACCATGTAGTCAACAGACTGCCACAGAGGCTAAGCTGTCCACATGAATTCCAAGTTAGTGAGTTGTTAGATACCCAAGTATTTATATGAATCTGAGACCTGTGAGATGGCTGAATCGTGAATAACCAAAATAATATAAGACGTATTTTCAGTTTAAAAAACAAAAAAACACCTCCTAAAAATGGTCAAAACAATTTAATGCATTAATTTTATTTATAATATAAAAAACGAATGAATAAATAATAATAATCTGACTATAAATGCACCAAGTCTGTGTGACTGTGTGTATGTCTGTAATTCACATAACTCGAGAACCGTTCGCCCCACCGACCTCAAATTCGGCACACGTGCTCCACCCCATCACAGCGGGTGCAGTGCCCCATGCCTAGTCGGTCCAGAACCACCCCAAAAAGGCCTCTGCCCGGGCTCTGACCAGTGTTCATATACATGGAGCTGGCCTGTTCGGAACTTCGGACATCAGAATGATGTCTGCATAGACTCCATATTTGGGCATGCCTGACAAAGAACATAAAAGGGACACATACCAGTGCCCAACGGGCACCGCTGTAGAGGCCCCACGGGCACCGCTCTAGTATCTATAAATGTCTCACCATGTATACACCAAGTCTCTGCGCATATTTACGTATATGTGTGTAAGTCTGTCATCCACGTAACTCGTCTGGCACAGGCGTTAATGCCGGTTAATTCTGCACAAAGGACTTGCGTGCTTCAGCCACGACAAAAAGGATTTGGTGATTGGTACGTCAGCCGCGACAAAAACACTGTAATGACGTGGAGAAGAATTTTGAGCTCTGTACCTGGCGGAAGCAGTCCGGCCCATGTGACATGATGCACCACATGGCAACCGTCTCAGCCAATCACAATGCAACACACACACAGTTGGTTCCCAGCCAGGTAGGTCAGTGTTTCCCCTGACAGTGGAAAGCATAATGAAACGCATGCAGGAAATGATGGGCGACACAGGAAAACAAAGTGTCAAACGAGACGAAGAGCAGCGCATCTCTCTGGGCGGCCAGGCCAGAGCGTATGTATGGCTCCACTGCCAGAACTATAGTGTAAGGGAACAATGCCGTCAAACGTATTTCACACTGTTCTGGATTTGTTTCCACATGCTAGGTTTCCAAAACACTGGTGGTTTTGGAATAATTAATTAAAGGACCACTTCACCACTTTTCAACCTATCTTCATGATAAAATAGCACAATTGTGTTTCTCATTGCGAACACAGTGAGCACTTACTATGAGACCTAGCAGATCATGTCTGTCTGTCTGTCCGTGTGTCCATGTGTCCCCCCTTTGTGCCCATATATGGAGCTGAGTGATTTGTCTGTGATTGATGCAACACACTCCATATTTGGACGTATAGCTGCTTTGGGGACTCCTTATATGGTTATGGCTAAGTAATAACTTAACTTAAAAAAAAACAAATATGTACGAGCTGCGTTCGCTTCCCGCGTTTGCGCGTCTTACTGGTAGGAGGGCTGAGGGCAGTTCAGAAACCTGTCTTCCAGTGACATCATCGTTATAGGCAGATTTCTTTAAAAAAAAATATATATATATATATATATATATTTCTTTTTTTATTATACCAGCACCAGCACACATATTTAGATTTGTATTACAGTGAGAGCGATGGCTCTCCATTATCACATTGCAACTTTTCAGGAATAGAAAGCCTGCAGTAGCTTGGATTCCCCATCGATGATTATGCCACTGGAAACATGTTTGCACGACCACGCATAGGCCTATGCGTGTGTGTGTTTTAGATGAGTTTTCCATCTGTGTTTGCACACATTCTAGTGCTCTGTACTTGCGACTGGAAGGTCATTTTTGACAGGGGTTGTGTGTGCTTTGAGGAGTTTGTGTGGCAGCGGTAGATTTGGGTTTCTGCCCTGGGTCGGTTCTGGAACCGGGCGCTTGCAAGGCCCCATGGGTAATGAACCGGCATGCTCCCTGACTCACTGCTGAGGCGGCAGTCTCTAAAGTGTCTCTCTTGCATACCATACGTGCCCTGCACCACGCACACGCACGCACGCACGCACACACACACACACACACACACACACACACACACACACACACACACACACACACACACACACACACACACACACACACACACACACACACACACACTTTGTATTACTATATTTGTGTGAGCATCAACAGTTTAAAATGGCGATCCAAAATAGCCCATCCACAGGCTTGTAGATCGGCTTTCTTTGGTGCACACAATGGCATACAACTAAGTATAAATCAGACATAACCACACGCACACACGCACACACACACACACACACACACACACACACACACACACACACACACACACACACACACACACACACACACACACACACACACACACACACACACACACACACACTTCATTTTGATTGGCGGGCTCCAGCTCTCTTCTCCATGCACACTGAAAAATGCATTAGCAAACAAACAGCCCCCTCCCCTCCCCTCACCCCCACAGCAATAACCCGGAGAAGAACATGCTAATAAAGAGAAGCATCATGACTGCCAATTAGCCGGCACTGTGTGTGTGTGTGTGTGTGTGTGTGTGTGTGTGTGTGTGTGTGTGTGTGTGTGTGTGTGTGCGTGCGTGCGTGCACCAGCCTGGAGTCATACGGGCCAGCTGAAAGGGTTGCTGGTATCTCTGCTTTCATCAAGACGTCCAATGTGTGTCATATATTTGCCGAGGGGGTGCTTTTGTGCATTTACAGCTGCCCGGTGGTAAACTTGTATCTTGTTAGTATGTACATACAACCATTGCTGTCCAAAACCGTTACTTTTATATCGGGGTCCTAGAACAAAATGCCATCAAAGCCGCCCTGTGTCGTCATATCTGCTTTGGTTACAGTGGTAACCACTTAGGCGCCAGTTGATTACATTCAGCAAATGCGACACCAACAAAAACAAATACATGTACTGTATGCATGATAACAGTGGAGAATGGACATCTCAGCTCGCCGTCTACACCGTAGCGCACATGCTAAACTATTGTTTTATTTTCATTACACCTTACACCCACCGCTTTAACAAATCAAGATGCAATTCTCGCGGCCTGTAATGATATCAGGGGTGCTCAGGTCACGTTTTGGACACTTCGACTGGTTGGTGGTGGTTATAGATCACGTTACTGCGTTCTTTAGACTGACATGCATCTTTAGAAATCTGATTTGAATCAGATCTGAAACCACCTCTGAACGTGTCTCAAGTCGGATTTCGCAAATTCATGTGTAGTTTACCCTCCACGAACGAATGACAAATGAATGACGAATGACAGCAGGAATGTCCACTAGGAGGAGTCGCCGCTGTTAATTAATTAATTAAATAATTAATTGATTAATTGGGTTATTTAAACAAATCGGCTTCCAATCTGGACGTGGCGCAGATCTGATTCAGGCTGGATTTGGGATTTGGCTGAGTGTATTGGTCAGTCTGGCATGGTGGGTGGGGCCGGGCCCCTGCTGTCTGCTGTGCACAGCATGCAGCTCTGGCTCTTATGGTCACATTCATTGTACTATGAAGAGACCTGCATGACACTGAGCCACATGTTTAACTTCACTGCACTCCACACTGATCCACGCACGCACACACACATGTGCACAGGGCCTTGGAACACTGAGAGGCTCTGTTATGCAAGGACAGATGTATTCATGTGATTCTGAAACCAGATCTAACAGCCCACAGGGACACTAGATGAGGTCACACTGTACAGTATATACTGTCTGTCTGTCTGTCTCTCTCTCTCTCTCTCAAGTCTAATTTATGCTTCATCGCACAACAGTGTTGCTAGCCAAAAATAATGGGTTTTCAAGCTAAAGATGGCATCGCATCGCAATGGCTCTTTGTTGGCTTTTTGCTCTGACTTTCTTCAGAATCTCCCTCACGGTCTGTTGTTTTTAAATCTTTAGACGAGCAGCTCTCGTTATTTATTTCATCCCCTCCGTCCTCTTTCTTTCCTCTTTCTCTCTCTCTGTCTCATGTGACATGGCACCAGAAGAAAAGGGGGGGGGACGACGACCCATAATGCATTTCTGCTCATGGAAAACACTGCTGAGCTGTAATTACTGTGAATCCATTAAGGACTGTGATTAAAACCTGGCATGACAACTGACGGACACACAGAGAGAAGGGTGTGTGTGGGGGGGGGGGGGGGGGGGGCAGATACAGACAGTGGTGTAACTAAAACATTTACTTAAGTACTGTACTTAAGTACAATTGTACTTTACTCGAGTATTTCCAATGTATTTACTTCTACTCCACTACATCTCGGATCCAAATATTGTATTTTTACTTTATTTGAAAATTTTTCTTTTTCTTTTATTATTATTACAAAACATACATACATTAATCACTTTATATACACAGCCTTTATATACCGTACATTTCGACCATTTGAAAATAGCCAATTGCGAAGCATTGTGTGCTTGTAGATCTGCTAGCTATATATTCAAAAGATTAATATACATTTGAAAACTTGAAACGGGACATTCTGCATAATGGGTATTTCATTTTTCGTAGTTTAACTACATATTGATGCCAATACTTTTGTACTTTTACTCGAGTGCATTTTGAATTCCGGACTTTTAAGTGTAACAGACTACTTCTATATTGCAGTATTGGTACTTTACTACTTTTAAGTAGCCTAATAACTCCATCACTGGATACAGAGATGGAAAATATGACGGAATGAAGGAGCACTAAAGCATGCAATGAGTTAAGCCTATAGCCGCGTTCACACTTTGTCACACGGCGGTGCCGCTCAATGAAATAATCGACCTACAAGCTCACAGATCAACTTCTGGCAAGGTATGAATGAGGCTTTAGAAGTACTGTGTGCAAACAGGGATTAGAGGACAACTGGAGCAGCGAGGTATCCCCGCCAAAGAGTAAATACAAAACAGTAGAAGTAATACCATTTTATTTTACTGGACAGTGGAGTGGCGTGTCCAGGTTTTTTTGTCTGGGGTGGCCCTATTAGCGCGTGCACGCAATGAGCGTCACGCCTGGCACAGATAAAGTAGGGCATTCATTTACGAAAAAACTCAAAAAGTAGTAGAAATTGTAACAGTGTAGGATCTGGATCTCCAGACTGGTAACCTATAGGCATTTGAGATTATAAAATACTAGACCGGTGCCCGGCTGTAGAGCACTGAGTCGGTAACGATGGAAGTTGGAGATCCAGGACCCACCCGGCTATACAATGCCTGTTGTACCCGTGTCAGAGTACCCGTTCCACCCATCTGTCTGTGGCCCATATATGGAGTTCTGTGTAAGGCATATATGGAGTGTTGTGATGTCAGAACAGGCCAGCTCCATATATGGACCCTGGGCAGGGGCCGTGTCCAGAGCCCGGGCAGAGGCCTTTTGTGGCAGTTCTGGACCGACTCGACACCGGGCACTGCACTCCCTGTGGTGGTGGAACACGTGTGTCGAATTTGAAGTCGGCGGGGCGAACCGGTTCTCCAGTTACGTGCATTACAGCCGTACATACAGAGACGTGGTGCATTTATGGATAGATAGAAGATAAGACGTGAGATGGAAATATGAAAGCATATATGACTTACAGTATGTGCTATTGTATGTGGTTTGCGGATGTATTTATGGGGTGGGGAGGGGTATTTAGGTTGCAGGGTAGACTGGGTTAGTAAGTTGTGAATTGTGAATGTGAAAGTCACCATTTTAAAGACATACAGTACATACCCAGCTGATCGCTGTTCTTGGGCCCTGATTGGCCGAGCGACACCACTGACATACGCAGCCAATTACAGTACTTGCACAAGTAATCAAATCAAATGTATTTAAATTCTCTTTATTGTTAACAGTGTTGTAACTAACGCCCTTACATCACGTTACGTTACCTAACGAAACTACTTTTTGCAGTAACTTGTAACCTAACGCTTTACATTTCCCCATTCCATAACGGCGTTAGTTATTGTGCGTGTGTTACCCACGTTATGGCGTTATTATGTCAATTTATGTAATCCAAGTGAAAAGTCTCCCCATCCAGCGCTGTGAGTCTATCTGTCATACAGGCGTCTAGTCGTGTCTGTGCTGACTGCTGAGAGAGCACTCTCTGTGTTGTAGGCTACTGTGTTGACAGTTTGTGCTCTCATACTAGCCTCTGAGCCCACATGGCTTCTCATCCAAACTTGAACAAATCACGTCGCAGAAGAGTTCATTGATTGGCTAACGTAGGGTCAGATTTCAGGGTAAGTCAATCAGAGACAGTCTGACAGAGTAGGGCAGGTCTTACTCTTATGGCTGTGGTAAACACAGTCACAGACACACAAACCCTTGTAACGCATACACAGAAAACGCCGGTTGAACGAACATTATTATCACACGCTACAATGGCAAATGCAGATGACAGCGAGATCGGATGCTTTGTGGGTTGGAAATACAAGCATTATTTTGAGCTTTATAGTTTCTCTTTGTGAGGCTGAGCTTTGTTTGCTTGCCAATGTTGAAGATGTCTTCAGTTGATTGAACTTATTTTTCTGTAATGTCATGGCAAAGGAGTGTAGTTGATTTACTTGAATACTGCCAAAATAGTATTGTTAACTAATAAGTAAGAAGAGTGTACTCATTTCTTATTTGATTATTGTTTATTTTCTTCATATTGCACAGCACCATTTGTTTTGAAGGCAAGTTGAGGCTACAATAAAGATGTCTGTCAAAATGTCTGAACATGTTTTATTGTTCCACTACATTTCATAATGTTAGGAGGGAGTTGTCTTTTCTCTTACTGTGCGGCAGAACAAAAAACCTTCTTTTAAATCGTTTTTATATTATTATTTTTTAAAGTAAAGTAACTTGAAAATAGTTACTTTCATAATTTAATAACTACCGGTAGTAAATTAACTAGTTACTTTTTTAGATAAGTAACTATAACTATAACTCTTTACTTTTTTAAAGTAACTTGAACAACACTGATTGTTAATGGCATTTAATGTTTGCGTTAGGGACAAGATGACGTACATTTTCCCTTCATTGTCAATGGCGTTTTTTAAATAAACATTGAACTAAAAACAAACATTAAACCTGTATATAGGAGGGGCTAGTGCCCCTCCAAAATAGACACCATGCCTATTTGCTCAGACACTATGACATAAATTCTCCATTCATTGTCATTGGGAATTTAGTGTTTGTGTAGGACGAAGTTTGTGAACATACACTAAAAGCTGGATATAGGGGCTAGCGCCCCTCAAAAAAAAAAAGAAAAAAGGAAGGAAATAGGATTAAATATAAAAAAAATATATAAAATGTGGAAAAATATTCTACTGGCAGTGTGCACATGAAATGTAGTGTGGATCGCTCCAGTGGTTTGCGAGATTAGCCCCAGACGCGAGTGCGCGCGCACACACACACACACACACACACACACACACACACGGCTCAGTCCCTACAGGGCCATTTGCTGTATAAAAAAAGGGAAAATAAATGTTGAATAACTGGCAGCACATTATGCAATCACTGACTATAATGCAGCTCCCATACAGTGGTGGAAAGTAACTACCGGTAAGTGCATTTACGTAAGTAGGCTATTACTTTTTGAGGTATTTGAACTTTACTTGAGTAATTCCAATTTCAAATACTTTTAAATAAAGGCTTTTTTAAACTTGATTGCACCAGAGTCCCTTGGATCTCCTTTGTTTTCCAATACTTTTACTTCTACTCTACTATACATCTCAGATCCAAATATTGTACTTTTACAACATATCATTTGAAAACTTTAGTTACTACTATTGTAGGCTAGGACCTCCCTAGGGAGACTAACCAGGCATCCTAACCAGATGCTCGAACCACATAAACTGGCTCCTTTCCAGGCGAAGCAGCTACTCTACTCCGAGTCTCTCTCGTGTGACTGAACTCTCACCCTATATCTCTGGGAGATGCCAGCCACCCGTAGAAGAAAACTCATTTCGGCCGCTAGTATTGACACTTGTACTTAAGTATTTAAGTGTGTACATGTTCCACCACTGAACAGTATTCCAAGCAGCAGCAGGGCCTGGAAAAGCACACTGCATGCAGGCCTGTGTTGTTGTCCATGCATGCTGCTGCTTACTGAGGCACTACGACACGCTGCTGCAGCCATCTGGACACCGTGGACTCTAACCTATAATCTCCCCCACACACTAATTATCACTAATCTGGACGCACTCACCACTGGCTGTAAAGTAACTAAGTACATTTACTCAAGTACTTACTGTACAACCGTGAGATTATTATTATTATTGTGTTTTTACTTTCGTCGAGTATTTCCACATTTCCAGTACTTTTACTTCTACTCCACTACATCTCACGAGGCAAATATTGTATCATTGGATTAATGATACATAGCTTGCAGAGTTAGTTCAGTCAGATATCATATAGTCAAGCGTTTTGCAGTCCGTCTGTGTGTCTGTCCGTCACATATGCTCTTTATAGCGCCACCAGGAGGCCGACTTATGTAATGTTTTTTTATAGTACAAGTAGCACTTGCCATTGCCCGACGACCTTACAGGCGTATGCAAAGGCTCAATTTATGTAGGCTAACTTAGATTAGCATTTTATGTAGACATAGCACTATATTATATTTATGCATAGTTCATTATATACTGTAGATATTCCACTGTTCTTAGCATACATATATGATTCATGATGACGCATATTCCCACTATAGTTGTAGAGGAGCCTAAAGCTCAGAAGTAATTGCTTCTCAAATTAATGTATGTGGGTTTGGCCGCAGACCCCCACCTGAAAAGATTTTGTGCCAGGGACCCTCCATACACGATTTATGTTGATAAAATGGTAAAATAATATTTAAATTTGTTTTGCCTCCCCCTGGCAAGCCGGGGCGCCTGATGGAGGGGAAAGGAACTGGTTGGAATAACGTGTTCCTTCCACGCACTACGTCCAACCAGGGAAACTCCCCCCTGTCAGGTTTAAAGGAGCAACTTGGACACTCAAGCATGAAGGAAGCATGAGTCAAGTCCGTTGTTCTCCCCAGGTTGGCGGAGGGTGTGTAGAGCCCAGGATCACATTAGATGATTGACACAGGGGTGAAAAATGGGTTACAAAATCGTGGGATAAAAAATATATTTAAAAAACAAATTTGTTTTTCAGATTTTCTGAAAATAGCCTATCAATACCGGTAGGGTTAAAGTGGTTAAAGATTGACGATATATTGACTAATTTTGTTGGGGACCCCATGGAACCCCATGGAACACCCTCGAGGTCCCCTGGGGACCTCACTATGGGAACCATAGTTTTAATCTGTATAGTCTCTCAAGACTGACTATTGGCTACTAAAACAACATTTCAAAATGCTTCTGTCCTACTTTTTAAACCAGATTAGTCAAAGCCTATCATACCTATCAAACTTAATTATGTTTGAAAGATATTAATTTGGAAATGACAAACAGCATTTGCGAGGCGGACTCTTTCATATTTGAAGATAGTGGAAGATTTGTCTTTTTTTTTAAAAGCACCTCTCTAATCTCAGCCAGTGAACCACAGCAAGAGTTTTCCATGTCAACCATTAAGAACAAAATTAATCACACAGCTTGTAATGTATTGTAATTCGCCTTTAGTTGTTTTTTGGTGACATTTCAAACTGTTGCGGAATCTCTATAACTTTGTCAGGTCCTCACCTTTATCGTTCGAAATATCACCAAAAACAAAAGGCGAATGACAATTCATACACAGCTCACATTCTGCATATAATGGAGTTGGAACAACTGATGTTCAGGAGGCGGAGTTAACACACCATGACCATACTTTCACGCCATCCTCCGCCCTCCATGACAATCTACCTGAGCCTACTTATACCCGCCCCAGACAACCCAGCATCCTCTATGCTTCTCGTATGCGCGCACACGAAAACGCACGTACACAGACAAGCAGGAACAAGCAAACAGCAAACAAGCAAAACCAGCAACCAGCAACCATCGGCTCACCTTGCCATGGACTACTCCACCTCGGACGACGACCTCCCCGAGGTCTATCCGACGCCCATCCCCGACACTGCCTCATCCAGCAACGATGACAGCTGTCCTACCACCGCTCCCGAGGCCGCCGCCTCCCAGCCATCCAGGCTCAGCCTGATCCGGAGCCGGATTCGGAACCGAATCCGAAAAATCCGCTCCGAGAAAAGGAAGAGCCGTGAGTCTCGCCACCAACCACCGGCACCTACCCTCCCTCCACCCACCCAGGTGGCACTGCGCTCCAGGCGCGTACACACCGCCGCTCGCAGCTCCGCCACCTCGCACCAACCCAGCCACCCAAGCCCGCCACAACCCTCCATCTCTGACTGGACCGTCGTAGGACTCCAAAGACAGCTACGCACGCTCAACATCCCGTTCATCCGCTCCACCAACAAGGCGGGCTTGTTTAAACTTTTCTGCGACAGCACCATGGACAGCAACGACAACAACAACACCGCAACAACTCCCTCAACTTCCTCAACTCTCTCAAACCCGCCCACCGATGACGTCACGAGGCGCGCTCCCAGCGCGGCCGCCACCCATGACGTCACCCGCCGGCCCAAGCGGTCCCGTGCCGTCTCAACCTCTCTCTCCCCCCCCACCTCCAGTGTTGGGTATTTACATTATATTGAGTTACTTTCCGCTTGTTTAATTAATCGTGGTCAATTTACAAGCATTGAGTTACGTGGTGTTGGTTGCCCAACACTGCCCGGTGTTGGGTGTCTTGCATTACATTCAGATTACTTTCTGCTTAATTAATTGATCTTGGTTAGTTTACAAGCATTGAGTAACGCAGTGTTAGTTACCCAACACTGCCCGCGTTGGGCGTCTTGCATTATATTCAGATTACTTTCTGCTCGAATTAATTAATCATAATTGATTTCCAAGCATTAAGTTACATAGTGTGGTCACCCAACGCTGGCTTCCTCTAACTCCCCCCCCCCCCCCCTCCCCCCCTCCCCCCATTCCTACCTCATTTCTTTCCACCTTCCCCAAACAGCGCAATTCCAACAAGCTCAAGCTCCCTCCCCCCCGCCATCACAATTCCTCCAATCAGTGAAACCCCCCCTGTGCCCGCCCCCCACATCCTCACGTCCCTCCTTTCCCTCCTGACCTCCGCCGCCGCGCAGGCCACACCATCCCCCCCCCCTCCCCCCACTCAAATTCCTCCCAGCCCTCCATCCATCGCAGCTCTCGTGGCTGCGTTGATTCAGGCCTCCGCCGAGGCTCCCAACCTCCCTCTGGCCTCTCTCGCCTTCCCACAGGCCTCAACCGCCTACCCGCCCTCCCCGGCCCCCCCTCCCCAGGCTCTGCCCACCCTTCCTCTGGCCTCTCTCGCCATCCCACAGGCCTCAACCGCCTACCTGCCCTCCCCGGCCCCCCCTCCCCAGGCTCTGCCCACCCTTCCTCTGGCCTCTCTCGCCATCCCACAGGCCTCAACCGCCTACCCTCCCCTCCCGGCCACCCTCCCCCAGGCTCCGCCCACCCTTCCTCTGGCCTCTCTCGCCTTCCCACAGGCCTCACCCGCCTACCCGCCCCTCCCGGCCACCTACCACCCCACGCTGATACCTCCCAGCGTCCTTTCCGACCCCTCCTACCCCCTCCCCCCCCGTCCTCCCAACTTCTCTCTCTCCACAGCGACCCCAGCAGCCATCCCGCCCAATGCCCCAGCAAGAAATCCTCAGAACATCGGCACCACCCTCCGGAACCAGATCCTCCTAGGTAACGACATAGACCTAGCCACCCTCCTCCGCCCCTCCACCACCAACTCCGAGTCCCGTATAATAGAATGCGGAGACATCGCCATCCAACTCCGCAACCCCACCCCTTCACGCTCCGCCATCCTCACTGTCGCCGAGTTCGGCCTGGCTTTTTCCCTCTTCAGAGACGTAATTTGTTCCACCTTCCCAGCCCGGCGCCAGGAGCTGGACGACTACCTCACCATCATTCTCGACCTTGCAGTGAGGTTCGGCGGCTCACTCTTCCTAGAGTACCACCGCCAATTCTCCGCCACCGCCGCAGCAAGGCTCAATCAACTTAACACCGCCACCTACTGGGGCCAACTGGACCTAGAACTCTATTGCCGTATTTTCGCAGGAAGGCTTGCCATCGCCTGCAATCTGTGCGGCAACCCCACCCACCCCGCCAGCCAGTGCATCCACGCAGCCCCACGCACCTCCGCCGCCAGCCAGTACTCAGCCGCCAGCCAGCAGGTCCACGCCGCCGCCAAACCCACCACCAATCCCACCACCAGACCAGCTTCCAGCGTTCCCTCCCTTCTCGCCATCACTGCCCCCGCAACGACCCCCCCAATACCCAGCTTCCAACCAAACCACCGACAGGTTGGGCCGCCCAGTCCTCTACTGCGGCACACAAGCCATCTGCAATAACTTCAATTCCAAAGGATGCCCTGTTTCTTCCTGCAAGATGCTCCACGTCTGCACCCACTGCGGGGGCGCCCATGCCCGCATCACCTGCCCCCAACACCCCACTAATCCTGCCAAACAGAGCTGACCATCCCGGCACCTCTCCACCCCCATCAACATCCCAGCCCTGGCCGCCGCACTTTCACGCCACCCAGACCCCGCAACCGCCTGCTTCCTCCTCGGAGGCTGAACTTCGGCTTCTCCCCCGGCCTCATCACCCTCCCCACCAACAGCCACACCCGCCAAAACCTCCAGTCCGCCATCACCGACCCCGACTCCGTCACCACCCTGCTCGCAAAAGAAGTCACAAGCGGTTTCATGATCGGCCCATTCTCCACCCCACCATTCCCCATCTACCGCATCAGCCCCCTCGGCATCGCCACCCGAAAATACTCATCCGTCTCATCCGTCTCGCCGGCCAAGGCGCCCAGCTGGCCAAAGCCGACATCACCGCAGCCTTCAAAGTCCTCCCCCTCCACCCCGACAGCTGAAACTTTTTTGGGGGTTTTCTGGCAGGACTCCTACTTTTCGCCGTCCGCCTCACCTTCATGTCCCTCCTGCGCCGCCTAACCTGGCTCTCAGTCACCCACCAGTTTCTCCTCCGTGCTGCTCATGTCCCCGGCCACCACAACGCCATTGCCGACTCCCTTTCTCGCTTTCTCATTCAGAAATTCAAGACCTTGGCCCCTCACTCCGATCCCCTTCCGGTCCCGGTCCCTCCATTTTCCGACATCACCTTCCCTTAGAGCACCCTCTCCACCACCTCATCCTCCAGTCCCAGCAATCCATTCTGCTGAGCATAGCAGACTCCACCCTCTCATCCTACCGGACAGCATGGAACAACTTTCAGTCCTTCCACCTCCGCCACAACCTACCCTTCCCTTCCCTTGATCTCCTTTCCCTCTCCGCCTACATCAGCCACTGCGCCTCTGCCCTCTCCACCCGTTCCTCCACAATCCGTGTCTACCTCTGCGGGATCAGTTTCTTCACCAAACTCCTAACCGGTTCACCCCATCCATTCACTCAGCACCCCCAAATCCTTCTCCAACTCAAAGGATTACAGCGCTGTGAACCACGGCTCCCTCCACGGCGCCTCCCCCTCACCATAGAGATCCTGGCCTCCTGCATCCACACCATCAGATCCGGCTACGCCAACCAAACCCTCAACTCCACCCTCGAATCCATGTTCCTCCTCGCCTTCTACGGCTTCCTCCGCTGCTCGGAGTTCACAGCCGCCAACCGGAACTTCGACCCCGCAATCCACCCCTGCCTCTCCGACATAACCTCCCACGACCACGACACACTGGTCTTCACCCTGAAACGAAGCAAGACCTCCCAGCATCGCCCAATTCCCATCTACCTCTTCCGCCTCAACTCTCCCACCAGTCCCTTCGAATCCCTGGCCAACCACGTCCGCTTCAGACAATCTCAGCACGCTCTCCCCCCGGACCCCCTCTTCACCGACGAACACGGAACCGTCGCCACCCGCGGCTGGTTCCTCCTCCACCTCCGCCAAATCCTCACCATCTCAGGCTACCCCGCGGAAAACTTTTCCGGCCACTCCTTCCGCATCGGCGCCGCCTCCACAGCTGCCAGCCGAGGCCTCCAGGACCACACCGTCCGCTTACTAGGCAGATGGTCATCCCAGGCATACCTGACCTTCATCCGCTCCTCCCTCCACGACATCAAGCAGGCCCACAACTCCCTGGCCTAGTGGTCGCCCCCGTAGTCCTTTTGGGGATCACGCCTCCAAGCGTACCGCGGGCTGACCGACACGCGGTCACGCCCCCACGTGTACCGCGGAATGACCGCCACACGACCCCCTCCCCAAAGACTTCAGGGTCGGCGAACCCCCCCGGAACCCACGCCTCGCTCTCCTCCTCATCACTCTTCTCCTCATCACTTCATTCTCTCATTCAATAAAACCTTTAAACCTTTCCACATTGGTGTGTTTATTCCAACTAGTGAAATGGAGTTGGAACAACTGATGTTCAGGAGGCGGAGTTAACACACCATGACCATACTTTCACGCCATCCTCCGCCCTCCATGACAATCTACCTGAGCCTACTTATACCCGCCCCAGACAACCCAGCATCCTCTATGCTTCTCGTATCCCGCCACCATCCCCATCACCACCTCAAGACCAGCAGCATCTCCACTGCTCCATCTCCTTCTCTCCTCACCTCCTCACAGTTCCCACGGGGATCACGCCTCCAAGCGTACCGCGGGCTGACCGACACGCGGTCACGCCCCCACGTGTACCGCGGAATGACCGCCACACGACCCCCTCCCCAAAGACTTCAGGGTCGGCGAACCCCCCCGGAACCCACGCCTCGCTCTCCTCCTCATCACTCTTCTCCTCATCACTTCATTCTCTCATTCAATAAAACCTTTAAACCTTTCCACATTGGTGTGTTTATTCCAACTAGTGAATTAAACGTGATATTTAGATGCCTCGGACAAGTCAGCGGTTCTATTATCCACACGTTGGCAATGTGACATGCATGGTGCCGTTTCAAATGAACTGCAGTAAGTAACATGCTTGGTGTGTTGCCATTCTCCATACTAATGAACAATGCTGGCGCAGTGCTTTGGCCTTATCCACTTCTCTTTCCCTGTTGTAGTTTTGGTCTTATCCACTTCTCTTTCCCTGTTGTAGTTTTTCACAGAGAAACCAAACATTTTCTAATAACCACTTGAACCCCAGCATCCATATTCTGGGGCAGGAGACGGACAGATGGACGGACGGACAGATGGATGACGACACATTAGTACAGAAAGTACAGAAAGACAACTCCGCTCCAGTTTATTGCCACGTTTACAAGGCAACTGTCTCTAGAGTAAACGGCACAATAAAATATCAGATGTGCCTTCCGTTTAGACTGCAACGGGCCGCGTTAGTGAAACCACCTTCCACTCCGCAATACGGAGATGCAAAAGATGGTACGCCCATGCATAAAGTGAATGGCAAATCGAGTGGCAAAGTGAGTGCAAAGTGAGTGGCAAAGTGAGTTTAACATTGTTTAACGTAGTTTAATGCAATCATGTAGGACTTTTCTGTTTGGATGTATGGACTGTCAAAGCCAGAAAGTAGTTTTTTGCCACTCAGTAGGCGTTCAGGGTTTATTCAAGTTCTTCATTTACTTTGTCCACACACACACACACACACACACACACACACACACACACACACACACACACACAGCTCTCGATCATGCAGCTGTGCACAAAAGGTTCCCTGATGCACGTTGATAGGGCATACCAACACACACAATGCAACACATGCAAACACCATTACACACACATACATAACTAATGGTAACTATGCATATGCAAACATCTACTGTACGTGCATGCGCGCGCACACACACACACACACACACACACACACACACACACACACACACACACACACACACACACACACACACACACACACACACACACACACACACACACACACACACACACACACACACACACACACACACACACACACACACGGCCCCTTTACCCGGTTCCTCCTGCACGGCTCATCGTCAGAGTAACCCGGCTTATGTAACAGGAAAAGCAGCTTGTGTCAAATGGAGGAGGTGCACACAATTCTCCCACTGCCACCCACACACACACACACACACACACACACACACACACACACACACACGTTACGTGGTGCAATATGAAGCTAGTGCATGTCACGCATGGCTAATATGCCCATGCATGGCTAACGTGCACATGCATGGCTCTCTGTATGAGTGGTTCACTCTCTCTCACACAACTCTCAATCATGCAGCTGTGCACAAAAGGTTCCCTCATGCACGTTGATAGGGCACACACACACACACACACACACACACACACACACACACACACACACACACACACACACACACACACACACACACACACACACACACACACACACACACACACCCATCTGGATTATTCCTCACTCAAATGTTCGACGTGAAAAATATGTATGAACTAATGATTGCTGGCTGTGTGACATTGGTTAACTGAAGGGCCTGCCCCATGTGTGTACTTAAGCCTTACTGTGTTGCCCCCTCAGGCTATGATCTGACAAAGATGTAATTGAAACATCGAAATGTTGTCGCTTTTTTACTTGCACCCTGATAATAAAATAAGGGCTTAAACTGTCTGAGTTGCTCCAGTGCCTCCTTTCCTCCTGTAACCTGTCCTGCCTCTGAGATGCGCTAGACTGGCCTGCCTGCGGACACACACCTTTGTATTACTATACTAGTGAGGACATCTTAGGTCAGCAATTGTGTGTCGTTAGTTGTATAAATTATTAAACTCTTTATATTCATTTTATATACAACAAGATATATTAGTGAACGAAAACCATGAACCATGAATTAGGCTAAATAACAAATAGCTCACGTCATTGGAATGAGTTTGGACACCCACAGCCCGTGATAACCGCACACACACGTTGCTCTTTTGCAAATAGCTGCACCTCCTGTCCTGTCTGTCTCTGTCACTGTGGTGGTCCGTGACACCGTGACCATGCACGTTTATGACAGTCTATATTAGATAGCCTCGCTGGCTCGCTGCAGTGGCTGGGCTGTCAAGTGTCAATTATATAATAGGCCTAAACCTTAACGTAGCCTATGTGGTAGGCTACTGGTGGGCTGATGGGTTACCTATCTCCGATGCGGATGCGGTCCCCACTTGCGCTGGCAAGGCACATTTGACATTTGAGCGACGCGTCGGGTTTATCCTTAAACGAGGACGAGGAGATTGCACATACCATAACTGAACTCCAGAAAGACATGGGCCTGCTGTAGATTAGGCTACAGTAAGCTACCCACGTTGGGAGACTTGACTCTCCAGCTGCAGCAGTCCTCTCTGCACTCTCCAACGTCTCTCCATGTCATGAAAATATTCCAGCAGAGGCAGCTCAAATCCTTGCATGTATGCGCTCATGCAAAACACTGTTTAAATGGCTTAAGCATCTAACTTGCAACATTGTTTTTAATTTTAATTGCTTGTACACTTGTACACCTTTTTTTCCACGTGTATAATATAGTTTTATATATATTTTAGAAGTGACAGCCTGTCAGCTGGTCAGTCAATGCTGCTCCGCTTGTCTACGACAGCTCCCGACCGGACGTGATATTTGGACGGGCGCACGCCAAAGTTTAAGTTCACGCTGGAATGATAAATGCATAAAAATCAACCCTATAACTAAAGCAAATAGCCAATTGATAAACTGATAATGCAGGTGTCACCACGCTGGGCACAATAATGCGCTGATGCGAGTGCATTGATGGAATTTGGTGGAAGTACGGGAATTTGGTGGAAGTACGGGAATTTGGTGGAAGTAGTGGGATTTTGGGGGAAGTACTGCTCAAGGAAATGACGTTGACGCTTTACAAATCTGTTTACGGGGAAATAAGTCTGACGGATGTTCCGGCCCGACATTTCCGACTATGCACTCTATGCCTTATATTGTGACCAGGATTTTCTCTTCACAGATGAGTAAGCCTGGGACCTGCAAGGCTAAGTTACTGTCACTTTTTGCCTACTAAACACCCACAGATGGGCCCAACCCCACTGACTATGGATGAAACTATATGTGAATGGTCATTGTCCTATTGTCTTTAAAGTGCTTTAAACAGTGCATTTCAATTATTGCAAAACAATCTTCAATCGGCTGATGCCATTTTGTCACACCGCACGGTCCGCATTTCACTATGCTGCTGTGACACGTTGTGAGGTTAATCAGGCATACAGTAACTCCATACCCTGACCTCTCAAGCTTTTCCTAATTGTAATTCCATCTTTAAAAGATGCAGATTATCCAAGGCGCTTTACACATAGATTATGCATTACATTCACACACACGTTCATATAACGATGGAGGAGGAAACCTGCATGCAAGCCACCAACCGGCACATCGGGAGGATGTTTTAACAATAAAACCATTTGCCTGATGAGGACGAGGAAAATGGACTATTTCTCAAATTCTACTATAGGCCTACTTGTGGTTGTGGGGACATTTAGCCCTTACTAGTAATAACATGCAGCGGCGGTGGCTCATGGGGTAGAGTGGCCGGATGGTAACCGCAAGGTTGCCCTTTCGAACACGGGCTCTCCCAGAGTTAGTGTCGAAGTGTCCTTGAGCAAGACACTGAACCCCTAATTGCTCCTGATGTGCTGGTTGGTGCCTTGCATGGTTTCCGCCGCCATCAGTGTATGTGTGTGTGTGTGTGTGTGTGTGAATGGGTGAATTGATGCACAATCTATGTAAAGCGCCTTGGATAAAGGCGATATATAAATTTACCATTTAACACACACACACACACACACACACACACACACACACACACACACACACACACTTCTCCCACTGCTTTCTGAACGACTCAATGTGCATGCATGAATACACTGTGTGATTATAAGTGGGCCTGCCTGTACGTGTGTGTGTGTGTGTGTGTGCACACGTTGCTATATTCTCAGCATGATGTTTGAGAGAAGAAGCGATAAAGACAGACAGAAAACCACGGGGGCGGTGAGGGGGAGGACGCAGTGTGTGTGTGTGTGTGTGTGTGTGTGTGTGTGTGTGTGTTGCTGGTGTGGCATAGCCATTTGTTCGTATAGTTCACAGTGCTTCTCATAATGGATCCATGTGTTTGACGACTGCACAGAGGTTGGAGGTGTGTGTGCGAGTGTGTGTGTGTGTGTGTGTGTGTGGGTGTGTGTGTGTGTGTGTGTGTGTGTGTGTGTGTGTGTGTGTGTGAGGTGTGTGGGCATAGAGCAGTAATCCACTGGGGGAAGGATTCTATCTCTCTACGTCTATTTATTACTAAGCCTTTACAGAGAAAATACTCCCACCCAATGCTATAGAGTCTGGAACTACATCTCCCGAAATCAGAGTAAGGAAGCTGGCATTCACTCAACTCACGATACAATTTGAATCACGATATTAGGTTCACGATACGACTTTTCACAATTTATTTTAACCACAAAATCTTCCAGACAAATGGCCGACAAATATTTTCTTTTCTCTCCGTCTTTATTTTAACAATAAAGTTTTTCAATACTGTATACTGTTTTTTAACAAAAATCTTACCCGCTTTTCAATCATCCTCTTTTCAATACTGTGTAGCAACTAGCAAGCAAATGATAGGAAACTTTTTGCACAAATCTTAAACCCTTGGAATTTTACTAAATCGATTTAAATTGTCTCCAGTTTATATCGATATACAATATATCATTACATGCCTACTGATGATTTATAATAAGATACATTTGCGCGACTGTAAACACGAAACGGAAGTGGGGAGGAGTGCTCATGATCAGAGCTTCCGTTCTCCAGACTGTATGTTTGAAAATTGTGGGAGGCAACAGTCTGACCACGCGAGACTACTCAGGCACAAAAGCCAAACCACTTTCTCACATCTCTCTCACTCCCCCGTCCCTCTCTCTGTCAGCTGTTCTTTTTGACACACCTCCAGTGCCAGCATCATCGCTTCCATTAGCAGCTTTAGCGTGCCACTTCACCAGGGTTTAGCAGTTTGTGTAAAGATGTCACTGCCTTCACCGAGCGCACCGCATGTTTTCTCTCACTTCTGCCCACACCATTTTATTTCATTGGTGACACACAGATCAAAACATCCGTTTACACGCCCATTCTGTCGGCTGTCCAATTAGGCCTCAAATTCCAGATAAACACTTTCAACCTGGTGTCCCTATTTTTGGCATAATATAGGGCAGGGTTCCCCAATTAGCGGCCCGCGGGCCATCTTTCGGGGGGGGGGGGGGGGGGGGTCAGTAGCCTCTGCATGTCAAACTGGGGGTCCTTTTCAAATGCCCTGAAAATTTATTTTCGTGGCAAGACCTCGACCTCGCGCGTGCCGACTCGGCCCCCAGCCTGGCACCCTAGTCAAAATATGGCCCTTGAGGAAAATTAATTGGGGAACCCTGATATAGGGTAACATTTAGATTTAGATTAGATTTAGATTATTTCATTTATTAAACTTTAAATAACCAAAGTAAACATACTCATTATTATGAATGGCCCATTTCACTATTGTTTTTAAAAACACTCGCAGACTGCAGATCTATAGGAGGAGGATAGGATCTATTTTCGTCACATGCTATATCACACACTGCAGCTGAGACACTCATCCATGCCATCATCAGATCCAGACTCGACTAGACTACTGCAATAGCCTCCTGTATGGCATCAACACCAAGGTTCTCAAAGAAAACTACAGTATTATGTTCAAAACTCTGCCGCCCGCCTGCTCAACAGAACCCGATCCAGGGACCACAAGCACTGCCAACCAACTGGAACCCCGCCCCCTCCCCCCCCTCACATTATGAGCTGCCCCCACACCTTCGAAATGTTCAAAAGCACACTCAAAACCCACCATTTCAGACTTGCTTTTCCTACATATTCCTCACCCCCCACTTTTTGTTTGTCTACCTTAGTTTCTTGTTTTTTTTTATCTTTATCTAGTTATTTTTGAGTGGTGCAACCACTCCTACAATCAGCAATGTCCATGTACCTACCTGTGTGTGTGTGTACCTGTGCACATGAGCCTGAGTATGTTACTGATTTATACCAGTAGGGGGCGGCAGAAACAGAGGGAGGGGTAGTGCTGTGTAATGAGAGAGAGAGAGAGAGAGAGAGAGAGAGAGAGGGGGGGGGGGGGGGGGAATTGCACCACTCAGTTCACACGTGTGTGATTTTTTTCTAATACGACTGTATTTATTATTTTATTCTGTAAAGCGACCTTGAGTACCTTGAAAAGTGATATATAAATTGTATGTAATATGAATTATTATAGGATAATAGGAGACAGCAACTTTCCATTATGTGTTCCTATACTCTGTATTCTGTTAGACCAGCAGTTTTGTACTTTTCTTTCCAAGACTTTGTCTGTGTGCAGTCCACTCACTGTCTTTTATACGGACAAGGTCCCTGCAGTTTGTGCCTCTGCAAATGTCTCAACACTTTATTGTCCTTTGACAACAATACGCCCACAGAAAGTCCTGGCTCGTCTCAGAGGTTCCACTGTGAGCGAGGCTGGCCGTTTAGTGCCACCCTGGTTGTCATCAGCGAGGCCTCCAGTCAGTGCACCTCATTTACCACAGCATACGCTGCATCTCCTTCATTGCTGTCAGGCAGAAACCTCCTATCTCCATATTTCAACTCTTTTACAATCTACGTGTTCACAGTGCAATTTATGATGTGCTGTGAGCTTGTAGATATGATATTTTTGAACCTTCTTCAAATTGAAAGTGGTAAGATGTTTTTAAACATCGACAACTTTCAGTGTGTACCTCTGGAGGAAAATATAAGGGTTAAGTCTTTCTGATCTCAGTCCAAGGGAAGGTCAACTAATTTTTACTTTGAGTCCAATGGAGCATCATGCCATTTTGAATTCATAACTAGTCAATCAGTGAGACAATGACGGTCGTTAACAATCCATCAACACACTGTGAACTACTCAGTCAAATGTCCTTCAGAGAGAGAGAGAGTCTATTCAGCATCTCAATGATGGTGATTGGTTCATCTTTTTTCTTTTATCACTTGGGGAAGGTCATTGATTTTTCAGATGGAGAGTCAAGGCATTTTATACCAGGGTACATACATTTTCTCCAGCGGTACACTTTTAAAAAATCGACCTGTCCCTGAAGTCTATCTGCAGGTTTTTATAAATATTTAATCAATGCAAAGTGAGTGCGACAAAATAATAGCAACATTGGCTTTTATTTTTGTCCAAAGTGGCACTTTGGACATAGGTTTTCCACCACATCACACACAGCGACGATACGATATGTGAGCTGAATGCTGGCTAATTAGCCTCCGTATGAAACATGGTGTTATTGAAGGGAGTGTGTTGTTCATCCCTTCAGAAAGCTCTCAGTGCAGGAGGCCATATGCACAACGTTTATGCTCCGAAGAGCAACGTTCCCCATCTGACACTATAAGCGCAGGCATAAGTGCACACATAAGGTGTGTGCATGTATTGTACGCGCACGCACACCCACGCATGCGCACACGCACCCACACACCCACACACACACACACACACACACACACACACACACACACACACACACACACACACACACACACACACACACACACACACACACACACACACACACACACACACACACACACACACACACACACACACACACACACACACACACCTGAATGGATTCCAACCACAAAACAATAATTTACCTTGGACCTTGAACCATGACAATAATTGTCCTCATTTGGCCCAAGTATAGTAGGCTACAAAACACACACACACACACACACACACACACACGCACACGCACACGCACAAAAACTCGGAATAATAAGACACCCCATCTGAGAGCCATTATCATGCATTTGTGCTTCTTTGCACATAATTTCAGCGTTACCATGGCGATCCCCTTCTCACCATCCCACCCCCCCATCCTCAGGTCAAAAAAACACCTGCCAGTTACCATGGTGACATGTAGCCTATACTGGCTAAATGACCTGAGCATCATCGACGACGGGACGCCTTACAAACAGCTGGCTCTATATGCGCAGTAGCACGATGGCAACGCATTGAGCCCGAGACAAATAGGAAAACAAGACCCGCCATCTCCGGCCCCTGCCCCTTTAGGACAGGGGTGGGCAACTTTAACCATGGAGAGGGCCACTATATTTCCACAGTCCACACTCACTCCAGACAGAGTGCCACATTGCATATGTGCATATAGAAAACATAGCCAATCTACAAGCTCAACAAGCAAGTGCCCAATAGGAAAATAGCAATAGGAGACGGGAATAATGTTGTAGTCTATTCATTTCCAATGGGAGAATGAACGTGAACACAGCTTCTGAACCATTCCTTAACTCCATGGTCACTGAACTAAATACTGGACCCAATCATCACAAGACACACAATATTTCCAAGATATTCATACTAAAATGGCTTCTTTTAGCGAGACAAATCAGGAGAAGATCTACTTTATCGACCTCTCTTTAGCCCAGCAACAAACTCTTGCGAGATTTGAGAAGAGTCCGGAAGAGTCTCTCTGTCCATCCAATTTGACGCTCTGGCCATATTTAGACTTTTTGTAATTAATGTCCTATTCTATGTCACAAAAAAGGTAGCAAAAATAACCAATCTACATCTACCTAATTCTTCCAGCACTGCACAATCCTGCCCAAAATTCGAGGATCAAATGCGGCTCTCAATGGCATCCCATCTTCTCTCCTCTCCTACTCGGCCTCGTCCCTTCTCCCCCGCTCACTTCTTTTCCCAAAATGCTCCCCAGGTGTTTACTTTGGTCTCCTTGGCAACATAATGCTTTGAGTAATGCTTGTTTCTATGCCAGCCGTGGCCTCCTCTGACTCACCGAGATAAGGCCAACCTTACCTTCCACCCAGCAGTGGTCAGAATCACAATGACTTTGATTTGTCACATCACAGTTTTGCAGGTTTAAAGCAGAGTTTATTCAATGTTTTCGTGGCCTCCAGGGTTTTGTATAGCACAGAGAAGGGAGAGGATATAAATGGAGAGAGAAAAGGAAAAGAGACAGAACACAGATTAAATAGAACATGTAGGGACATGCAGTAATGTGTGTACATACATACTGTATCTGATAGTGTATAATATGCACGTGTACTGAATTGACTTATGTTTCTTATGTCATGTTTATGAATTGAATACAGATAGGACCTGGATCGAAACAAGACCGCAAGGACTTGTTTTTGGTGCTATAATTTTAGTACTCTGCTGTTTTCAAACTTCTGTCGAATAAAGTGTTCAGTCAATCAATCAATCAATCATCAATCAATCAATACATTTTGAAACATTAGCATAAGGTTCAGTTAACCTTAGAGTATGTTGTCTTACTCTGTATCTGTCACTTAAAAGCTGTGCTGCCTCTAGCGACTGAATTCCCCCCCACGGGATGGATAAACGTCTATCTCTCCTGTCTGTGCCCTGCAGGTGGTCCTTTGGAGGGTCTCACTGGTGTTCCCACTGAGTTCCTCATGGAGCGTCCTACTGAGGCTGCAATCTCTGACACCGTTACCTCTGGCCCTGTGACGTCCGACCGCCCCAACTCTAAACCAAGGTAATAATAGTTTTCTGCATTATATAATAGTTTTCTTTCTTTCTTTCTTTCTTTCTTTCTTTCTTTCTTTCCTTCCTTCCTTCCTTCCTTTCTGTCTCTTTCTTTCTGTCTTTCTTTCTTAGTTTAGTTTCAGTTTTTATATTGTAACATCATGTGGTAGTCAGGGGAGAGATTTAAAAAGTTGCTATTTTGACAAACTGCTGTAGCTAGAATACTGGACGATTTCATACACACCCACATTGTAAGCCATGGGATATTGACAAAGAATATGCTCTATGATTGTTGTTAGTTTTTGTTTTGTAAAACACACAATATAGTCTCTGTCCATTATTTAGTTCCCTTTAGTTTAGTTTCTTTTCTTTAACTATAATAAGCGTGCTCTAAACCCTGCAGCATTCGCGCTCACCCATCCCTAGCAGCGTCGCCGAGTATCACCAGAATCCAAAGCCTTCCGGAGACCGCCGCCAGCAGCCCGGTGGACGCGCGGCGAGTACCCTCCCCCCGACACATGGACTCCTCCCCTTCTCCTCCCCCTAGCCCCCCGCCGCAATTTGCCCCCTCCCCTCCGCCCCCTCTCCCCTCACCCCCGGCGCCGGACAGTCCCACCCTCCCGTCTCTGCCTCCACCCTCTCCTCCGCCCGCCCTCGTCCTTCCCGTGGAGCTTCCGGGGTCTCCCCCGTCCAAACCCGCGTCTCTCTCCATCCCACCGTCTCCCTCGTCCAAACCCGCGTCTCTCTCCATCCCACCGCCGCCCACCGAGCTTCCGCCGCCGACCCCGTCCAAAACCACGTCCCTCTCCGTCCCGCCGTCTCCCCCGTCTCTCTCCATCCCACCGTCTCCCCCGTCCAAACCCGCGTCTCTCTCCATCCCACCGTCTCCCCCATCCAAACCCGCGTCTCTCTCCATCCCACCGTCTCCCCCATCCAAACCTACGTCTCTCTCCATCCCACCGTCTCCCTCGTCCAAACCCGCGTCTCTCTCCATCCCACCGTCTCCCTCGTCCAAACCCGTGTCTCTCTCCATCCCACCGCCGCCCGCTGAGCTTCCGCCGCCGCCCCCGTCCAAAACCACGTCCCTCTCCGTCCCGCCCTCGCCCCCGTCCAAAACCACGTCCCTCTCCGTCCCGCCCTCGCCCCCGTCCAAAACAACGTCCCTCTCCGTCCCGCCCTCGCCCCCGTCCAGGTCCACGTCCCTCTGCGTCCCGCCCACGTCCCAGTCCAAACCTGAATCTCTATTTATCCCACCGCCACCCCTGGAGCATCCGTCGTCGCCCCCATCTAAACCCGCCTCTCTCTCCGTCCCAAGGCCGCCCCTGTCGCCACCACTTCCGCCCCCTTCGCCCCCACCTCCCCCTCCGGCCCTCGAGAGCCCCCTGCAGCCGCGACCATCCACCCTGGAGCTGAAGACGCTGCCGCGGCCGCCCACCACCACCTTCACCACCACCACCAGCACCACCACGATGGCGGCCACCAACGGCAAGGAGAACGGGGCGCCCCAGACGCCCCGCGCGGCGACGGCGGACCACGACGACGAGGACGAGAGAAGGATGCTGGAGTCGGACCTGAAGAAATGCATCGAGGACTTCAAGAAGATTCGCCTTCCCGAAGCCTTCCCCGACCGCAAGAGGCACTGGCAGAACGACCTGCTGAAGAAGTACAATGCCTAGAGAGACATTTCAAGTTTTCCTGTTTGTTTAGCTCCATTATGGAACCTCTCCCTCCGCTATGGCTCCGAGATGACGTCCCACTCATCTGGGTATACCGGCATAGGTCGAGACAAATATTGTCCACGATACACAATTCTGACCTTTTTCCGCACAGACGTGTTCTATTGGTTTCCGGCAGGCTTACTCTGTATAACGAAAACCAATTTCTGGACTAAGCGATTCAACCTGTTCTTGCCCGCTAGTAAATAATACATCTGAGAGCAGATAACTTTACTTTTTGGACACAATGGGCTGTATTTTGTACTTAAGTACCAGGTCTTATGTAGGCGTGATCAATGCCATTTGGCTATTCTGAGTGACCAAAGAGCATTGACCACGCCTCCAGGTTTTAAGTAATAAGACCTGGTACTTAAGACACGCAAAATACAGCCCAATGTGTGGAAAAGGGTAAGAATTGTGAATCCCGGAATTTTCTCCGGTGAGGGGTGGGAGGGTCTGGGAAGGAGCGGGTGGGCGCAGTCAGCGCACACAGAGGTCAAGGCAGACGGCTGTGTAGTTGAACGGCCCTGTGTCTAAACCTGTGTCGATACCCGGTTGTGTGGAACATCATCTGGAAGCTACATGTAGTGGAGGGACAGATTCCATATGGAGCTAATGTTCCATATGCATTGACATGCATTTTGGTACCTTTTTTCCATTTTACCTCTGGCACCCCAATCCGCACGCAATCTTCAGACCCCACATTGAGAACAACTGAACCAATAGACACCCCCATTAGATATATCGCTGCCCTTATAAATGACATTAGTGGCATGCCTTTTTCCACCAAGCCATTTGGAAATAATAATATATTCTTGTAAATACTTTCTGCCATTTGATTATGCTTTTAACTCGCTCAGAGATATATAACTATATGTAATATTTTTTTTAGATATGTTTAACCTGCTATCTGCACCATGCACGCCCAGGAACACATAATGCTGGCTGGCTAATAAAGATAATTGTTTTAGGGGTTTGACCTTTGACCTTGTTGATGCAGAAAAATACAAATAAAAATAAATCTCTCTATAAAGTATTTCAGCTCATTCACAGTATGACTTCAAGGTGTGCAACAATCGATAAAATCGATTATGAAAAACAATCGATAATCTATAATTGAACAACGATAAACAATAAAGCTCACAATGGGTCGTGACTTGCGCGTGATGTGACGTGTTGTGAGCTTGTAGATCAGGTATTTTCACTCTTTCATGACACCTTTGTGCGACAAAATATAAAATTATAATTCATTATTTATTCAGCATTTGAGCCACCATTGAACTAAAGAATATTTTGTTATTGTTGGATATGATTCTTTCCACCCATAAATGAATTAAACTCTGGTTCCCAGCATGCCTTTCCCTTAATGAACAAATAAACCCCGGTTTCCACAGCATGCCAGTAAGGCTCTGCTGCACAGCACTGACACAGATGATCGATAGATGGACTCTGTCACATCATAAAGTTTACTCTATAAGTATTATGGATTATTTTTAGCAAGCTAACTATTACTGCAAATTACATTGAAGCACCACTTTTAAACAAACATTAAAATTTCATAGACTTGGCTGCCACATGACGTCACGTGGGGTGCTGTTTTTTACGTCATTAAAAGTCCATAGCCAGACACCTAAAAAATAAGAGTAAAGAATAAAGATATGTGCATAAAAAGTGAAAAGGTATAATAGAGACAGGAATGGGGCTTATGGGGTATTTACTAAGGGTCAAATATTCACCGTGTGCGATGTTGTTCTGCAGTTTGTTGTGTTTATTATTCAAACATTCATGAATAATATATGAGTATATGTGTTTATACAATCAGCCATGAGGTCAGTATGCATGGTTGCTGTCGGGCAGAAACCTTATTATCTACCAGTATATATTTTAACTTTTCACGTATTTTCATAAATCAGTGCACTACTTTGTCATACTGTGTCACACAATAGTAGCAAAAGAATGTCAATCTACAAGCTCAAAATATGGCACATCACAGCACATTTTCAGCTTGTAGATTAGTCTATTTTTGAACCTACTGAATGACTTAAACACAGGCACCCATAGCTGAGTGGGTAGAGAGGCTGCGATAAGAAATAATATAATCTTATTTATTTTTTTACAGATTATTGAAGCACAAACCAAATAGAAGATCTAAAAGCTCACATCGATCTAGCTATCGTGCGCATGCAGTGAGGCTCATGATATGACATCCTCAGAGATGTGTGAAGCGAGGGAACAACAAGTCACTGACTGAGCCTCTACCCTGTAACTCTGTCCATGGAGAGATGGCAGCATGCTCTCTTCTCTGCTTCCACCATATGTCTTGTTGACACTGACGGCGGGGTTGTTCTCGTCATAAGCAGTGGTGGAAAGTATAACATAGCACATTTTACTCAAGTACTGTAGCCTACTTTAACCCATTCTGACCTGAGATCAGATTCTAAAAATGTCTTCTACATCCTGGGGCAGCAACACCGCCGGGTAATCTACACAGGCTACTAGTGAGACTACACACTGACTCGAGAAAAGACCCATATCGTTGATTAGGTGCGTCTTCAATCTAGGGGGACGCATTCTAGCGCACCGTGCACATACATGCACCGTTCCGTCCCTGCGCGTGCACGTCCAAAAATTACTGGTACCATGGCGTAGTACTGCATTCTACGAGCATGACACCACTGTAGGTACTGTACTGATCTCTAGTGCAAATCCCAGGTCGCACAGCGCTAGCCGCCCAACAGTGCCACCCCAGGTCACAGGACGCTACTGCAGCTTTCCGTGCTGAAACAGACATACATACTGTACATAAGCGGGCACACACACGCGCACACACACACACACACACACACACACACACACACACACAGCTGTGTATTGGAGTGGCTAGGCACCGCTCAAAAAAAGATAGAGAGACTAGATAAAGTGCCCATCAGGGCACAGGTCTCCACCAGACCACGTCAGGTTGTGGCCTCCTGGTGGCGCTATAATAGGCCAATGTGAAAAGGGTGCCATTTCATCTTATGCCTTGGATGGCAATTGGATGATTTCAGGCATTTTGTTCCAAAAATGTGTTTTGCAAAAATCTACCTGTTGGTGGCGCTATAACAGGCCAATGTGAAAAGGGTGGGATATATTCCTCAGCCTAGTAGAAAAGTCTGTGAAAGATTTCACGTAAATTGCACGCTGCGTTCATGATTTGATGCTTTTTGTTCCAAACGGGCCAATCCTGCAAACTTTGAAAGCCAACTTACAACAGAGTACTTCTACGATGCAGTATTGCTACTTTTACTTAAAATAAAATGTGAGTACTTTTCCCAGTTCCCACTACTGGGTATTTGATTTCACTGGTGTGTTCAAGTCTTAACAGCACTGTGTGATCTGACCTCATCTCCATAAGCCGTCTCCTTGTCATCACTGTCACGTTGTCTGTCGGCACACATCAGGATGACGTTGGAGCTGTGCGTGGCTCCACTCTGTCTGTCGCCCATGTGTGTGTACAGGGAGTAGAGGCGAGGGCACAGCGTGCTCCCCCGAGCGAGGAGCCCCGCTGGTCAGGGTCAGCGGTTCTGACGTGCTGCTGCCCAGTCTCACGGCCCGGCCACGGACCTATACAGGACGTCCAGGAACCAGCTGCAATGACAAGACAATGACGGCCGGCTGTATTACTTGACTTCAGCACAGCATTTGATATAGGAAATAAGACAGTGGTGGACAAAAGTAGTACATTTGAGTAGTACAATGAAGTACATTTGATATAATACTGTAGCCTAGTTAAATACATCTTTTGAGAATAGTAATAGTAGTAATAGTAATAGTTTGGCTGTCCCCGAACATTCGGGGTTCGAACCTTCGCTCGTTAGGGTTGGTCGAATCGCAATTAATGGGCTTGAACAATTCGTTTTTATTTAATTTTTTACTCGGCGAGAATGCGATTATGCGCAAACAGAGACAGGACAAATATGAAGGATGCTCCAATGTTGTGCACCAAGATATTTGTTCTTTACTGTAAACAAAAAGAACTTCAAGATAAACATACAAAGTTCAAAATAACCCAAACAAAAGATGGAAACCCAGTAGGCCAATCATACAATGGGCCGTGTGAACCCAGTCGGAAAAAAACCTCCCAAACTGGACTAAAATAACTAAACTCAAGATACCATGCTGCTGAGGGAAATACAAGAAAGAATGGGCGGGGGGGGGGGGGGGAGACGACGACGACAACACCTTCTGCTTTCCATGGGCTCATTGAAGTGCTCCTCTGCTCTACAGGTAGGCAGTGTTCAGTGACAAAAAAGCTAATAAATGTTGACATGACTCTGCGAATACATATGCTGCACGATGGCTTGTCCAACTACAATGTAAGTACAATTTTGCTACGTCATACTGTTGCAGCGAGAGGGTGGGTGAGAGTCAGTGGCAATGCTGCAAGTTGTAAAACACTGCAGCAGACAGCTGCAGAACAAGTGATTAAGTTGACATTTCAAGGTAAGTTGTCTTGAGATTTCAGGCTAGAAACAGATCTGCCAACTCCACCTGGTAACCCTCGTGATGATCAATAATCAAGGGGGAGGGAGAAAGAAGAAAACCGTTCACTTATCCACTGTTCTTTTGATGGATTCAATTACATGTCACCTCCCGCGCAAGTATATAGTTCTATACGTTAGAAAATAAACAATCAGGCAAGTTTGCGGTATCGGGGCCTGTCCCATCTGCTCCAAATCTCAATCTCACATTTAGGGGCCTATGGCTATAAACAACACAGAGCCAAAAAATTGCACTTACAACTACTCATGGTAGACACCACAAATTCTAGAAGAAGACTGCACCCATTGGGTAGGCAACCTGGCATGACGGTGATATGGAAGTGGAGCACACTTTTGTAGTTGAAATTATCATTTTTGGGATGGAAATTGGCAATTATCGTCTAACGATGGGGTTACAATGCCCAATATAGAGACGATAGATTGAAAGTGTTTAAACTTCAGGAG
The DNA here is from genome assembly GCF_963924005.1 of Protomyctophum bolini. Lineage (NCBI taxonomy): Eukaryota > Metazoa > Chordata > Actinopteri > Myctophiformes > Myctophidae > Protomyctophum > Protomyctophum bolini. Next base: position 31,956,112 of record NC_137871.1, read on the forward strand.
AAATGTGGTCTCTTTCTAGTGATTAGACCCTTTTCACAGCAGCTAAACAGTGCTAAATGTAATGGCATTAATTGTGCATGTGTGTTTCATTTGTGTCTCTTATATGCCAGCATGGATAGCTTCTGTACAGTCGACTTTCATGTTGACACAGAAATGCAATGAAGCATTTAACATTATTGCCTGTGTTTATGTCTGCTGTTAAAAGGGGACACCAATAAACAATAACGGACAATCCGGATCCATTAGTTCTGGTTGCGCCACACAAGCGAGGAAAACGTTTTGTGCACAAAATGAGGAGAACACGAGTGATATAAGGAGCCTTTGGTCTTATAGTCTTGTCTTCTGAAGTATTTGATCATCTCATTTGAATGTCACAGCATGACACGTTTAAATGAAACCTGAATAGAATAGCTAACATTTTTTTATTGGATTGTGTTTAATCAAATGTATTCGTGCTATGTTGTTCATGGCTGCACGAGAGAACAATGTCATAGCATATTCACCTTGATGTGCCGAGGAGACAGAAACATGGCCTCGGGCTTCAATAGAGAACTTGACAAGGCTCTCTGAGATGAATACAATAGTCTCTCTCTGTCTTTGAAAAGCCGCACTTCAAAGCTGTCAGAGCGTCGATGTACTGTGCCCGTACGTACATAATGGATCACGCCAGAGCAGCCCCTGTCTGAAGTACATTGTTCTTTTCTTTGCCTCCCAATTAATTTAGAGCTAATTGATTTCTGAGGCACTGTAATAAGATTCCAGACTACTTCGGGAGAGGCCCGTATCCACAATTTAGAAATGATTCTTTCCATAATAAGGAACAGTCTCGATCAGATGAAAATCTGATCAGATTAAATCAGGCTGATTCAATCAGTGTTGGAAAGTGGAATGTACCGAGTACATTAACTCAAGTACTGTACAATTTTTCACTAGTACTTTTACTCCACTACTATTATTTGGCAGCTTTAGTTAGTTACTGTACTTTCAGAATTAGATGATTATTATTAACCACTTAAATTCGATTTTATACTTTGGCTACAATGTGACGTATGAACTCACTACACAATCTGCTATATATATATATATTATTTTTTTTTAATTTTGAAATCTCTGAAAAGACTTACTGTTGTTGCTTTACTGTAAGTACATTCGATGCCAATACTACTGTACTTTTGCAACAAAAAGAAAATCAACCAGGTGCTGGATGGAGATGCAAAGAATAATAATGTAAAGTAGGGCTGGTGCTTCAAGGATCGCGGCGATCCGAGCACTCAACAAGTTAAAAATGAGGAGAGGGTGGATAGAAATAGATGTACTTTATTCATGAAAGTTAAAAGAAGCCAACATGTTTCGACTCCAACAGAGTCGTGCCCTGATGAAGCCTCTGGCTTCTTTTAACTTTTATAAATAAAGTCTGTTTTTAACCACCGTCTCCTCATTTTTAACTTTTTGAGTGCTCGGATGTTGTACTTTTACATAAAAATCCAAGTACTTCTTTCACCACTGTTGGTAAATCACACAATACTGCAATTATTTGTCTGGTGGTACTGTACCACTACAGCAGTCTCAATAGTTAACATTTCTGCAGATTTTCCATTCTTTCTTCTTCCTTTTCCACATTAGACCCGGTACAGAAATTGATGGGATTTATATTTTCTTCTCAGGGCGAATCTATTTGTGGAGAGTGATAGATAGAGGTGTAAACGTGCTGTGTGCGCTGTGCAGCGAGCGCATGGCAGTGTGCCATGTGACACAGCAGCGAGGCAAAGCATCATTTATGCATGCTGTTGATGTCGGCCATAAACCTTTTATGTCCTAAACGGTTACATATCAGGAAAAGGGACGACAAAACTAAAACTGTGATCAACGACGTGTCAACGATAATGCGACACGTTGTGAACTTGTACATCGGCTATTTGCACTAACCTTTGTGCGACGCCGTCGTATGAAACAATAGGACGTTCATTTACTAAAATGAAAGAGTTGAAATCTGGAGATACGATGTTTCTGCCCAACAGGGATGATATGCTGTGGATGTGGATGATGCAGAGTAACGGAGCAGTGGGGTTGTTCGACAGGTGTGTGAGCAGTTTGGAAGGTTACAGCAGATGTAGCAGCAGTACTTTGTAGGTGTTTTATTTGCTGTTCCAAAATGTGACATTTACGATGTACTACATGTAGTATTGAAGTGTAATTTATTTCTGCCTCTTGGCCAGTTCCCACTTGTAAAAGAGACTCAGTCTCAATGTGTTTTTACTGGTTAAATAAAGGTTTTAAAAAAATAAAATAAAACACACACACACACACACACACAGACACACACAGACTCAAACAAATGCATCAGCGCCACGCATATTTTGCATGCACTCACTCACAAAGCCACACAAACACACATGAGTGTGCACGTGCACATCACGCACGCACAGAACTTATGGTGATGATGTACAGCCATACTTTGCGCCAGGAGCTTCCTCAGCAGTGTCTGTGTGTGTGTGTGTGTGTGTGTGTGTGTGTGTGTGTGTGTGTGTGTGTGTGTGTGTGTGTGTGTGTGTGCGTGTGTGTGTGTGTGTGTGTGTGTGTGTGTGATGCCAGCAGTAGCAAAATGAGTCAGGGAGGCTGACACAGCAGCATCAGCACCAGAACCGGGGCCAAAAAGGAGGACTGTGGAGAGGAGAGAGAGAGAGAGAGAGCACCCTGTGGAGCTGGCTTTTCTCCTCCTTGCCCACCAATCTCCTCCTGTCTATGACACAGAGAGAGACTCCTGCAGGCTTTCAAGTGTCTTCTTCCACAGGCTCTGCATTCACAGCGCAGGAAGCAAAAGGGAAAAACAATCTGGACCAATGTCCACAGACTGTCGGGGGGAGGGAAATACAGCTGCTCCACCCAGCGGGGAGGAGAATACAGCTGCTCCAATCAGCGGGGAGGAGAATACAGCTGCTCCAATCAGCGGGGAGGAGAATACAGCTGCACCTCACAGCGGGGAGCGCTCCCCAGACAGTCGCTTTTATAGTCAGCGTGGTTCTGAAAACCTTTTCTTAAATTCACAGACTCCAACTTTAAAGTGCAAGACGGCAGACAAAAATATAAAAGTCCTAAATAACATTTACACGCCTAAACTGCAGTGGTGAAAAGTGGGCCGGAACGCTCATAGTAAAAGCTTCAGTGCCGCAACACCGTGCCATTAAGAAAAAGGGATGCAGCTGTCAAAGTTTCATGTTAAATAACCAAAAAAGGCATGTCCAAGAAGAAAACCTAATCTTTGGGTAAATAGAATAAACATTTTGTTTTGTTCAAGTCCATAACTCGTGGGGAATGGATAACTTGGCTTTGGTTTAGTTTTTCCCCCAGCCAGCCTGATTCAAGCGGATTGCCAGTTGTGAAGCCTGTTTGGGTTGAAAAAACAACTTAGAATATAGAGCGGCCTCCGCAAACACTTGACCCATGATCTGGACTCTGGAGGAGAGTGCAGAGGAAGTATGCAGAGAAAGTATTGGGATACCAGCTGAAACCTTTCCAACTGGAGGGGAGTAGAGGCCACTTGAAGAGAATTCAATCAACTACTGAGAGAAAGAGACCAGTCCAATGATCCAGAGCCTGTCTACAAATACAAATTGCTTGTGCTAACAACAAATGGGACACACACACACACACACACACACACACACACACACACACAGAGCCTGTGAGTAGCACAAAAATGGACCAGATGTCCTTTCTCCCAAGACCATACACGCTTTACCAGAAGTAATAAACATATTACTGTTTAATGTTTTTTTTAATGTTCACAGCACCACTTTTATCTGTAAGAAATATCATAATTCTGTTATGCAATGATGTTTTCTAATAAGTGCGACACAGCCACTTGAAACTATGAGCAGCAAGCTTAATTGGCGTTGTTTGTGACTCCACAAAACAAAGTATGAGCGAGCTGATTGTGGATTGGGCTTGTCAAGATGTTGTCAACCGCAGCACCTTTCATGTTTGTTTCGGTTTGATCTCGCAGAGGAATGAGGACTCCACATAATAACTCCTACAAATGGACAAATTAAATGTATTATTGACAATAAAAATGTCCATCAACTGTATGTGTGTGTATGTGTGTGCACGGTAGCCTTTTCAGTGATACGTCCCGCACCCACAATAAAACTACAAAGGGCAAAATCTACAGGTTGTAATGCAAAGTGGTTTATCCAGTGCTTAATTATAGATGAAGCTGCAGGTATCAGGAGGAGACTTGGAGATTAAAAATGCCATTAAAGAAGCGCCTACTGTATGCTGAATGAGATTAAGAGCTAATAGCTTTCTCTCAGTAAGCTGTTCTGCCTTGGTGGTCTAGCTAGAAGAGAAATGCTCCCATGTCTCCCATGCAGCCGGGAAAACGTACAAAAAACAATTGCGAAAACCGTTGTGCCGTGCTTTTACATCTACCATTTTCGTCATTTCTTAAAAGTTGTTAACATTGGATTTTGTCTCTGAAATTCTTTTGAAAAGTGTTAGAGGGTGCCATTTTTTCCTTCTGGTCACTGGTTCCTGTGAAGATTCAAGTAGAGCAACATTCAGCATGTGTCGAAAGGTGGAACCTTTAGAAAAAGACTGTGACCTATATGATTTTTTCTTTTACAGTTGCTTTCCAATAAAAATCCACAGACACACAGACCCCTCCCTCCACAATAGCACCATTAAAAGCAGTTCCTGCAGCAGATAACAGCCACATTTTACTTACACACACACACACACACACACACACACACACACACACACACACACACACACACACACACACACACACACACACACACACACACACACACACACACACACACACACACACACACACACACACACACACACACACACACACACACACACACACACACACACACACACACACACACACACACACAATGGTGGTTTTTCTGCTGTGATTCCACGGCGATTCCACACAAACAGACTGACATTGACAGACGGGCAGACAGACAGGGGTATAATGCACACCGCAAGACTCTTTCTGATGGCTTAGCTTTAAATCCACCATGCTTCACTTTTCTCTCCTCACAGAGAGCAGATGGCTCGTGTCTGGAGAGGGACTCGTGTCTGCCAGAGGGACTCATCTGTATTGTCAGTAAGAGAAGACGAGCACAAGCACCTGCAAAAGCAGTGGTACTGTAATGGAGTATTTCCATTACTTTTACTTCTACTCCACTACATCTCGGATCCAAATATTGTACTTTTACCCCACTACATTTATTTTAAAGATTTAGTTACTAGTTAATTTGACTATTATTACTAAACATACACTATAACCAGCCCTAAATACATTTCGGCCATTTAAAATAACCGATCTGTAGTAGATCTGATACTTTCAAAAGATTTGTAATACATTTGAAAACTTGAAACGGGACATTCTGCATAGTGAGTACTTTCTACTTTTGGTGTATAGTAAAGTACATTTTTATAATACTTTTGTACTTTTACTCAAGTACACAACTGTGACGTGACCCAGTGACATGGCAGAATTGCAATCGATTCAGCCGCTGATACAGCTACAGTAGTGCAAGGTTTCCTGTATGCCGGCCACATGGATTTTACGGCACCGGTGCACACTCACACTCTCTCTCTCACACACACACACACACACACACACACACACACACACACACACACACACACACACACACACACACACACACACACACACACACACACACACACACACACACACACACACACACACACACACACACACACACACACACACACACACACACACAGAGAGTAGACCCTCTCTCTTCATGTCTATGCCATGTTTAGCATTAAAGTATGGAATCATAAGTCCCACATTTAGCATCGAACACGTCCCCAGGCTAAGTGTCTCAAGGAGAGGACATGTCATATTTAGTTTTTACGAAAGCCCATGAAAGGTTCACAACAGATCGACATGCTAGTCATACAGGGGTGCCGGCTAGTGAACAAAAATGGGGAGACACTTTTGGACAGATATTTACATTTCATAGCACAATTCTGGAGACATAAGGCAGCCGCTGGTAATTAACTGATAATTGATCAGTTCTTGTTTTGAATTTTTTCCGTCGTGTGACACCGTCGTAAAAGGAAATAAGAATTCCAACCTTGGAAAGAAAAATGGCAGCTATCTTGAATCTCCCTTTACTGTACATCCTGGCAGTAATAATTACTTGGAGATGCAAAGCAGGCGTTCTTCCTCCGAGCGCCTTCTTAGGTGCTCAGCTACAAGATAATTAACACCTGATGATTGATTGGAAAATAGCAGCTCTCATACAGAAAAAAATATAAAATACTTTTAGCTGAGGTTCACGTTTGTTACTGCTACTTCAGCCCAACAAGTTTCGGCGTAGTGCTTTAGTGAGCCTCTGATTAAGGTCACTGTGTCAAAATGCATTTACAGCTTAAATAACAAAATGTAAAACGGAGCTAAAAGTCTTTGTTTTGTTTTGAGAGCTGCTATATTTCGCTTGGCCGCAGACCCCACTCAGAAAATATTTAGTGACAGACAGCTAGGGACCCCTATACAAGATTTGTTTTTCCAAATTTGTCAATTATTTACATCAAGATTCCTTTTAAAATAGCAGATCTAAAAGCTGCTGTAAGATAAGCTTGTTGATCTGCTATTTTCAAATAGCCAGTGGATAGGTTTAAAGTTGTCAAACTTATTTCGATGCTATATTAACACATTTAATTAAGGACGCCCGGTGATCTCCGGAACCCACTTTGAGAACCACTGTTGTATTACTATATCCAAACAACTCTTATCTCTTAGTCGTGCTGTGAGTATAAATAATGTGAAAAGCAAGAATTCTTACGTTTGTGTTTGTGAATGTTTGTGCGGTCACTGTGGCGTGGATTCCATGCAGAGTGATTCAGAGAAGTAGCCATGTTATCACAGCAATAAACTGCAGAGAGAGAGAGAGAGAGAGAGAGAGAGGGAGAGGGGGGAGAGAGAGAGAGTGCGTGCAAGAACATTTGCAGACATAAGCATGTGCACATAGAAATGGGGGACAGAATTAAAAGATTAAAGTAGTTACAGCATTAGGCTTTCAGGCTTTAATGACGGAGATGGAAATGGAAAAAGCAGAGTCCTACTCTCCTCTCCTCTCCTCTCCCCTCCCCTCCCCTCCCCTCCCCTCCCCTCCTCTCCTCTCCCATCCTCTCCCATCCTCTCCTCTCCGAGCATGTGTTTCGTGCTGATTGCCTGGATGGCCTCTGGCTAGAAGTGCTTCTGTCATGTTCTCGCCACTAAAGAACACACGTTTGTTTAGGAACATTCATTTGTGTGCTGTGCTGCTGCCCTGGTTTGTGAACAATGCAAGTGTTTCACGTGTGATGCATGTGAGGCAGATTTCAATGTCACGGCTTAATTCCCTGCACTCCCGTGCAGGAGGAGTATATGAATGTGCATGTGGAGACACCCACGCACCCACATGCCCTAAAGCTGATCCACAAACTCACAACTTGTACAGTAGATCGGTGACATGAATCAAGCAGAACTAGTCTAACCCATACATGGGCAACTGGCGGCCCCACCTTCACTTAAAGCAACCTGCAGGTTAATATCCAAATACTGATATATTATTGATTTCAGCTGTTCCAATTCCAAACATGCAAACATGTCATGAGCCGCTTTAATTACTTCAGTCTATTATTAGTAGCTTAATGACTATAGCATTAATATTTTATTGTCTTGGTTATGTCCAATGTATTTGTATTTAGGTTCATAAAGTTAACATAAGTAAACTAAACGCATTTGAAATGAAATAAAACGTTTACTTTTCAGGATTCCAATTAAAAGAATTGCAAATAATTATTCAGGATTCTAATTCAAATATAGAAAAAATTGCATATCTACAAGCTCAAAACGCATCACACTGAGATGCATGTTGGTCTTGTATCGGCTATTTTTGTGTGACATAGAATGACGAAGTAGGGCATTGATTTACGAAAAAAGTAAATATATCTTATCTATAAGTCTCTCTCTACTATACGTGCATGAGCCCTCTTAACTATATAATACAAGTACACACATAAGTGTACACACACACACACACACACACACACCTAATGAGTCCCTATAATAAAGCACTATACAGTAAGTGTAAGGGAGCTGTGCGTCGCAGTAGCATTTGGGTCAGAACGACCCTGTGTTCGTTTAGAGCAACGCGGATAATGAGCCGGAGGCTGTCGAGATGAAGCTGTGAATGGCTCAGACAGATCTCACTGTGAACTAGAACGTCCCCGCTGCTCTCAGACAGGTTCAGTGTGACCTGTTAACAGTCCCCACTGCTTTGGCAGGTCCATTCATTAAAACGGATAGTTGGTGTCAAAGTCTTTTCGCCACTTTTCAGTCTCTAACGAGAGGATGATGTCTGTAATGGACCCATTTGGTTCACACAGGATTTGACTGTGTGGCCATGCACCGCTTATTAGGAATTTAATAATAATAATGATTTCACTCAATTGGTTCAGTGTGGACAAAGCCTCCATTTAAATATGAACAAAGCTCCTCTTCGTACGAGGAACTCGATTACGTGGAACAGCAAAAGATGCCCGCCTTGCGATCCTCAACTTTATTTTCTCCAAGAAGTCATTTAATCTAATGACAAGTCTTGTAGCTTGTTTTTTTTAATGTGATCGTTTGTTTCAATTTGACAGACTCTCTGACAGTCTCTCTGATTGCTAGCTTTAATTGTCCGTGGGAGTGAACAGATGCACTGCCAGAGAAAGGGAAAATATAAACTCCTTTCTTTAAAGCTGCAATCTGTAATTTTTATGACCCACCCCGTTTCTCTGTTGTAAAATGGTGCATTTATATATAGCGCTTTTATCCAAAATGACTCTTCAAATATCTTGGAGCAATCGTGTCCGATGAAGGATCCAAGCGGGAAGTCCTTGCCAGAATTGCGCAAACAACTGCTGCCCTGGCAAAACTCAAGCCCAGATGGAAAGACAAAAACATCAGTCTGGCATCAAAGGTGAGACTACTGCGATCACTTGTCATGTCAATCCTTCTTTATGCTTGTGAAACTTGGACCCTTAAGTTACAGCTGAGCTTCAGAGGAGAATACAGAGCACCGACTCCGGATAAGCGGTTGAAGATGGATTGATGGATGGTGTAGGCTACACAATGTTTGTGTATAGGTTGCTCTCATCGATTGGGTGAATGGCCCTTCCACACTGAACGAGACAACACCACCACTACACTCTTGACTGCTGTGCCACAGATTGGTGTCTAGGCTACATAACAATAGAGGACAATTACTGAAAACATTTTGTTTTTTTCGCCTTCAAAGCAAACAGTATATTTCCATGGCGGTGTGGGATTTGACACCCTGTGAATAAGTTACTACATCTCTCCGAATGTGAGAAACTTAATTCAATATTTGCTTTTATTTAATTTTTTTATAATTTTTATCCCACGATTTTGTAACCCATTTTTCACCCCTGTGTCAATTATCTAATGTGATCCTGGGCTCTACACACCCTCCGCCAACCTAGTCCCCATATATGGGGGACATGGGGAGAGCAGGACTTGAACTCATGCTTCCTTCATGCCCGAGTGTCCAAGTTGCTCCTTTACACCTGACAGGGGGGAGTTTCCGTGGTTGGATGTAGCGCGTGGAAGGAACACGTTATTCCAACCAGTTCCTTTCCCCTCCATCAGGCTGGCCAGGGGGAGGCAGTTTAGAGACCAGGATTACTGCATGTTTTTTGTGAGGGTACCTACCCTAGTGGACACGGGGAGAACATGCAAACTCCACACAGAAAGGCCCTCTCGCCAACCCCGCCTCGGGCATGGGCACTGATGATGTTGATATATTATTACAATGAGTGTTATTGTTTAGAGTAGAAAGGAGTGCTTTGTAGCTCTTCAAGAGCAAATCAATGTCTCTTTTTAGAGACATTGACGTAAGCCATGATGTCACAAGTTTTGCGGATCCACCGTTTTGCCTGTTTATATGGAGACCATAGGAAACGACGTTCTAAAAGATTTCCACTCTGGGAGGTGGTTTCACTTCGTTGCGTTTTCACCTCCTGTGAACACGGTTCTCGTCTAAATGACAGCAGCAAACGATACTTTATTTTGCCGTTTTCTCTGAACACCATCCTTGTGTAAATAGCACCTAAGTCTACAGGGTTTAAGTTGTCAATGTGTCAAACGTATTGTCCTATGGGTTTAGTACTGTATTTATTGCTGTATTTTATTGCCTACTGTGCACTTTTCCTCTTCTTGTCTGCCCGGTGCTGCAGTAACACCCTCAGGGGAATTAATAAAATGGTCTCCTTACTCTCCTTCCTATTATATGCAGCACAGCAAACGATGCAGACCACTGTAAACACCTAATGGAGGGATAGAAGCGGCGGTGGACAGAAGTACTCAAGTAAAAGTATCAATACTAGAATGTAGAACTACTCTGTTACAAGACAAAGTCTGGAATTCCAAATGTAGGACTACTTGAGAAAAAGTCAAAAAGTGTTGGCATATAAATGTACTTTAAGTACCAAGAGCGAAATAAGTCATTGTGCAGAAGTTTTCAAATGTATAAAAATCTTTTGAAAATAGCAGATTTACAAGCTCACAATGCAACTTCAGTGATGCTTGCTGACTGCATCACTGTCGTGCCAATAATCACGGTAAAGCACACACCCTCTTGTGTATTATTGCTTAAATTCACCATGAACACAGCTGTATTTTTGAGTGGTGCAACCACTCCTACAACCAGCAATGTCCGTGTCTACTTATGTGTCATGTCTACCTATGTGGCCATGAGCACGAGTATATGACTATTCAGCAAATGTATACAAGCTCACAACGCGTGATCTTGCGACGTGCTGTGAACTTTTGCGTGACACTGTAAAAAAAACTAAAAGAAAAAAAAGTTGAAATATGGACATAAATGCGGGTTCTGCTCGACAGCAACGACGTTAACACGCTTTGTGTGTGGCCAGGTTCCTGTCCGGCACACAGTCTTGGAGTGAACCGGTATTGAACACCAGATGTAAGGAAAGCAGCTGACAAGGCATAGTGCTGTAATGAGCTGCAAAGCGGAATCCTTTGTATGGATTTATCCACAGGTGGTGATGACTTGAGCGGAGCATCAGTGTTGGCAGGGATTTAAACAGAGACCGATGTGACTGGAGCGTCAGTGTTGGCAGGGTGCTACTTGACCGGGGCATGAGGTTTGGCAGGGATGTTACAGAGACTGACAAGTGCTTGGACAACAAACCGTGGCTAATGCTGCGTTCACACGGTCAGATGCAAAGATACAAAGATTCACATGTGGAAGAAAGTTCAACTTCTTTGTATCCTTTGAAGCTTCAGTTATTTGAAAATAGCAGATGCAAGTAACAAAACACAAGCCACACACAGCCACACTACGTGATCATTACAGTGAGCATGTGACAGTTTCCCCACAGGACCAATAGAGGAGTTACTGTTCTCACATTGTGTCACTGTGGTCAAACAGGCTTCCTCCTGCAGCATGCTACCGTATTATTATTTAGATTCCCATTAGATGGCACTGAAGCTGCATGGGCTCTCTGAGCACAGTCAGAGTGACTTGGAAATCTGGTTGCATCATACACACTACTTAATCTTAAACATGCACACACTACAAGATTTTTAAGTTAAAGGTGCATCACATACTACAGGATCTAATGTTGCCCGATAACCTTAATTTGTTGCAGTCATGGAGTTTACAGATTTACCATAGAGATGCTGTAGAGATAGAGACACAGTAGCGCATCGACATGTTTAGATCCCATATTCTGCGTAGTTGTTTAGATGCCATATTCTGAGAGGACATTGAGCCCTCATTGGCTGGCCTTTTACCAATTCGACCAATCAGAAGAGGGGGCAGGGCTAAGTCTGTATGATAATCAGTTCAATACTTACATAATAAAAGAAAAACATGATCTTGTAGATCTGCTATTTTCACTTCCCGTTTCCACTTTCACGCCATTTTACGAAACCTCACAATTTGGATAACTTTTCATCGTTAAGGTTTTTGTGAGCTGAGGGAGTTTTATTTGGAACTGACCATCCTGCTAGGAGGAGTTTGTTAAAGTGCGACCCGGGAAAATAGCATAAATTGTGTAAAAACGCCACAATAAAATAAAAATAAACGTCCTGGTTGGTTCATGCCGCCGAGATACTTTTTTAAAACTAAATAGTACAGCACAAAAAAAAGCCTATACAATTGATCTCTCAACAGAACAGCAAATAACACAAACATGGGAAAGACATCATGAAACATCTGGAAATGCCTGTGCAAATACTAGTGTTTTGAGTTTATTCTTAAAAATGTCCACAAAGACAGTTACCTGGGGAAGCCATATTGAAGAGGTGGATTTTGAAGGTTTGGAGGGTGGGGAGGGCATTCCACAGCGTTGGGGCTGCAAAAGCTCTATCGCCGGCCAGGTACGGTACTTGGTCCTGGCCTGGGGATCTCAAAGAGGTTCTCGTCAGACCTGAGGGGACGAGAGGGGACATGACATTTGAGGAGGTCAAAGAGGTACAGTAGGCCTCGTGGGTTGCGAGTAGTAATTTGAATTGTATTCTTTGTTTGAGCCAGTGAAGGTTGTGGAGGCTGTAGAAATGTGGTCTCTGGAATAGTGAATTGAATTTGGTGAGCAGGCGGGCAGCTCAGTTCTGGACATATTGAAGTTTATTGAGGACTTTGGAGGTGGTGCCATGGAGGATACTGTTGCAATAGTCCAGCCGGGATGTGATGAAAGAATGGATGGATTTGTTGAATAGAGAGGCTGTAACACCTATTGTATAAAATGCTAAGAGCATTTTTTGCTTATACTGCTTATACTGCTTTAGCACACACTTCAACATGAGCAAGCATTTGAGCATTTGTGCACATGCAAACAGAAACCATCATCATGCCATAGAAATTCTAATCAAATATCACCATTATGTCTAACATTTGCCTCGATTACAATTAATGAACGATTATTAAAAAATCTTTTTGTACGGCGATTATAAAAATGTTATTGTCTCAACACCCTCAAGCAAGATTAAGTGGACAATTGGTGTCATCTGGCATTGCTGTAAAATACAATATCCTTCTACTGCACCGGTGCCATGTGTGACTCCAGTGTTGCCCAGATCTACTGCACGCTCACACACACACACACACACACACACACACACACACACACACACACACACACACACACACACACACACACACACACACACACACACACACACACACACACACACACACACACACACACACACACAGTACCAATGGCACGCAAGCACATTATCGTATCCGTCAAAGTGACCTTGATCCTACGGATGGATTCCGGAGCCATTTGAAAAGGCTTATGGATCGGTAGAACTCTTCTCTATATCACTTCTCCAGTAGCTTCAGTTGGTTTAAAAGGAAACACGGATAATTGGATTTCCAAAGAGGGTTGGCCAAATAAAAATCTACCCTATATGCACCGAATCAATAACAAAAAAAACAAAAAATCTTCTTACTCTTGAATTGTGCTACGAGTGCGACATGTAAAAAAAAAAGCAATTAACACACTGCCGGGATTGATTTGGTCCACTTGAGCTTATCTTGTGATGGCATGGCTTGAGCATTTACATACCGGCTGGGGACAGCCAAAGTATTTTTCTTCTTTGAACACCTGACAACATATCCCAGGATTAGCAGTGAGTTTATATTCATTAGGTAATTACCGTGAATGGTGCAGGCTGAGCAAATTAGAGTGATTCATCCCAATGGCCTTCCTGACTTCAGCGTTTGTGTGCCATGTTGGATCGATACACAAGTTTCAACATTCACATTTTAGCAGCCCATAGTTGTCTCACAAGTTGGAAGTGTGTCAAAATTCCACAAAAACACAACCAAAACGGGTGTGTGATGGCAAACTTTTTTGAGAGACATATTTGACAGTTGAAAGTTTCCCAAATGAAAAAGGCAGTATATATGCACATATGCCTGGAGTCAGAATGGGATCATGAACTTTAAAACTTTAAGAGACACGGTGAACAAAACTTGAGGTTGAATGTAGTGAGGTCAAGTACGGGTCGGGTGGGATGAAGTCGGATGTGGCATGGTGCGGACGAGGTTGCATCAATGGCTCTCTGTCTTGGAGTTTGGACCAGTAGCCCCAGAGAAATAATGATCTTATGCTCCAGTGAGCTGTGCTGGCACACATCTGTTCAGTGTTCACCTCCCCTTCCCCATGTTCTTGTCCCTTTCCTCTGCGCACGCTGACATATACAAACATGTGACACTGGCCTGCATGCGCGTGTCGGGAAACTGAATCAACATTTCACCCTACTACTATCTCCTGGCAACACCTGCCAACTCTCGTGAATGAAGGACTTAGCGTTCTGGGACGTTTTGGACAGGCAACACAGAGGTTCAGCAGCACTCGACAGGAAAGATGTCAAAGGGACAGGAAGGTGTTGGTCCTTCCTGTCCAATGCTTTGACACACACAGTCAGGAGGAGGGCGATAGATATAAAAACCTAACCTACTGTAGATACCTCAATTACCTCATTTTCCGCTGCACTTCATTGGACCTGTAAAAAAGGGGAGCTCATGGAATATACTTCCACAGTATAGTGCCACGATTTTTTTCCACCCTAAAACATGATCATCAGGTATTAATATATTATAATATAAGGAGGAAGAACTTGTTCCAAAATGTGTACAGTATTTGTTAAAATCATGCTTTTATGTGGCCAATGGACACGCCTACCAATTCATTAAGTATGCCTGGTTTGCCTGGTGGGTGGTGATCCGCCTGAACTGAAGCACAGCTGTAGTTGTATGATAAAGGCAGAGGGGTTAGGGGAGGGGCTGATAGTGTGATGTCACTATATTACTGTTTATTTCATTGGCCCCGTTTGACTGTCAAGGGTTCAGCCTCTAGGAAGAAACCCTAAATACAAAGTTAATACACCATTGCACATAAAAACGACTCCAGGGTGTCTAATGAAGTACTTTCACCTTAAAGACACATGAAAAACTGGAAAAATAAAAAATATTGTGGCACTCCATCTTTAAAGTGGCATCCGGGGACCCCCTGGGCCAAGGGGTCCCCAGCTAAATTAGTCAATATAGTATAAAAATCAGTTCAACCACTTTAAAACCTATACACCAAAAACAGAGGATCAACAAGCTCACGCGTGTCGCATGTGAGGAAAGTTGGGAATCAATTTAAAACAAATTGTCTCAAGTGCTCTAAACAAACATATAAATGTCCATAGACTTGGCTGCCATATCAGGTAATTTATTTTCAATAGCCATGCATGATTGGAGGGGCTAGCGCAACTCCAAAACTAAATTAAAGATCTACACTGGTTAGCTTCAACAATCCTGTTTGATCCAGAACTCACGTAGGCAGAAGCCTGCAGGGAAAGGGCAGCAGCAGTGCACTCTGGAAAGGGAGCAGACAGCTGGGAACTGAACTGTTACTCCTAAACTTCCTCCTGCTGTCATAACATTGGTCCAGGCAGGGCTCCCATTGTACATGTGATTGAAAAAGTACACTTTTGTACACTTTTTTTTTTTGCTTTATGTTTTCAAGTGGAGATCGACAGGAAAGAGGGAGAGACATGCAGCAAAGGTCGTCAACAACGGGACTCGAACACGCAACACACTGTCAGGGCCTGGACCACTTGGCCAGCAGGCGCCCCAGTACTCACATTTTTTACTTAAGTAAAAGTATCAATACTGTAATGTAGAAGTACTCTGTTACAAGTAAATGTCTGCTGTTCAAAATTTGCTTGACTAAAAGTACAAAAGTATTATCAAAATGTAATTAAAGTACTCAAAATGCAAAATGTCCCAATTCAATTTTGAAAATAGATCTAAATATTTATACATATGACAAATAAACCTGAACCAACTATTTTCAAATGGTCGAAATGTAGAGCTGAATGGTTATATATAAATAAGTAACTAAAGTTTTCAAATAAATATTATAATAGTGTAAAAGCACAATATTTGCCTCTGAGATGTAATGGAGTAGAAGTAAAAGTAATGGGAATTGGAAATACTCAAGTAAAGTACAAATACCACAACATATACAGTACTTCAGTAACTATACTTAGTTACTATACCCGTTGTCAGAGTAGGTAGAGAATATGTCCCCAACTCCAAATTTGGATAGGATTGATGTCCCCGACTCCATATTTGGATAAGATTGATGACATCATATTGACGACATCGTGATACACCTAGAAAGATACTAGCTAGCAGTTTCTAGATGACACAAACACTCAGGTTTTTAAAACAACGAGGGGAGCAGTGCCTGTCTGCGGAAAGCAAGACACGAAACATCTGGTTGGATTAATTTCCAGCAAGGCCTTCGAAACAGCAGCTAGTGATCACCTATATCTGTACGCTGGGAAACATCACACAAAAGAGCGGTAGCTTTTCAGCTCGGGTTGGGCTAGTTCGGACACCCGTTAGCCTTCATTTATACCTATGCAATGTCGTGCACCAAAAACGGCAGTTTTTCGTTGGGATGTAATATATTCTGTGCTTAACACTCAACTACGGCATAAGTCGGGCCTTAGCCAGCTGGAGGGATTTATTTCTTCTCGATTGTGAAAGACACTTCCACTTATCTGGTTATATATATATAGTCTTCACCATGGGTTCTCAAGCATCTACGTTACTCAGAGAAGAGGAAATTGAAGAAATCAAGGAGGAGACAGGCTTTTCTCACAGTCAGATCACTCGCCTGTACAGTCGCTTCACCAGCCTGGATAAATGTCAAAATGGAACCCTCAGTCAAGAAGACCTCCAAAGGATACCAGAGTTGGCCATCAACCCCCTGGGGGACCGAATAATCAGTGCCTTCTTCGCTGAGGGAGAGGACCAGGTGAACTTCAGGGGGTTCACGCGGACCCTGGCTCACTTCAGGCCAATAGAGGACAACAACGAGAGGAGCAACGACCCCACTGCCGGTGAGCCCATCAACAGCAGAACCAACAAGCTGCTCTTCTCCTTCCGCCTGTATGACATGGACAGAGATGGCCGGATCTCTCGCGACGAGCTCTTACAGGTCTTGCGCATGATGGTCGGCGCCAACATTTTGGACGAGCAGCTTGGCAGCATCGCCGACCGAACCATCCAGGAAGCCAACTGGAACGGCGACAATTCAATTTCCTTTGATGATTTCGTCAAGTTGTTGGAGGACTTCGACGTCGAGCAGAAAATGAGCATCCGGTTCCTGCACTGAGGAATGGGCTCTATGCACACAGAATAACTCTTCCCACTTCCAGGCCCCTTCCCTACTTCCTTCACAGGTGTTACCAATGATACTAATTAAGACTCTGTTCCACTTAGTGTAAAGTGGTTCTCAAACTATTTCATTTCAAGGACCCCCATAACCTAGAGATTATACAAATGGAACCCAAAGGACCCTTACGGTCCATTTGGTTCAATTTTACACTCTCAGTTACACACCCATACAGGGCCATTTGGAACCCACTTTAGGACACTTTGAGACCCACTGACTGGTGTAGCAGTGTTTCTAGTGAGCCAACTCTTTTTGACCAGAATGGAGAGCCTTCATTAGTTAATCGGTAACACCTGTGAAGGAAGTAGGGAAAGGGCCCAAGTTCTTTCCAAATTGGCTCCTGTGCATACTGCATAGAGCCTATTGTCCACTCTGGATGAATGGTGCTTTTCCACACAGTTAGATAACAAGACCCAAACCTGCCTCAACACTACAATATATTATGTCACACCAAATGGAGTGCACACATCTTATCAGAACGGGGGTCTGGCCTAATGCAGTGGTTTTCCACCAGTGGTCCTTGGGGGGTTCCATGTGGTCCCCAGCTAATTGATGGAGAAGTGGTAACCAAATTTAACTCTTACGCTCTATTGAGTTAAATTATTGTTAAACCTCTGCAATATTTAGAATGTAGAACGTTATTTTGATCAACGTTGGCCTGTTATCTCTCCTAATTGTACCAAAGTCAATACAGCATGGAATTGTGGACAAAATCTTATCCGACGACAACAAACTGTTCTTTAGTTTTGGGTCTGAGGCTACGTGGATTCACTGACTCCACGTTATGAGTCTGGCCAAAGCCAGGCTACCGAACCCTTTATATGAAAAAGGTTGGAAACCACTGGCCTAATTGCTTTGTATTGCATTGCTCCACTGCCTTAAGTTGTGGCATTTCATTATGCTTTATTTTTACACTGTGGCTCTAAGAGGTACGTAGCTGTCTGAAAGAGGGTCTCTGTCTGTTTGTCAGTCTGTTGTCTGTGTGTCTCTAGGCGTTAGATCTCAGTCATTCTTGTTAAATATGTTGTATACTTCTTTTTTTCCAGAGTAGACTTTGATTTCAACGCGTTACTTTTAGTGTTATATTGCTTTATCTTTTACTTATCCAAGTTTTTCCTAATGAAGTTCTTTTTTTCCCCGCTCCCCTGGCCCCCATGTAAAGCGTCTTTGTGTAGGCCTACTACTTAGAAAAGTGTGATACATTTCAGATATGTATTATGATTATTACTATAGCGGTGCACGTTGTGATGTCAGAACAGGCCAGATCCATATATGGAGATATACAGTAGGGGTGATCAGGTCCAGAGACTGGGCAGAGTCTTTTGTGCTGGTTCTGAACAACCGAAAATGCAAAAGTACCCATTCCACTGTTCCACCCATCTGTATGTGTCCCTTTTATGCCCATGTATGGAGATTTCTGTATGTGTCTCTCTGTGTCCCTATAGGACTATATATGTAGTTCTGTGTCAGGCATGCCCAAATATGGAGTGGTGTGATGTCAGAACAGGCCAGCTTATGGAGTTCCGATATATTGTTTATATTGTTCCTTCTCTTCAGCTCCATATATGGACCATGGGCAGGGGCCTTTTTGGGGCAGTTATGCCCGGTTCAGCGAACCAAAACTCTCTAGGGCTTATACCAAGCTTGCCCGCCCCTCTAAGACCAGAAAGCACGCTGGCTCCGCCAGGCTACTGCAAGTGTGATTGCCTCTTAGAGGGGGGTTTATATAAGTGGAGATGCTGATGTCATGTGTCATACATCATAATAATGGAATAATGGGGAAATCCCATGGACCCCGTGGGCATGCGTGTGTGCGTGTGTGCATGGTGCACAGGGTGGGAGTGATTAAGTTATGCAATTATGCATTAATGAGACCAGGATAGGAAACCTTGCTGAGCTGGTTCATTTTACGGCATCATCAGATATTAAAATAACCGTGATTGGATCCAGTTCTAACCGGATTTGAATTGTTCTAGATTTTAATATGAAAATATTTATCCATGAGACACCGAGCAAAGCTATGGAGCAACTTCAGGATGTACTCAATGTAACCTCTTCAGAATAATGCAGATGCAGGTGTAAAATGTTTTCAAATCTAAATTTAATTAAACAATGACTTGCATAATTAGAGCAGTGATGGATGTGTTCCATGCTTGCTACCCATTTCCTCCTCGAATTTAATTCAACTGGACTGTAATGTAGTTGCTGTCAGTGTTGGAAAAAGTACTCACATTTTTTACTTAAGTAAAAGTATCAATTCTGTTATGTAGAAATACACCATTACAAGTAAATGGCCCCTGAAATTATATTTTATATTTTACAGAGTATCAAAGTCCTGACTACACTCCCTCTAAGCCCCCGAAAGGTGCTTTATAAATACAATTCACTTACTTACTCTCTCTCACCCCCGTTATACACATGTGTTTCTATATAACGATACCATGCTCGCCCTATGGGCTGTTCCCAAAGGGGAGCTGGTGGGTGTGCACTGTGCGATGATACTGGCGTCTGGCGCCACACTGAAACGGCTCTTTTTCTGTGAGTGGATTACCGTCTCCCCGCTTATGGTGGCTGCGTTCGCATCACCAGGTTTAGCATACAGAACATGGACACCAGACCTTTTTGTAATCCAAACGTCAGTGGCAGAAAGTAACCAAGTATTACAAAAATCACATTGGTGTGAAGTGAGGGCCACCTTTATGCATGCGCATATACTGTATGTGCATGCATAAAGTGAGCGAGAAAGAGCGTAGTGACAAGATTCGGGGATAACTGCCTGCTATCACCGCCATGTCGTTTGTTAATCTCAAGATACAGTCCTATATGCTTCTTGTCGAGCAAGCAACTAACTTGGGCTGTATACACTATCTTCCATCTCTCTCCTATCTCTATTGAGCAAGTACTGTAACTACTTGGAATGCGTCTGTACACCATCTTCCATTTCTCTACTATCTTTCACATCTCTGTTTAGCAATGGTACTCATGCTTCCTTCAGACGTCAGAGTTACTCATTTCCAGCTGAGGCTAGTAATGACCTGCTTTGGCTGTAGTCTGATGTCTTTGTGGGCACGGTGGTGGCCCTTTGTCTTTATAGTCTGATGTATTTGTGGGCACGGTGGTGGCCCTTTGTCTTTATAGTCTGATGTCTTTGTGGGCACGGTGGTGGCCCTTTGTCTTTACCTGCTATGGCTGTAGTCTGATGTCTTTGTGGGCACGGTGGTGGCCCTTTGTCTTTACCTGCTATGGCTGTAGTCTGATGTCTTTGTGGGCACAGTGGTGGCCCTTTGTATTTACCTGTATGGCTGTAGTCTGATGTATTTGTGGGCACGGTGGTGGCCCTTTGTCTTTACCTGCTATGGCTGTAGTTTGATGTATTTGTGGGCACGGTGGTAGCCCTTTGTCTTCCGGTGGCTGTCCGGGTCTGTCTGTCAGACCGGCTCGCAGAAAGGATAAATGTCCTGCAATATGAATACAATTGATATGTTTAATTTAGATGGTAACTGGTGGCCTGCTTTATCATATTACTGACACCGCACTTCCTTATTTATTAGTTACTTATTAGCCAACTGTATTGTACTTTAACTGTAGTTACCGTAGTCACAACAAACAACATGGCGACCGGAACTAGTTAATTTTAGGAAAGTCTCCGCCCAATTCTTGTCTTCTATACTAGCAAACTAAGTACATCAACACGAATAGCAGTTTGTGCAGACTCCAGTGTCAGATTTACAGTGCAACACCACCCACCCCAATGAGCTACGACTGACACCGACTCCACCCAGTGTAGCTGTAGCTATACACCTGCAAGTGACAGCATATGCTGTACAGTATATGCACACATTGACATTACGTCCACACACACACACACACACACACCTGAGAGACAAGCATTTAATGTATAGGAGCCCTATGCACACACAAACACTTATACAACATGGCATTGGTGGAAGAAGTATACTCATATTATTTTAGTAAAAGTAGCAATACCACAATGTAGAAATACTCTGTTAAAAGTAAAAAATACTGTATTACATTTTTGACTTGAGTAAATGTGCAAATTCAAGATGTGTCCAACTTTAGCGAAAACAGCCGATCTATAAGCTCACAGCTGTCGCGAGCTTATAGATCAGCTGTTTTCAAAACAAATAGGGCTTAAGTGTGTTAATGTGTGTTTTTAATCAAAATCTAGTAGCCAACTCAGGGCTCTCAACCTGGGGTTCGCGACCCCTCAGGGGGGGGGGGGTCGCCAAATTATTTTGGGGGGTCCCCAGATTATATTAAAAAAAAGAACAAAATGCAACTGAATGGCTGGAAAATGGAAATTAAGAGTATTGAAAATGGAAATGCTTGGGCAAAGTAAAGTAAAAGAAATACCTCAAAATTGTATTTACTGTAAGTGCAGTACTTAAAGGTCCTTTCTGTGTAGAGTGTGCATGTTCTGCCCCGTGTCCCCTAGGGTCGGTATACCCTCACAAAAAAACATGTATTAATTCTGGTCTCTATACTGCCTATGGGAGGGGAGAGGAACTGGTCGGAATAACATGTTCCTTCCACGCGCTATACGTTCTACCAGGGGAAACTCCACCCTGTCAGGTCAGCTGATAAGAAGCACCCTGCTCACTCCACACGCATTGAAGGAAACATGAGTTCAGTTCGTGGCTCTCCCCAGGATTACAGCTTAGGCATTGGCAGAATTGCAGTACTTGACAGGATGGTATGGACTATGGATGAGGGTATGGGTGAGTGTCCAGGTGTTAAATCCCTCACAGCCACAGCACTCACTCAGCCTCTTTTAGTTGCAGAAGAGTGCAGAGTCAATCGTTAAATCACAGTCTGCCGGCTCTGCAGGTAAATTAACCTCAGTAAACCCTGCCTGCCTCCTGCTTGACTCTGGAGTGGACCTGTTTATCAGTGGTGCAAAGTGACCGAGTATATTTACTTCAGTTGAGTACTGCATTTTTTTATGCATACTTCTATGATCATGATTATTAATAAATACTACTTATATTAAATTCTTCTAGGCAAATGTTGTACCACACTGCAATTTTTAAGTGATTATTATTTTATATATATATTTTTTAGTAACTACTTTGAAGATTACTCTTACTCAACTTTTGTTGATGCGGATGTTGATGCAATTACTTTTGTACCTTTACTCAAGTAAAATTTGAATACAGGACCTTTACTTCTAAACAGAGTATTTTTCATATTTTGGTATCGCCTACTTTTACTTACGTAAAAAAAAAAATCTAAGTAGTTCTTCCACCAATGGGTGTTTATACAGTGGACTGGAGACACAAACATTGAGTGAGCTCACCTTGCCAGTGTTTACAGAGCGTGAAAGCAGCTACGAGCAAGGTCCAGTGTTTAACTGGGGACTTCCTCTTGCTCATATAAACCATATAAACATGGCAGCCTGCTCTCCTCAATGCTTAATGCTTAAGTAAAAAGATCACACCTGTGTAAACTGAGTGGTGCAACCTCCCTCCCTCTCTCTCTCTCTCTCTCTCTCTCTCATTAGCAGGCAACAGTGAAACACTATCTCTCTCCGTTTCTGGCACAACAGCGCCACTTTTGCCCCTACTGGTACTCTAAACATAGTCACATAGGTTGGGACGGACATTGCTGTTCCTTGGAGTGGTTGCACCACTCAAAAATATCAATACTGTAATACTATGTGTTTGTTTGCTTCCTCATAACGATAGAACTCTGTATAGAGGGTGCTGTATGACAACGTTCCGATTCAACACAATATTTTCCAACATAACTTGGAACTCAAATAACCCGACTCATAATTGTATTTGTTTTGTTTTATTTTATTTTATTTTTTGTTATTTATATATATATATATTTATATTGTTATCTGTGCTTAAATTATTATTTTTGTTTCCTACTGTTCATATTATATGTCAAATATACATGGTTGTTTTCTGTATGTCTGTACTCAATTGTTATTTTTTATATTGTTTAATGATGACGATAACTGTGGGGGGAGGGAGAAAAAAAATATGGTATGTTCAAACTGTACTACACTGTTGAAAACTACCACCAATAAACACATATTAAAAATATATATATATCAATACTGCAATGTACTGTAGAAGTACTCTGTTACAAGTAAAAGTCCAGAATTCAAAATTTACTTAAGTAAAAGTACAAAGTGTTAGGATATTGTGCTCTGGGGCAGCAGAGGGTTTCACATATACATCATTCATATCATTCCACCTCCTGCACACATGGTTTGATTATTTGGTTTATTGTGTTGGCACCGCCTCTACGTCACAACATTGGAGGCCGGCCACTGCAAGTACGACGTCATAAAATGAACGGGAGACGGAGGAAATGTTTGGACAGCATGGTGTTTAGAGAGTGAGGCAATTGTTAGGAGGACTCGACTCAGTATTACCGACCCATACATGGACTGGACCAGAAGATAAGCAACGGATGGATAGCGCTGTCCTACGTACAGTAGGCTTATAGTCTAAAGTGGGTTGAGAGTATAGTGGAGCTTCGCGTATTGGGAAAGTTTTCTGACGGTCACTTGTTGCCATCCCGTGTCGGCGCGGTGCACAGACTAATACATAAAAAGAGAAAATACCCTACGGGAGAAAAAAAAGAAGAAAACAAACGAAAGCTATAAAAATAATACCTACGCGGGTTGTTATCCCCGCACCTGAACTACTACCGATCCAGCACCTCGCTTCGGCTGTGGGCCAACGATAGAGCTGGCCGTAGCCAGCAGGTGAGTGGACCTGTGAGTGTTGTTGATACGGGGGACGGTGCCGCTTTTGATTTCGTTTGACACAGCATACAGCATCACGACACATGCACGCTCACACGCACACACGTCCATCCACGTCTTTTAGGTCAGGGTAGCTCCTAGATAGTTGTTATTTATTGTGTTGGCACCGCCTCTACGTCACTACATTGGAGGCCGGCCACTGCAAGTAAAAGTACTCATTGTGAAGAAATGTCCCATTTCAATCTGAAAATAGAAAATCTATAGACTACAAGCTCACAATGCGTTGCACCGCGACACATTGTGAGCTTGTAGATCTGCTATTTCCAATGGCCAAAATGTATAGGGCTGAAGTGGTTGTACCTTTGTAATAATAATCAAAATCTACAAATCTATACAAAAACTAGTATGTTTTCAAAGCCATGTAGTGGAGTAGACGTACATTTGGATCTGAGATGTAGTGGAGTAGAAGTAAAAATACGGTATTGGAAATTGGAAATTCTCAAGTAAAAAACTTGAGTTTAATGTACTTTCCACCACTGACAACAAACCGCCGTGGTGCAATTGGAATGAATGCTTTTCAGAGTGCAGCGGTGACATCATCGTTGTGTTGTGTGTGAGAGCCACAACTTGTCAAGAACACCTAAATGCAGAGACAGTGACATCTGGTAGCTACCTGCATGGCTGCTCACACAACAGCATGGACCATCTCTGTTATGACAGAGTCATGTCAATTCATTCAATGTATTTTCCTCTATGGCCTTTTAAATTTTCATCTCTCTCCCTCTCCCCCCTCCCTCTCCCTCCCTCTCTCTCCCTCTCTCTCCCTCTCTCCCTGCTGAGTGTGCTTTCTCACAGGGAAATAATGTGAAGGTGTGACGGTCAACAACAAATGCAACGAAACTTAGCAATGCAAATGTAGCCCATATTGAAGTTGCCTTGCCAAGAAAGACCAAAGGTCTTTGATCAGAGCAAAATAAGTTCCCTTAGCGTAAGCAAAAGTGCAAAGTACAGAGCCGCCGAGGCACTGCAGCTAATGTAAATCTTGCAAGTTTGTGGAAATAAGGGCAGCGCCATCATCACATTGTTCCAAGTCTCACTCGTTACGAACCACTTATGCCCTCAGTGGTTCCCAAACCACTGAGGGCCCCGTCTGAATGACCCTCGGTTGCTAGGCGATCGAGTAAACAGGAAATAACCCGAAGTGGAAAGTCAGCTTGCTGTTTTAAAATCCATTTATCTCTGATTATTTTCCCAGATTTCATTTTTGATCAAAACAAGCTTTATTCACAGCTTTCAAAATGAGACGATTATTTAGTCTGGCATTGACTGAGTTAATTTACTACAGCTCAAAATACACACACCTGGTCCATTAGCATGTTCATAGTTAATATGTCTCCGTCTCTTTCTATCCTCCGTCCCTCCCCAAGATTTCATTGACTCCTACATGTGGTATTTCACAGCAATGCAACCAACGAGGCCATTTATAACACCACATGACAGCAATATGTTTTCCCTGCTCTGTTCCCATATATCACTATGACATATTTATGTGCAACATAATAGCACAATGTTTATGTTGTTTTTATATTTCTTACTCTCGTATCCTTTTATGCTTTTCATCGTTTATTTCATCACTTCATCATTTCATGCTCGTTTCTCGCCCAATTTATATCGTTTTTGTTTTCACATTTTAATTTAATATATGTGAAGAACATTGTAACTCTCTCCAGCTCTTTAGTAAATAGGAAATACATTTTCGGGTAGGTTAACCATTTCATTCAATCAGGAGAGAGACCGGTGAATTGTGCAGTCCGGGTAGGGAATGAGGCATTATCCCAGGTGAAGGAGTTTAAGTATCTCCAGGTCTTGTTCATGAGTGAGGGGAGGACAGAGAAGGAGATCAGCCAGAGAATCGGAGCGGCAGGGGCGGTATTGCAGTCGCTGTACCGCACTGTACCGAAAAAGAGAGTTGAGCCAGAAGGCAAAGCTGAAGAAGTCTACCGAGCAATCCTCGTTCCTAATCTCACCTGGTCATGAAGTGTGGATCATGACCGAAAGAATAAGGTCGCGAATACAAGCGGCCGAAATTAGTTTTCTTCGACAGGTCGCTGTCATCTCCCTTAGAGATAGGGTGAGAAGTTCAGTCACACGAGATTGAATGCAGTTTTGCTTTGTTTGCGTTTTGTTTTTGTCCTCTCTGACAGCCTCAGACTGAACGAGTGTTCAGCCTTGAGCGTTCAGCCTTGACCATTCTGGCAACATTTCTTGGCTTCTTTTTTTTAAAACCAATTTAGACCCGACACTAGATTCTACAAAATGTCTTCCAAATCCACTTTCGGAAAACCTATGTTTCTATGTCAGTGGTGCTCAACCTTTTTTATGTCAAGCTGTATTTGGCTGAGGACCCCATCTGAAAATATGTAGGTCCAGGGACCTCCCAGAAGCAAATATTTGCGTTAAAAATGTTCGCTGTGAAATAATATATTCAAAGATATGACACATTTTATATAGCAGAGATCTAAGCTCGTAGTGTGGCACTGTGGCACGTAGTGTGTCGCTGCGCTATGAGCTTGTAGATCTGCTATTTTTCAATAGCTAAAGTAGAACAATGCTTAAAACACCAAAAGGTGGAAGTAGGAATCGGCCATGTTCGAGCCAACCTTTTCTATATGCTAGGAGCCTCGCGCATTTTTTTTTATTGAGCTCCAAACATCGTCCCTCACCTCATATCACCTCATCTGAGCCTCAATTCAAAGAAAAACGCCACTAAAGATTGCCGCCATTCACGGGGTCACATGGGCCTGCAAACGAACACCCACATATAAAATAGGTTATTTATACTACACTATAAAGACAATAGAACATAAATATATGGGAGTATAGCAAGTGCTGGGTTTTATAGAACATAAATATAAGTATATGGCTTGAAATGTGTTAATTTTGTCTGCAGGCTTTTATGAAAAGCATTATGGTGGCTTTGGAAAATAATAAGTACATTGGATCCGTTGGGAGTCGGGACACGTTTTTTAATTTCCTGAAACGATTTTGGAAAGGCTAGCAATATCACCTCTATGCTTTTCTTCTCTATGCAGTGTTGGCATTGCTCCAAAACACAACAACAACTAGAAAAGTGCTCCTCGGAGGACAGTCTTCGCCAGGTCAGGTAGGTTAACAGGCCTGTGTGAAAGATTCGGGGCAGAGGTTCAGCTCTGGCATCCAGGGAGTGTTTGTGAACAGTTTCGCTGCCATCAAGCCAATGGTGCCGGAGATTAGCTGTTCACAGACGGAAGGGCACACGGACGGACGGACAGACATGGTGCAAAACATAGTTTCGGCCACGCCTTTCGGTGTGACGGAAACAAAAATAAGTAACAGTTAGTGGCCTGTGGCGAATGACTATGATCTGTCATCTGAAGACTGGTGATTAAAAATACATTAGTAAAAGAAGCAAACGTGCTGACTTCAATCTCTCCCCGTTTAGTCCCCATATGGGCTCCACTGATTAATGCCTGACACAAGCCATTGTGTATTCGTTCAGTTTGTGCACAGGTAGCTCAGCAGTTACACAAAACAATGGGGGGGGGGGATTACAAGAGAAGGAAATAAAAGCAATTGCAGCAACAGCTAATCACCAAAGACTAATTAGCCTTTGAAATTTATGCAAAAAGTGCCCTGACTCCGGGTCCGCTGAGATTTCGTGCCATCTGTTCAATTTCAAGGTAGCTCAGGCAATGACAGCAGCGCTGTTTACCTCTGTTAAATGACTTTAACGGTGCCGGAGATTAGCTGTACACAGACGGACGGACGGACGGACGGACACACACAGACGGAGTGAAAAAGATTACTTGTAATACCTGAGGAGCCATGTGCATCATTTACTGACCATATGTTTTCTAACCATATGTTATGATATCCATGGCATGAATAATGAGTGAATAATTACATAACATTCAGAGCGGACTGCAGCTCAGAGCATGCATGCTGGGCCTGGGTCTTAGGCTCAGTCGCCTGGTTACAGAAGCCCCTTTGGGACAAAAGTGCAGTGCAACATCTTTGGTCATTATGAAAGTGAATGTGTGTGTGAATTAATTTTATTTATTTATATTATTTTTCCCCAGCGATGAAAAAAATCAATTTTGTCTAAAACCCAGCGCGCCAGAGCTGCACTGCACTCTGGATGTTATGTCATTTTTCACCTGTACCACTCGTTATTCGAGTGGTACAGGTCTAAAATCAGTTTAGACACTCGTTTACATTCATACTTATACTTAAAAAATAGCTGATCTATCTACAACAAGCTCACAATGTGTCGTATTGTCTACACTGTGGTACTGGTACTGCTACTTCTAGCCAAGTAAATAATCGAGAGCACTTCTCCCATGTCCGCCTGCCATCCCAGTGTGCTGCATCGACGGTCACTCATCCGTTTGGCCGCAGGCCCTTTCATTTGTCTTTTCTCTCCTTGTGCCAAAAAACGTTCTGCTCGTGTCAGAGGCAGCGAGAGGATGAGGTTTATACTGTTTTACCTTGCATAAGAAAACACATCAGAGTACTTCTCATCCACCACTGGTGAATTGTTTCTATGCCCTTAACCTTTGCACGCATGCAGTCTCAAATGTAATCCCTGCATGGCCCCAGTAGTCAGCACAGTCACGCTGCTGCCCACCAGACATCGTCCGTGTGGGCGTATGCGTCAGATCTACGATGGATGGGAGACAGCCCACTGTGGCCATCCGCAGCATCCACCCACCTACAGTATATGACTTTATTACCTCCCATCTGTTTCCTGTGAGCTATAGGCCCAGCTGTGGCACGCACGCACTCACAACAGAAAAGCATCACAACATTCTCACACGCTGGGATGCACTGTCGCTGCCGTGTGTTCACGCGGGACACATTCATCACTTACTCCTCTCTCTCTCCCTTTCTCTCTCTCTCTCCGTTCTCCTTCGTTCATCACTTACTCCTCTCACTCTCTCCCTTTCTCTCTCTCTCCGTTCTCCTTCGTTCGGTTTTTCTTTATGAGTCACACGTTCGACACATTTGCAAACTCCCACATCAGACATCAAGCCTTTTCTGTCCCCTGGCTATGTTTCCAGTGGCGGATGGTAACTTAGTACATTTACTCAAGTACTGTACTAGTGTACTTAAGTACTACTTTCAGGGTGTACCCTTGATACTTGCGTAACAAAAGTAAAGTTCCACCACTGCTATTTCTGTTACTCTCCTATCCCGACTTCTCTCGTTCTCTCCCTGTCCTTCTGTCTGTCATGTGTTGCTGTTGTTACTCTGTAAACTTCAGTCTGGAGTTTGTTAAAAGCAAGCCCTGTGCTGTGACCCCCACCGTCCCCCCATTCCCCCCCAGGGTAAATCTCATCTTCCCCTATAGATATCTGAAACATTGTACAACTTCCTGTTACATGTCACATGCACGTTAATGCACAGGGACACCACACACACACACACACACACACACACACACACACACACACACACACACACACACACACACACACACACACACACACACACACACACACACACACACACACACACACACACACACACACACACACACACACACACACACACACACACACACACACACACACACACACACACACACACACACACACACACACACTCCAAATCCATTCCAGTTCTCTCTCTCTCTCTGATCAATAATTCAGGTCTCACCCAGAGGCAGCTCACTTGGCTCAGGTCTTTGAACATAAGGGCAGGCCTCAGCCAGGGCCTTGCCTTGGCATTCATTAGAGGCGTCCCGGAGCGCCCCAACCCTAAACAAACACCTCCCCAGCAGCGCTGCAGTCAAATAATAAGCTCCCCCAGCACTCACAGCGAGGGGTCGGCCGTGCAGCCTCTGGCGTAATCGTCGTTGTCCAGCAGAAACCGTGTATGTCCAAAACTGTTTAACTGTGTTCAAACTCACACACTTTCACATCGTCACAGTCTTAAAATAATGGCCTAAGTCATTGATTGTATTACGTTTTCAGAAAACGTAATACAATTCAGGAACAAAAAAAGATAAACTAACTATATGATATTTCTTAAGCATTTCACCCAAAATGTTCATAACAATATGACTATTGACTATTGACATAAAAATAACACTGTCTTTCAGTTACAGTATGTAACATAGGAGGATGAAATAACTTGTACATCCAATGCGTTATTAATGAGTCACACAATCTTTTTAGAACCTTTCATAGGTTCATAACCACTGTCACTTTCCATTAACTTTGCCAGCCTTGAATTGTTTAATCCAATGATCAGCTCTGCAGATCTAATATGCTAAACCCGCTATTTGATTAATGTGTTTAATTCGCCGTTTTAAAATAATTAAAAAGAAGAGCTGATTTGTCGCGGACCTGGTGACGAGGCCGTCGCGTTATGATGACGAAACCGGAAATCAAACTTCCGGGACCAGTGGTGGTCAGGCCAAGGAAATGAGATCAATGCAAGTGAACGGGGGGCTTGTTTGGACTACAACACGCTGTGGAGGCTGTTCTTGTCTCGCATTGTCATGGCGCCTGGTTTATCTCATCAACAACAAACTATCGGACTATATTTCGCCGGATTTTCGTGGATCAAAGCGGTAAATACTTCGGCGTATGCTCCAAAGGTAATAAGACAATCTAGGCAGCGTAGAATATTGGATAGATAGGTTATGCAGTAGACCTGTTAAAAACAATATGTAGTAAAGTTCGATTCCCGCTGGGGATGCTGTGGGAACTGGGGGCGTGTTCTCTCCTCCGCGTTATCAGTGACCATACCCGAGGCGGGGTTGGCGAAAGGGCCAAAAAAACAAATGCTGAAATAAGGAGATACAAGGTTTCTAAGCTGACAGCAACGGTATTATCCACACACCGCTGGGGGTGGGAGAGAGAGGGTGAGAGTCATTGTGTTGACCCTGCCTTCCTCCTTTGCACAAAGCTGAACTCTTGACCCTTACGTCTCCGAGCTATCCCTGCCCCCCCCCCCCACTGACACCACTTAGCCTTTCAATTATTTTTACATCGTGGAATGGCTACTTTTACTCAGTGGTGGGAAAAGTATACTCATCATTATGCAGAATGTCCCGTATAACAATCTTTTGAAAATAGCAGATCTACAAGCTCACAATGTGTCGCATTGAGACACATTGTAAACTGTGTATAGGGTTTAAGTGGTTAATGTATGTTTTGAAATAAGCTAAATCTAGCAAGTAACTAGTAACTCAAGTTTTCAAATAAATGTAGTGGAGTAAAGTACAAATTCGGATCCCAGATGTAGTGGAGTAGAAGTAAAACTATTGGAAATACTCAAGTAAAGTAGAAACACCTAAAACATTTACTAGTACTTAGTTACTTTCCACTACTGCTGTACAGAGATGCAGAGTTCACGTACACGTCAGTAAACAGGATTTACAATTTAGGCATTTAGCAGATGCTCCCTTTTCCAAAGCAACTTATAAGGGTGAAAACAGAATAAGCAGAGCAAGCATGAACCCTACTCAAACTGGGTAACAATTAGTCATATAAGTAGGGTGCATAAGTAAATGCACTCCTTCCACCACTGCTGCCTCAACAATGACCTACCACCCACGCGCCCCATCACCGCCGTCCAACCGTCCGTCCATCCCTCTGTCTGTCCTGGCAGCTCATTAGAAGACTGATGGCTCACTCAGGCTGGTTGAGGCCGACGCCTCCATCTTTATCACCAGCCATCCATCTCTGACACTAAACGGAGGGAATGGGGTGACGAGAGGGATGGTAAGAAGGAGAAAATAGACAAATATGGTGAGAGGAGCGACGGCTTTAAAACACCACTGAAACAACCCGATGGCGTCGGGATCAAATGTGCCTGGGGGATTTATTTTCTCTGACAAACAAACTGTACTACATAGTGTAAAGGAGCTAACTAGTCGAGTATTTCAGGCTGATCAGACACAGCACCAAAGAGAAGGGTCAATTACAACAGCATGCCATTTACAATGTAGGTATTTAGCAGCCGCTCTTAACTAGACTCTAGTCTAGAGCGACTCACAATAAACAAACAAGGTAAATAATCACATAAATAATAGAACGCAGAGAAAACAGTGTAGTGACTCAGGATACCGGTTAAGCCATGAACCTAGTAAAATAAAAAACGAACCTAAGAAAGAAAAACAAGATATGCCTGCATGGTAGCCATATTAGTGTTGATTTAGATTTTAGTCTTTTGAATAAAATTCTATTTATTTTAGTCAGTTTTGGTCGACTAATAAGATTTTATGATATTTATCAAAAAGAAATCTAGTAATTTGTTGACGAAATTGTCAATAAACTGTCACATTTTTTGTCTTCATATCTTAGTTTTTAGTTTTCCTCGGTAAAAACTCCATAGCTTTCTCTTCATACCAGAGAGCTTTGCTGCGATTAAAAAGAATCCTGCTGCGCATTTTCAGAAAGTGCACTTCGTTTGGCAGGTGTGAAGGCTCATTCGAATCGTAATGCGTATCGAAGAACCACATTATACTCCGAGCAAAAACGGGGGTTTCGCTTCGCTTCCAATCGCACTTGATTACGATTCGGTGCAGGTGTGAATGCAATCCGCAGTAAATAAAGTAAATGAAGCAAACAATGTGGCGGGTGAGGAGCTGAACACAGTTGGAGACGGAGAAGGCATATTTTACGCAGCGCAAAGATGTCCTGTTACCGTGGATAGACGTGGTCGAATGAGGAGACTGAAGCCCTGATCGAAATGAGGACGAGTACATTAATCAATTGCTTAAGAAAACACAAACACTGCAGTGCAGTGTAATAGTATTATAGCCTACAGAATATTCTGTCTGTCTGTGCGTGCCGTAAACATGGAGTGCTGTCACTGTGTGGGGACTAGTAGGGAGTAGGAACTTTCATCTCGATAAACTTGTAAACATTTTGCGCTGCTGTCTGTTATATCAGTGCGGCTCAGCGCTGTGCCTCCATGCCCAAAAGAACAGTGCGTGGCTGCGTGCGTAGTATAGTGAGAGAGCGAGAGAGGGGGGGTCCAGTCCCAGATGGCACGACACATGCACGTTATGAGTATAATTTTATCACCATAGATCATTATTATTATTATTATCATTTCACTGTGTAGGCTAGTTTATGAATGGAACACATTGATAAAGGTCCCCCCTGCTGCGTTTCCAATTGCTGCGGATCATGACAGTGTGAAGGCAAACAGCAGCAAATTAAATATGCAAGAATCCCATTTCTCTGCCCATACGCATCCGAGTCTACCGAAGTATTAGGTGAGAATGTGACCCTAAGCTCCAGTCAACGAAATCAACACTAAGCCATATAGCTCCAAGCGCAAGTTCAATAAGGAAGATCTCTCTCTCACTTTTATCTTCATGCTTTACAATTACAAACATGCTATCATTCACAGCTTGAAGTGTTCGCTCTTCTAGCCAATCTGCTGTCAGCCTCCGCCTTTAAATATGACTCTTTTTATCTTTTCTTTTCTTTTTCTTAAAGATTAGTTTTTGGGGGTGTTTTTAAGCTCTGCTCCATAGCTATAATGCGTTGCATTAAAGCTATGTTACTCTCAACTTCCGCCACTCGCATGAATGCAGACCAGCCTCTCCTCTTTAGCGTAAAGAGGTTAAAGTGATTGTCATCCATGATAGGGTCCTTTGAGACCCACTGTCGTTAGTGGCTGGGAGAGACTTCCCAGCATTCCTTGGGGCACATCCTGGTCACTAATCAGTTAAGTATGTGCAAGGGAATATGTTTTACTGTTTGTTGTAATTAAGGTGTATTTATCGGGTCACCACGATAGAGAGATAATTACATGCCCCTCTCCTCGAGTTGGTTGGTCATTTGGTGTTCTCGGGTCACATGGGGTTCAACGTGAGCCGAGTTCACATGCTCACGCATACGCACACGCACAGGCATGCTCATCAAACTACGAGCTTGTAGTTTCGTTTATCTCGGAAGTGTTTTAATTAATAGCAAATGTTGGAATTTGTCAGAAACAAGGACACGGACCGGGTATAAGACACAAAACTATTCATATTAATTAATAATATTATTTCAAGGCTTCATATAGGGTGAGCAATTGATCGAAAGAAAGGTCATTTGGGGCAAGTTAAAAAAAGCAACTGCTGACAACGACCCTTGTGTGTAATGTTTAAATGTATCATCATGTAAATTAAAGCTAATTAAAATTTGCCTTCAAATTTCTACTTGTCACCAGTGGTGTCAGGGGATGGAAATGTTGCCTATACTGTTCCCATTTAACCTTGTTATTTTGTGCATATTTTACCCGACTAAATCTGAACATTTTTTGCAGATTAATCTGAGTGCATCTCTCAGTCAGTGCATCTCAATCTGTGCCTGTCCAAGTACATGTTATACTGTAGTTATGTTTTCTTGTCTGAAATAATACATTTATGAATCACTTTGAACCTGGCTTTGGGCATGTCATTATAGGCAACTATATATATGGCAACTTAAATCTATGAGGGGCGCTAGGCCCCTCTCCAATGCATGGCTTTTGAAATTACGTCATATATACAGTAGTGGTGAATCTGCAATGAATGAAAGTGACGCTGATACATTATGTAAAGGCTTCTAAAAGTCAAAATGATGCTTAATTTCCACATTTTTGAGGGTCGCTAGATTACGTTTTAGGCCAGAAAAGTCTATGGGATTTGTAATGTTTGTTTAGAGCACTTATGATGTAAATCGTTTTCCAGCCAAGTCTATGGACTTTAATGTTTGTTTAGGGCACTAAATGTCGACACAAGACGTCATGTGGCCGATATGAATACAGGGAATACACGTCACACGAGTATGTGATTTCTTTCTTAAATGACTGATTGAGACCGTATTCTATGCAATATGTAAATCCAAGATGGATTTGTGCATAATACAGATTCCGTTTATCGCCACAGCTGCCAAGCTGCCAGCGGCAGAGCCTTGAGGCACCTCAGCCGTGTTAAGATGAAGGAGCTCGTCTCAGCTCCTTGCATAATATAACAGGCCTGCTTTGAAGAGGAGAGAGCGGGTGAAGAATGACGTCTCTGCTGTCAATTGAGGTTCAACGGGGCATGAATTGGATGCCTATCTATCTACAGTCACAACTAGCAGCCCTTCCCTTCTCAGGGATTAAAATGAATGGAGATGCTATGGGAGTTTGGTCTAGGTTCACAATTAAAATATAGAAGCAAGTCCAAAAATAATTTAAACTGCCTATCATCGGGCCTGTCTTCAATTGGGTGCATGGCAGGTTTTGTGCCTTCAAGGCTAGACACTGCATGGGTTCCAGGGGTGGAGTTAGCTATG
This sequence comes from Protomyctophum bolini, assembly GCF_963924005.1. Classification (NCBI taxonomy): domain Eukaryota; kingdom Metazoa; phylum Chordata; class Actinopteri; order Myctophiformes; family Myctophidae; genus Protomyctophum; species Protomyctophum bolini. Next base: position 31,991,485 of record NC_137871.1, read on the forward strand.
CCTGAGGTTTGTCAACCAGTTATTTTCCTCCAATCAGTTAAAGTCATTTGAACAACTCAAGTTTAATCTGCCCAGAACTGATTTTTATAGATACCTCCAACTAAGACACTATTTACAAAGACATGATGACTGGGACAAAATTCAAACCCCTTCGAGTTTAGAATATCTTTTTATGGACATACAAAAGCATTTACCAAAGTAATTTCTATCTTATATCAAACTCTGCTAGAAATGGTTCCCAATAACTCTCTTTATATAAAAGCCAAGTGGGAGACAGAAATACAACAAGAGATTTCACAAGAAGAATGGCTAGACGCCTGCACTGAAGTAACTAACAAACTCTAACTCTTGGAGAGAATATCAATGGAAAATTGTAAGCAGATTTTTTAAGACTCCATTATTGACTGGTAAAGCAGGCACTACTCCTACAACTGAGTGCTGGAGGGAATGTGGTGAACAGATCGGTAACCATACTCATATCTTTTGGACGTGTCCTGAGTTACAGCAATGGAATACTGTTTTTAATGAAATTAATAGTGTTTGACACTCAGATACCGCAAGATTTCAAGACAGCTATTCTAGGAGTGGTACCAACTAGGTTTGAAGGTAGGAAAAAGGTATACCTGCTCCAGATACAGCGGCCAAAAAGACTATCACAATAAATTGGCTAGGAAAACACCCTCAAACCCACGAACAATGGCTGAATAAAGTAAAAGAAATTAGAGACATGGAAGAAATTACTTATTTGGGGAGGCTACAAAATGAGCAATTTATTAAGAAATGGACACACTTCGCACGCATCGAGATGTGAAGATGTGAATTTTGTATTGAGAACCTAATGATGCTATGCTGTGCTTGTGTATAAAGTGTATTGTTTGACAATAAAAACAATAAGATAGTAGATCGACAAGCTCACAACCATAGACATATAAAGGTAGACGCCCCTTTCGCCTCTGGAGCGTATGTGCTCAAGGGAGGGCAAAAAATTCCAGAGATTCCTTGCGAAGCCCCGTGGAAGCATGAGCGTACGTCACAGAGCGCAAGTTCGGGTCTGATAAGTCCCGGAAAAGATGTGCTGTGATTGGCCAGTAGTCACCTGAGTGGCAGTGTGACGTAGCGTGCCTTCCACTCTTCCGGCGTACTTCCTCTCCCAGTGTACATTCTTCCGCCCTCCCGTCGACACACATCGCTCCAACGAACTGCATCTATTTTTTAATATCTATGCTCACGCCGCGCTGTGAGCTTGTAGATCGGTCTATTTTCACTACTACTTGAATTTATGTAATTTCTTTCATTTGCTTTTGAAAGAAAATTTGCTTTTCCGGGGAATGTTTTTGAAATTCTAAAATAAAGTGACATTTGTGGGTCTCGGAGTGTTTAGGAACCAGTGGTCTAGGACTCTCTCAAAATCGGGATACCAATGAGGGTCGCTAGATTACGTTTTAGGCCAGCAAAGTCTATGGGATTTGTAATGTTTTTTTAGAGCACTTATGATGTAAATCGTTTTCCAAACTAGTAAATGGACTTTAATGTTAGTTTAGGGCACTAAATGTCGACGTAAGATGTCATGTGGCCGATATGAACAGGGAATACACGTCACACGAGTGTGATTTCTTTCTTAAATGACTTCGATTGAGACCGTATTCTATGCAATAGAATCGGGATACCAAATAAAAGTACCTGGTCAGCCTCTACCCCAATACCTGTGGTTTCCAGAATACCAAGCAGCAGGCGCTCTCTCTCAGGCTGAAAAACAACATGTGCATTGACGTCACGATATTCTTTTCACCAATTTCAGTGAGTGCTTTTCCACATGAAGGAATAAAGATCTACTCATCCCTGACCCCGAACAGGCAATGTCACCTCTGTCAATAATGGCTTTCATGAGTCAATAACCCCCGAAGCAACACAATTCTTTTCAAATCCAAGGGAAACGCCGGAGGAATTGGATATTAATTGTATTCCACTGGAGTTGATTGCCTGCATGTTTGCCCAAGTGCCCTGTGCCTACGCACAGGGTGTGTGTGTGTGCCTGTGTGTGCGCAGGGGGGAACTGCATGGGCTGGTGAATCACAAATCTATTTTGGTATCGGAAAGAAGACAGAAGCTGAGCCTATAATTACAGAATGTCAGTGATGGGAACTCCCATGGAGGAGAGATGGACACAGCACGCAGGTACAGGAGAGTCTCTCTCTCTCACTCTCACACTCACTCACACACTCACACACACACACTCACACACACACACACACACACTCACACAGTCTGTATCAATAATGCAAAAAAGTCCAGAATTCAGTTTACTTGGGTAAAAGTACAAAAGTATCGTTATCGAAATTTTCAAATGTATTATGTAGAAATTGTGTAATAATCTTTTGAAAATAGCACATCTACCCTTGCTCTGTGACTGTGTGATAATCTGCAAATAAAAATCAAGTAAAAAAAGAATAGCAGATCCACAAGCTCACAATGTGTGCTGCTATTTTCAACATAGGGCTGAAGTGGTTAACGTTACGTATATTTTGTAATAATAATACAAATCTATAAAGTAACTATAGTAACTAAACTCTTCAAATAAATGTAGTGGAGTAAAAGTACAATATTTGGATCCGAGATTTAGTGGAGTAGAAAAGTATTGGAAATTGGAAATACTCAAGTAAAGTACAGATAGCTCACAATTGCACTTAAGTTCAGTACCAATAGTTACTTTACACCACATTGTGAGAAACAATGTTGAAGGTTCAAGAGTTATAGGCCAAAACGTGACGTGAGCTTTTACAGCACCACCATGAGGCCGATTTGAACAATTTCGGATGGATCTACGAGGAAATTACCCCTTCATAATTATACATTTGCTCTCTCTACACACAACTTTGTGTGTGTGTGTGTGTGTGTGTGTGTGTGTGTGTGTGTCACTGCATCAATGTCACCAAATTCCTCGTGACATACCTGGCAATGTCTGCGACATGTTTTCATCATCCTCCAGTGCAGTCTATTCACCTGCTATGGGGTATCCTTGCCCTCATTTGGCTCAGCTCGGGGCTGTGGACACAGAGAATACAAAAACAGCATGCTTTATTATTCAGTGAAAATGTTTTACGGGTGTGTTTTGCTGAGTCAAGGTGTGTGTGTGTGTGTGTGTGTGTGTGTGTGTGTGTGTGTGTGTGTGTGTGTGTGTGTGTGTGTGTGTGTGTGTGTGTGTGTGTGTGTGTGTGACTGTGTGTGTGGTTGTCTGCTCACTTTTCGGCTGTAAAAACTCAACACCCCCAAGAGAAAAGAACCCTGGGTACATTACAGAAATGTTATGCAAGAGACACTTTAAAATGCATCCACTGATTCCGGTGCACTCGTGCTTATTCAGTGTGTTAGACAGCGCCGCCACATGTTTTAGTGTCAGGATATTCATGTGCAGTCAGCCATGAATATCAGGCGCGTTTACTGTCCGACCGTGACCGGGAGGCGCGTGTCTGTGTGCAGACAGGTCGCAAATTAAAGGTGAAAAACCGGAATAAATGAGTGGAGAAACACTTCCATACAGGCATACTGCAAGCAATTATCATTGTGTCATGCTCTGTGGGCATTTATATAACACTGCTGCTGAACGGGGCCAGGTGACCTCGATTTCTATCAAAACAAAAGAACTGGTCATTAATACAACTCACACTGGACTGAACCGAACCCACTCTCCATTCATTTAAAGGCAATAGAGCGTCGCAGTCCCGCCCCCTCGAGAGACCCGAATAATAAATCCCCGTTCATTTTCCTCATAGACTTTTCAGAAAGTATTTATTTAAAGACGTTTACGCCGTGGACGAAGCCAACTCTTGTCGTGACAAATCATGACAACAAACACAACTGAACAAATAATTTGAAAGAAGGAGAAAACCTTCTACCAAAAACCCTAACCCACGACAAGAGTTGGCTCTGTACGACGCTTATAAGGTCTTTAAATAAATACGTTTTGAAATGTCTATGGGAAAAATGCATTGGAAACTATTTCCTGGGCCTGGCGTCGTCATGAAAGGGGGCGGGACTGCAACGCTCTATAGAATAGGTTGATAATTGTACATATCTTGGACAATAGTTTTGATACACACATTCCCCCTCACCCCCTGTTATGACTCTACAAAAGCATTATTGAACCCATTCTGTTGCACTGTTCCACATGTTTTTCAATATATTGACAATGTCTAACAAGAACAAACTATTCAGTAGGCTATTATTACGCATATTGATTGGCCTGCCCTTCCCACACCCACACTTTCTGATATGAATGAGAAAGCCATATCACACGCATAGGAGCACTCACAACAGTAAATTACACTCATCATGCCCTCAACCATGCCATCAGGACGGAGAATCGGAGATACAAAACTTTGAGATGGGGAAAAAGGTTGGTCCACTCAGCCATTGCAGCGCCAAACAAACTGCCTTGCTGATATGTTGTTTGTGTACTCTGGGGAATTGTTTTTGTTGATCAGACTTGTGAAATGGAATATCGCTTTGGGGCGAATGAAGACTGGTTATGATTATGATTTTGGATCAAGAGAAGATATTGCAATAGGATTTCATTGAATGTTTATTGTAATATGAAAAATGCAGCCTTTTTTTCTTTAACTTTTTGTCCTTTTTCTTTTCTTTTTCTTTCCCGTATTGTCTTGTTAGTTGAGTTTTTTTGTGTCTGTTCTTCCTTCAATAAAGATTAAGTGAAAAAAAAAGAAAAGAATAAGGTGGTTGTCATCACACACCACAAAGTAGTCAGCTAAATCCCTATCCTTATCCAGAAGGGCTAAGATGGCAGTATCATCCGACTCTGAAGACACCCCATTTTTCAAGACTCATTTGTGGAAAAAGAACATTGAATGTCAAATAGTCTAGTCCCCGATTATAATACGACCCTGCTTTTTAGGATATTGACATTGGAAAAAAAAACATACCGGTAGTGGGGTGCAGTACTTAGTTTAGACAGTTTTTGGTTTAGACTAGTCATTGGTTAGACCAGTCATTAGTCCTACATCTACAACCTATCTCAAACCCTCAACCTAAACCTAACCTCCCACAGGGCAGCACACCTAAACCTAACCTTAACCCATGTCTAACCAATGACTAGTCAAAACTATTATGCACCCCCTGGTAGTGTTATATTCAGGCCAATAGGGTATATGTTTTCTGTTTTCTACAATGTTGCAGTTGGATAAAGGGGGTACTTGGAAAATGATAGCGCAAAAATAAACACTGACCTAACCATGTCTCCCAAATCTTGCATTGGCAGTGAAGAATATGTCAGCAATTATAAGACAGTGGGTCCTATAATCAAGGACCCCCTTTAACTCTGAGGGTGTACACTGTACAGTCACATACAGTCCATATTTGATTCCAATTGTAAACTCTGACTGTTATAGACCCAATAAGGCAGGGCTATTCAACTGGCGGCCCCTAGTGGCCCTTGGAATAATAAAAAAATATATATATATTTTTTTTCTTTTCTTTTTTAAAGAGAGAAAGTTACAGGTACCTATGTGTGCGATATATAAAGTGCTAGATTATCATAATGACAGTAATCCTGTGTGTGTGTGTGTGTGTGTGTGTGTGTGTGTGTGTGTGTGTGTGTGTGTGTGTGTGTGTGTGTGTGTGTGTGATATTCAGCTAGTGCTCGTTGACGCTCGTTCTGTCAAATAGGTCTATTCTAAGGTATAGCATATACTTGTATAGACATATCACCCTGTGCTCATACTGTGCACGAATGTATTAGCCCACATAAATCTTTGTGTTTGAACACAAAATGCATTTGTAGAATCTAAAAAAATGTGCACTGTGCGGCCCTCCACACACAATCATTCTACAGTTGTAGCCCCCGGCCTAATCAATACCCCTGCAATAAGGGTTTGGAACTCCAACCCCCTCAAGGAAGCCTGAGGGTCAAAATTTGATCAAAATAACAATTCTTCTACATTCTCTAATTGTGTAGACTATAGGCCTAAATTAAGCAATGCAGACAACAATTTAACACTTGAGAGCATAAAAACCAAATGCATTTGGAATTGGTTTCATTTTAAGCTCCTGAGAGTTAAAGCAATAAGGGTCCAGGTGGTTACCAACTCTCCATCATTTAGCTGGGGAGCACATGCAACCTCTTACCTCTCAAGAACCACATGGTCCCTGGAGGCGGACCACTGGTTGAGAACCACAAATCATTTGAACAGTGTGTACTTACTTCATGGCTGCCTGTGTGAATACATTCTTCTAACTGAGCTCCCTCCTGGCCTCCTCAAGGTGTTTCTCCAAGACAAGGCCATTATTAGGTTACAGTGCCACAGCAACGCGGCTATTTTAGCCTAGCCCTGATTCCATAGCCTTACTGCTCTTGCTGCCGTCGGCATTAGAGCTATGGAACAGAGCTAATTTTAGCCTATCGTTCTGCAGTGGTGGACGTGGCTGTCAATATTGAATCTTCCTGTTGTTGTGGCAACGCAACGGTGAAACATTCTCGAACAAAACTCCAGGGAACCGGGAGTCGCGACCTTACAGTTTTAGTTTAGTCAAAAATCGAATTAATTTTACAACTGGTGGTTCGTCAACCCAGATAAAGCCCCACACTTGACGCAATGGCGCGCGTTTCATGCGCAGTTTGGTATTCCACATTCTTCTTGTTCCTCCCTAGTGTTGTTATATCTTGGTAATTGAATATTATGAATATTCTTCGTTTAAAACGTAATTCTGTGGGACAGGGAGTGTTCTAACTCTCTGAGATCTGACCTGGCATATCCTGATCTGTTTGATTTGACGCAGGTGACAGAGGTTCTCTCTGATTGGACAGAGCGAGGTAATTCAATATGTCAGCCTAATAAAAACGTTCAACCTTATTTTGGGCATTAAAAGCATAATATAGAACTTTCTTATTTATTTTTTATATAAAGTATATTTATTGGGGGGGTTTTTTTTCTTAAAGACAAACAGACATTATACAACAAGAACATAATAACAAATAAAAGAAAACAAAACAAAAACAAAAACAGCTCAGGCACAACACTATTATAAATAAAAAGATTGAATATACAAAGACATGACAAGGACAATGAACCATAATGACAAGTGGCTTTTGGATTTTGATAGACTCCCAATCAGGAAATATAAATAGAACCTTTTGGTTAATTAATTCTTATTTGTATCTGTAGGCTGGAAAAAACTGAAACATTAGTTACGGTATTTAAACCAATTTTGTAGAATCATAAGCCATTTGGTCCAGTGGGTTAGTAATAATAAGGATATTCATCTTCACAGGTCTGATCAAAACACCCACAACAAAAACACATCAGAAAAACAACACCAAGACAATAGATAAGTGACAGTGACAGAACATCCAGATCAGACATGTGAAAAGCATTTTTTTTATGGTGGTGCTGAAATGCTGTACATGTGCCCTTTCATAATTGGTGGAGAGGGATTCATTGGGTGGTTATAGGCCTACTGTATACTGTGCACAGGGTAAATTGTTCAACGCAGTCTCGATCTGATGAGAAGCTGCTTGCTTTGCTTGCTACCTGGTATCCACTTATAGGTGCACTGAAATGTTTTCTGTGCACTCTGTTTACATTCATCTTGTGATTTGATGACTTGGGTTCGTACTTTGTAAGTCACATGGATAAATGCATCTGCTAAATTCTTAAACTATAAATTGTAATTGTTTGTGTGTGTGTGCGAGAGCGAGAGAGAGAGAGAGAGAGAGAGAGAGAGAGAGACAGAGACAGAGACAGAGACAGAGAGAGTGATAAAGTGATAAAGGCAGTTTGACCTTATGGCTGGAATTACAGTATGTGAGAGTGTCAATGGAGCACACGTGGAGAAGAGCAGGCAGGGGTCAACCCCACTAGGAGTGAGGAGGGCTTTATTAGCGATTAGCGCTGAGCCCCAGAGGGAGCCATGCAGTCTCAATTACTGCACACAGCATGTTAACCCAGCCACTGGGAAGTGACTGTGCCCATTTACCAGTATGCTGCCACTTTACAAGTAAAATAATAATAAATGGTGCATAGCGCCTTTATCCAAGGCGCTTTACATAGATTGTGCTTTACATTCACCCATTCACACACACACACACACACACACACACACACACACACACACACACACACACACACACACACACACACACACACCGATGGCGGAGGAAACCATGCAAAGGCACCAACCTGCTCATGGGTTTACCTTCTGGGTTTCTATGTCAGTCGTTCTTCGATTTTTCAAAAATAGCAGACCTACAAGCTTGTAGTGCGACACTCGGTGGGGCGCTATGAGCTTGTAGATCTGCTATTTTTCAATAGCTAAAGCATAACATAGTGCTAATACCAAAAGGGGTTCCCGGCCAAAATGGGTTAATGGAAATACCTGCAGGTGGTTTCAGAGCTACCTGGCTGGGAGATCTCAATGTGTCAAAGCTGGGAGAGCCCAGGGTTCTTACCCATCTTAAAAGGTGTCCCACAAGGATCGATCCTGGGTCCTGTTCTATTTACCCTGTATATTAATAACATTGCTTCGACTCTAGATGGCTGCCAAGCCCCTTTCTATTCAGATGACACCATTATTTACTGCATTGCTGATTCTATCCGGCTTGCAACAGATAATTTGCAGCATTCATTGAATGCACTTCAAGATGCACTGAGAGTTAAAGCTTGTACTAAATTCTGGAACAACTATATTCATGGTATTCTACAGGGTCAAGGGAATTGATTTATAATACCTTACATATCACTACCTCAAATGGATCAAACATAGAGAGGGTTGCTTCCAAGTACCTTGGAATATGGCTTGATGACAAATTTACATTTAAATACCATATAGACAATCTTGTCTGTAAACTAAGGAAACAAAATGGCTTTTTCTACCGGAACAGAGCTAGTTCAATTCCATGTAGGAAAAGAGTTATTGAAGCAGTCTTTCTTTCTGTGTTGGACTATACATCTATAGAAAAGCTGCTGCTTCTGTCCTCAAGCCCTTGGATGCAGTTTATCACTCTGCTCTGTAATTTATATCTGGCGAAATAAACATTCATATCTCTTATATTCATATTTTTAAAGCAATTGATGGGACTTTACCGTTGTATATTAAAGCTCTGCTGGATTGGAATCCTGTAACATATTGGACACGCTCCAGTCACTGGCTCACACTAAAGGTTCCAAATGTAAACAAAGAACTGGGGAAAACAGCCTTTTGTTTTAGTGCGCCAACCATGTGGAATGACTTACAGCTTAAATTAAAGATCTGCTCTCCAATTAAAATCTTTGATTGCTGGCCATAGAGAAAGCTGTCAGATATTACTGTAAAGCAACCCATGTTTATGCACAGAAGAACACACACTTGTGACTTTCTATGCACGCACGCACACGCACGCACGCACACACACACACACACACACACACACACACACACACACACACACACACACACACACACACACACACACACACACACACACACACACACACACACACACACACACTCTCTCTCTCTCTCTCTCTCTCTCTCTCTCTCTCTCTCAACCTCTCAAATGCACAGCTGTCAAACTAATTATAAACATCCTATTCCACATAGAAAATGCAGATTGATGAGCTTCAAAAATAACATCAAAACTAACAGAAAGTTGGTTTTAGAAAATGTTACTTTTTGCTGACTGAGAAGTTCACATCAAGCCTCCGTGCAATGAAACAGGCAATATGCTATTACTGTACTCACTATACTCACTGCATGTGGAGTGTCTCCTGGGCACACTAAAAGAACAGCATTACTTCATAATCCCCCGTCATAATATAATGAAAGTCATTACACAAAACAAAAGCCATGACAACAGACAAATTCATGGAAGGCAGCCAGTAAATGCAGATATCCCTCTGTGGCATCGTGGACGTGAGAGAAAAGCTATAAAAACGGAGATATTAATCTTACTTAGACAGAAGCCGCTATACCCATGGGTGGAGGGGAGGGGCATCTTTATGTTCTCCGAAGCTGCCCTTACAGGTCTGGAGCTAAATATGACATCAGTCACTGTACTGGCGATCCTCGTGGAACCAATATACCTTATATACCACAACTCAGAGAAACATAATGAGGCCATCACTACACACTCCTTTCCACCGGGGGAAAACAACTTTGCACAATATATCATCATGTTTCATCCTGTACATTTTTGTGTGGTGATGAAACACTAACAATAATATCCATGAGGCTAATAGGTTTATGAATCATAGGCCCTATAGCACAGTTATATCTAGAAGAGGCTCAGTCACACGCCCCCCCCCCCCCCCCCCCCCCCCCCCCCCAACCAATCACCACCCCAGTAATCTGCAATATCGGAGGAACTGACACACACAAACACATACAGTACACATGCATATGCAGTACCCAATCGTCTTTCCCCACATGGAACTTATTAACTTGAGACAATTGGATTAATACTCATGGACTGAAACGACACACACACACACACACACACACACACACACACACACACACACACCACTGCATGCATCACCTGAAGGTGTTTTGGAAACGTGTCATCTCCCATGACAACAAATGGTCTGATCGAAGTTGACACATTGCATACTGAACTGCATACCGAACACTATGGGAAACACAGGCCTTCCACAAACCATGGTATGCTCTTGGACAAAAATGGACGGCAGTAATGTCAAGTGTACAGTGAGTCATAATCAATAAAGTAAACAGGCCATATAACCCTGGTATGGTCCTTTATGTGCAGAGATACACAATGTGCAAAACCAGCAGCGAGCCATTGAAGCTTAATGTGAAATATATGAGCACTGACTGCTCCAGCTGTGTGTCTGACGGGCGGCACAGTAGGCTATAAAAGGCTGAGCCTTTGAGCTGCATGCATTGAGTTTGAAGAGTCGCTTGGGTCAAGCTGATTCAGAACTAGGCGGCCTATATTGCAGAGTGACCTTTCATTCACTGACCAAATTGACGGGTTTGTGAAAAGACTCTGCAATCACGCTGGCAGGTCCACCAGATAGATAGCTGGCACAGTGCTGCGGGCTGGATAACAAAACAAAATAGGCAGAGGGAGAATGAAGGCTGTCTCTGAAGAGACAGGGCTGGCGGAGAGGCGGTGTTGTTTGGTTTTGCCTCCCCGGAGTTTGGTTTCACACCCTACCTTGTCTGTTTAGCCATCTGACAGCTTATACAGAGGCTATCATAACATTGGTGCTATAGCTGCAGGATGGACTGTGTTGGAGCTAGCTTATATTTTTTATGTATTTATTTAACATAGGGGACAAAAGTACTATAAACTGTCAAACACCATAAAAGGCAATTCAAATAATTTTTATCTCAACTCTGATCTAAAAAATGCTGATTTTCAGAAGGGTTCCTGTATTGCAGCAAGGGAAATAGAAAAGAAGAAAGAAGACAGACAGTATAAGTAATAGATACTTGAGATATGAGAATTTGGGGGAAAGAAATAAGAGATTGTAAATTTGTCTAGCTTAGCCCCCTGAGGCAGCCCAATACGTTACAGGACCACCTAGTGTTTGCAAACTCCCCCAGCAGGAAATTATTATACAGCCGTTTCAAGCCACAGCGATATGAATTATTGTGTCAATTTAGCAAAAGATCATTCCAGATTACTGTTCCTCTGTAAAATAAAGACATACATAATATTTTTTTTATCTGGGGAAGGGAGATTCGCTGTTTGTTGTTGAGAACCTGCATGTGTGCATACAGGTGCGCATGTTTACCATGGGTTGTCATTGCTCATTTGCCCCCCAGTGAATTAGAGCAAAGGTCAAACTAAGCTCTTCAGCAGCTTACCCATAAATTAAACCACAGTTCATCCTTCAAAGACCACTCTCCACCAGGTGTGGAGGGGGGGTGTTAATGGCTTTATTAACTAAATGCATTGCATTTATTGCAATTATTATTGAGAGAGAGATGGGGAGTGAGTGACAAACAGCAAAGGCCGTCAGGATCGGGACTCGAACCTGTGTTGCACTGTCAGGCTACATTGGAGCCTGGGTGCCGATTTGACACAAAAAAAGTACAAAAAGTACATTTGCCTCTGAGATGTAGTGTAGAGTAGAAGTAAATGGGGCGTACAACCTGTACAGAAGAGTAACATCACGATTCACAATCACAACACAACACAACACAATAACAAATTTAATATTAATCAAAGTATAAAGACGTATACACCCTATATAAAATCATACAATCACCCCTTCTGGTGCAGAACACAAAGAAACCGTCAATAAATAATCAAGTATACAGACACCTTATACAATATTTCAACACTTTTCATCCCCTGAAGGATGAAGATGCCGAGACCTCAAACTCTAGCAGTCATTCATGCCCTGCAGGCATGCAGCGAGAATAACAGGAAGAAAGCTGTGGTTTGGGCAAAGCAAATCATGTGGAGAATGAAATTGTAGGATAGGAAGGAGCACACAGGGGATGATGGAGGGCTGAGCAGTGAGCACACACCTTTCAGAGGACAGGAAACAGAGTGTACTGTTGCTGAGGTACTAGAGAGAGAGAGAGAGAGAGAGAGAGAGAGAGAGAGAGAGAGTATTGTACTTGAGTATCATTTTGAGATACTTTATATTTTACTAGGCTATTTCCATTTTTCGATATTTCCGATCCCACTACATCTCAGAGGTAAATTAGTACTTTTTAGTCCACTAAACGTATTTGAGTAGTTACTATAGTTACGTCATAGAGTTACATTATTATTACAAAATAAAATTGGATAAATGTTGGAAATGTTTACTTTGCTACTTCATGTTGGCATATTGTTCGGAATGGGGCGGAAGTTCCAGACCCACAGGAACGCACCCAGGGTGCCGGCCCGATTCCCGCGAGCCGCCCCACGTCCGGAACGGTTGAGAAATGACAGAGTTACCATGGGGGGGTCCCTCTACTGTACCCTCTACTATACTGTCACTCTACTGTACTGTCACTGTACTGACCCACAGGAACGCACCCAGGGTGCCGGCCCGATTCCGAAATTACAGAGTTACCGTGTGGGGGTCCCTCTACTGTACTGTACTGTACTGTACTGTACTGTACTGTACTGTACTGTACTGTACTGTACTGTACTGTACTGTACTGTACTGTACTGTACTGGCACACCCGAAATCACTATATATACATTTAATATGTGCGTGTGTGTTTGTGTGTGTGTGTTAGGTTGCGCACAAGTGGTGAAAAACAACCATGCTGTTTTCGTGCTCAGACGCACCCAGCCACCCACACACATAGCTCCGTAAGAGAGTGGTTGCACTCAAAAAAGAAAGGTAATTAAGTGAATGAGAGAGAGCGGAAATGACAGATGAGGAGGAAACAGGGCAGAGAGACTCGACTCTCGTTCAATTCAAGGTGGAATGAGGCACGGCTTGGGTCTAAATGAGATGTTTATTGTCTCATAATGTGTACATTAGCATTCTGCGCAGCTCTGGGAGCGGGCTGGAGCCTCAATTGAAAACCATGTAAGAGCCAAGCCATGAAGAATGCCATGAAGCAGGACAGGTGGAGACGTGTGAGTGTACTCAACATGAAAAGAGCTAGAAATTGAAGAGCAGAGCAGCAAAAAAAAATCTAATGAAGACAGCAGGAGTTTGATTAATGCTGGTTTGTGGGGTACAGGTGGTGCTGCTGCTGGTATAAGGACTCTGTGAACATAATGTTCTCGAGTGTCCTCCCAACACCCTTGTTCCTTGTACCTGCTGCCTCTCTGATTCTAGGAACACTTGGAGAATGAAACAGGGCTAATTAGATGTACGTGATTAGATGTGTGTGTGTGTGTGTGTGTGTGTGTGTGTGTGTGTGTGTGTGTGCGTGTGTGCGTGTGTGTGTGTGTGTGTGTGTGTGTGCGTGCGTGCGTGCGTGCGTGCGTGCGTGCGTGTGTGTGTGTGTGTGTGTGCCTGTGTGCGTGCGCGTGTGTGTGTACTTGTACTTTTGATGTACAATCCCCTTGAAACCACAAGAGGTTTGCTCTCACACTGTCAGCCACTGATGTCTGAATCACCTGCACTGTGAGTCTGTGACTGGTGAGAGGAGGCGCAGGCCAGATGGCACCGGGTGCCAGTTAACACCGGCTGCGCTGTTCAAATGCTCTCTTCTCTCTCTCCTTGTTGGTGTCATCCATAATAATAATAATAATATCTGGGACTTCATGACACTCAAAGACGCTTTACATGTGTTGGGGCCGGGGGGGGGGGGCACAAGAAAAGGACAACTTTATTAGAAGAGTAAAACCAATAAAACAGTGCATATGACAAGTTTAAAAACACATCAGCTTGGAAATGCGATTGCGAACAGGTGAGTTTTCAGTGCAGATTTGAAGGTAGGAAGTGAGGGGGCTTCTCGGATATGTTTGGGGAGAGCGTTCCAGAGGGTAGGGGCGGCCACAGAGAAGGCCCTGTCGCCCCAGGTTTTGCGTTTGATCCTTTTAGGGACCTCATTTATCCCAGTGCAATCAATAAAATACAATCTCCATCTCAACTATAGCACTGCATCTAGATAAATAATAATAAAAACAAGGTTACAGTTACAAAGGACTTCATAGACCAACCGTTATCTGAGGAAATAAATGACACCCACTGTCCTGAACAAAGACTCCTATCCCAAGTAAACACTGTTGACAGGAAGAGGAAAGGACCAGGAAGCTTCACAACAGAGGGGACATCCACATGCAAAACAAACAAAGGTACACAATTATTACAGCAGTTGTCTACTCTACACTAGTAGCACAGTAATATTTGCATGAATAAAACACAATAATGAGGGACCACGGTGTCCTAAAGGTTCACAAGGCAGATAGATAGATAGATAGATAGATAGATAGATAGATAGATAGATAGATAGATAGATAGATAGATAGATAGATAGATAGATAGATAGATAGATAGATAGATAGATAGATAGATAGATAGATAGGAGTAGAGGGAAACAACTAAGATTAATAAGATAAGATAAGATCAAAAACTACCATCAATAATATAAATATACTAATAATACTGTACACTTATATATGGATAATATATAAGCCAGGTATATAGATAACTATGTACAGTCAATCAACAGTAACAGCATATAATAGCAGTAATATACCATCTGCTGACAGTAAAACATTTCCGGCACTTAACCTATAAAGCAGGCAACTGTCCAGTTGTCATAAAATGTGGAGCAGAGTGACAGAGAGTACGTGGTAGACATGTAATGAAGTACAGTATTTTTTTCATTTTATGTCTTGATACTTTCACTTGTACTGTAAACGTACTGGGATTGAGTAGTACTTTGTCCACCACATGGTGATAGAGAGAGGTCAGTTGAGGATCCACAGCCAAGAGTGGAAGGTTTGGGTAAATCTCATAAGCCACCTAGCGTTAGTTAAAGTGTTCTGGACAACGATCCTCGCTGATCCGTCCTCATCTCATTTGGACATCACGTCTGTAATTGTTTGGGCTGAGTGATAAGTCAATGTTCTGGTTTATTTATTGTCTATCAATGGAACATTGCCGGGATGATATAACAATAATGGGATGTAACACTCACAGTGACAATACATGTCTACATGTTGTTGAAACCCAGGTTGCAACAACATTTCAAGAATATCTGAAATTAATGTTTTGACAAAACACTCAACTGTACCATGCAATTCATTTGAGATCTAGACCTTTATTTATCCTGTGAGGGAAATGCAGTTGTCACAGCAGCAATATGAGTGAACAACATAGATCTGGTTTACAGTGATTTTTAAAACATAACATAAGCCATATCATGATATTGATTATTATTGTGACATTGGTTGCTTTCCTGGGTCACTGCCACGTCTGAATGGGCCCCACAGGCAATTCACGGACTTCCACACAGGTAATTTACTGACATAAATGTCAAGTGCTGTATACCATTCTCTGGCACTTTTTGGAAGCGCTGTGTGAGCTCATAAAACATTTAGGGGACCGGGGACGGCCTCTCTGTCTTGGAGATGAAACGGCCTCTAAAATGTTGCTGCAGACAGTGTTGTAATGGTTTATGGTGGAGTTGCACACATCCGTCATGTGCCAGAGCCACCGCCCATAAAGGTCAGGCAAATCTTTCAGAGTTAGCAGCACATTGAGCTGCTACACCCATGCCATTGATCTGGGGGTGTGGGTGTTCTGGACGAGGATGAATGATGGCCCTGAATGCAAGGATGGGGTTCAGACCATTAACTCTGAATGTACAGACAAGACAAACATTGTGTAGTATACAGTAGATAGGCCCCAGTGGTGGAAGCCAACTAAGTACATTTACTGAAGTACTGTAATTCTAAGTATTTGTACTTTTGTATTTTTACTTGCTCCACTACATCTCAGATCCAAATATTGTACTTTAACTCCACTACAATTATTCAAAAACTTCAGTTACTAGTTACTTTACTAGATTTATTATTGAAAAACATACATTAAGCACTTCAGCGCTATATATATATCTCGGCCATTTGAAAATAGCCGATCTACAAGTGTAGACAATAGGACATTCTGTATAATGAGTAATTTTACTTAGTGCATGTTGATGCCAATACTTACTCAAGTGGGCCTACATTTTTATTACAGGCCTTTTACTTGTAACAGAGTATTTCTGCATGGCAGTATTGATACTTCTAATTAAGCAAAACATGCTTAAAACAAGTACTTTTCCCACCACTGCTCATTCTATTCTAATGCAGTTGAACGAGAGGTCCATCTAGTGTTCATTAATGGTAATGGCCTCTACAAGGTTGGACAATGGACATTGTATGGGGATTTCCTAATCTAAACTAGAATTTGAAAAAGAGGATGTCAACATGGCTTGCGTGCGTGCATCATCGTCCAGCCCTGCAGAAGTGTAGTCATTATTGGCACAGCGCACTTTTAAATACTTCCTCAAACTAAAGCATGAATTATTTCTAGATGGGGAAGTAAAAACACCACCACCACCCAACGAACAACAAAAAGAAGAAAAAAAACACTTAATCTGGTTTGACCACCATTTTTTTTTATTTGGCATAATTTAAAATCATCTCACTGTTAGTTCATTTATACAAATATGCTTTTTGTTATATATAAAACAATTACAAATAGATTTCTACAAATCAAGTTCCCAGTGTAAAAGTGTAGTACCACGCACACGGTAGCATACAAGACAGCTCCGGGACACAAAGAGAGCCCCACAGGTGTGTTCCACTTCCACTGCGTCTCTGAGTGACATTCAGAAACACCTAAGCTCACCACAGTTGACAGTTTGACACATTACACGTACACTTTAGCCCTACTTTCACGCTCCGTCGTGAGCCGTTAATAGCAGACCCAACATGCCTTGGCACCATTGATTTGATTCTAAGAGGCCAGGGTGGTCTTCTCGCTCAACAGCATAGCTCCTCACCACCAGGCCAAAAGAGGCATGGCATTTTTAACCACAGCATGCCCATTCTTTGGGGGGGGGGGGGGGGGGGGGGGGGAACATTCACCGAAAATAACCGCTCTACGTGCTCACATGAGTTTGTAAATCGGCTATTTTGGGGGAAGCGATATGGTGTAGACGGAATAACGTGATGCAACTACAGTTGTACTTGTAACTCAGGTTTGTGTTACTAATAATAGGGTTTAAGTGGTTAAGACCGATAGGAATGGTGTGGAGATACAAAATAAAGTATGTACGCCACATATTGATGCGACGAGCTGTGGGCTAGCAGATCAACCATTCACGGCATACGGCAGAGCATAAATTAAGCATTA
This sequence comes from Protomyctophum bolini, assembly GCF_963924005.1. NCBI lineage: Eukaryota > Metazoa > Chordata > Actinopteri > Myctophiformes > Myctophidae > Protomyctophum > Protomyctophum bolini. The sequence continues at coordinate 32,009,250 of NC_137871.1, forward strand.
CATTCACCCCCTCCACACATTAAGTCATATGGATCTGTTAAGACGTCACACTTCCTCCCCACAGACCTCAGACCAAACGGAATCATTGTTGTTACACAAAACCTGGCACCCGTGTCACGCTTCATTTTTTGCTATACTTTACACAGACAAGCCACATTCAAAAGTTTACTTATAACAGTATGCCCTGTTCATTTGAGTACATGGAAATAACGGACAAAAAAAACACGGTATAGTAAAAAGGTCTACTGTTATTGACAGCTGTGGGCATCATCAAGCAACCAATTTTTTCATAAAATGGAATATAAAACCTTCTCAGACTGGCGAACAAGGCACTTTTCAGTTAAGAGTTCTTGCCACACTATGTGCGAGTTATGGTGTGTGCCTGTAAGCCTTATTGCTTCTGCACAACGCAGGGATGTAAACCACATTTTAGTTCAGAAGAACTGTGGGCTGCGTCGTTGACGAGCACCCCATTTCACACACCAGGCAAATCAATTCAGACCTGAGTTGAGCCATTGGTTTAGCACCTGCGTGTCACGAGACAAGTCTGGGAATGGGTGTTTTTTTCTTCTTCTTTTCGACAGGAAGTATTGCATAAACTTTCTGAAATACACACGAAACTGAAACCAGAGTTGGCTTACCCTGTATCAAACAGACAGGCAGTCTGGCGGCACTCGCAGCACTACAAGAGCCTTTGGGTTTGATAGAGGGGCTCTGCTACAGTCTTTGGTTTAGATAAAGGCACCTGACCATTTTGTAAAAGGCCCTTTAGATGCAGTTAAGGAACTAAACCTGCATTAATACCAGGCTATGGCAGTCATGGCACTAAGGATTCTCTGAGATTAAATGATCAGTAAACCAACACAAAGTAGGCTATAGCCTATCAACAATCAATTATACCAGTCAAACCTATTTATGGCGTTGCAAGTATGGTCATTTGAATTTCAATCCTGTATAGAGTAATAATCTGTTGAGAGAAATGTAAGGGGACAAACGTAATTGACGTATTCATCCTGGTTTATCAAATCCAAGTATATTAGCTAGACAACACAATATATCTTACGGATCAATTGGACATAGGTTATAACAAAAATATTCAACTTTGGCCATGATCACACTCATGGGTTAAAAACAATAGTGGGGGGGAAAAACAACCATCAGAGTAAATTCAACCTACTTAGCCAAAACCAGTCACTGGATGATCCTACCCTGTCAGTAAGCTATGCTTAGGAGTGGTTTAAACAGCACTCAGTGTGAGCCTGCAAGCGTTAAGACAAAGCCAGAGCAGAGCGGCACCGCAACCAAAGGCTTCCTGACAATGACATTTTTACAAATGAAGTAACTGGCAAGCGGTTCATTCGTCAGGCCATTATAGACACCCGCTCCTCCATTACAGGAGAAGGGCAAACGGTTGGCTGGTTTTAATGATCCAGGGCTTATCTCTCTCTCAGGGCCTATTGGCTCCACTGTGCGCGGCGGAAGGAGAGACCGGCAGCTCTCACACGCCACACCGGGCACAGGAGAGACTGCAGCTCTCGAGGAGTTTAACCTCTAATCTGTGCACTGACTGGAATTTACCTCCGAGACGTCACACCTTGGCTGTGGCCAGATGGCTTAGAATTAAACGTTGCGTTCACCCTCTCTACATGCCGTTTACCTCTGAAAGGGCATACGATGGCATGATTCGGGGGGGTCAGGTGGGAAGTTATTTAGGGAAACTGTTGAGATGCACCCGAGGTGAGAGTTTGAGGTAGTCATTATTGCTCTACCTGAACAAAAGGCAGATCTCTTCTCTCCAGTCAAACAGGGCAGCCTGGTTGGTTTGCTTGCTTATTATTATGGCTTGTGACAAGCACAGTCAGCAATGAGATTTTATAAGGCAAAGCAATAGAAACTATTAATCTAGAAGATGAAACATTTGTTGGGGAGAAGGGAGAAAAAAAGTGTAAATATCAAAAGTTAAAAAGAAAAAGAGACCTAGAAAGAGAGAGAAGATCCACTCTGTGGCCTCCGTTTTGGCATCATAAGTCACTTTGGTGTTGATGGAATGAAATCCCCCCCCCAGGAGATGAATGAAGGAAGAGAGGAGCTGAATCAAGAGTCTACACTGGTAGAGGTGGAGGCAGCTAGACGTCCCCTCTCTCCCCTCCCCCTCCGCAAGTCAGAGTCCGGTGGGAACCGTTCGTTCATTACAACAGCACACACTTTTCTCTCTTCTTTATCTTGACGGGGTACAACACAGCCCGCACGGCCTCGGCGAACACCTCCCGGACGCCCTCCTGCATGAGGGCGGAGCACTCCATGTACTTGACGGCGCCAATCTGCTTGGCCAGCGCGTTGCCCTGCTGCTGGCTGGTGGGCGCCAGGCTCTGCTCCTTCAGCTTCTTCACCGTCTCGGCGTCGCCGCGCAGGTCCCGCTTGGTGCCCACCAACAGGATGGGCACGCTGGGGCAGTGGTGGGACACCTCCGGGTGCCACTTGTGCCGCACGTTGGCGTGGGACGAGGGGCTGCCGATGGAGAAGCAGATGATGAACACGTTGGTCTGCGGGTAGGAGAGCGTGCGCAGGCGGTCGTACTCCTCCTGGCCGGCCGTGTCCCACAGGTTGAGGCTGACCGTGCGGCCGTCCACGCTCATCTGCGCGCTGTAGTTGTCGAACACGGTGGGGATGTACTCCTCCGGGAAGGCGTTGGTGGTGTAGGAGATGAGCAGGCAGGTCTTGCCCACGGCGCCGTCGCCCACCACCACACACTTTATGGTCTGCATCCTGCCTTCGACCGCTGGGTCTGCAGCACCTACAGGAAAACACAAAGGACAATGAGCTAATGACAGGGCTGGCAACAATCACCATTACACATACACATTTAACGATTAATTGTCAACTAATTGTGATTAACAATTGTGTTTTTTGCATCGAACATTGGAACGTTACAATGTGTATTTCTGTTTGTCTTTTAGGCTTCGTAATCACAAATTGCACAGGGCAGATATGACAAATAACTTAAATGTACAAAGAAATCACTGACACATTAGCTTGTAGATCTGATATTTTTGAAAAATGTTTGAAACAAAAACTATTTACAATTATGCAAAAATTATTGTGATTATCTCAAATAATTGCGATGAGGGGACCATGTAAGAATTGGCCAATGACAGGACTACTGTTGTGTTTACTATAATAAATTGTGGCGGACGCAGGCCAAAACCTTATATGTCCTAAACTGGCCAATACCGATAGCCGATGTCAACATTGCTGTTATGGTCATTAAACGAGAGATTTACCAATGTCCTTTCTGAAAAAGGCATATCATTTTGATTCATTTATAAACACTGAATTTGAAAAAACTAGGGATGCACCATATTGAAATTTTGGCCCATATCTCAACATCAACAGCTTAATTGTAGTATTGTTATTATAAAATGTTCCAAGTTGTTGACCCTTTTGAAAGCTTCTCCAGAAAACACTCAGTGAATGAACTGAAAAAGCCTTATGTAATGATGAAGGCTGCATATTCAAACACAATTATTATAAAATATCAGCCAAATCCAATATATTATTATTGGTTCAATGTCAATATTGCATTTTAAAATCGGCCGACAGATATGATGACCGAATTGCCCATCCCTACCCTTCAGGAAATGGAATAAAGAACCTGTGTGCCGATCTGGATCCAGTGTAGTTATTTAGTCACAAGCTATTCAATACTTTTCATTACATCGTTATAAAACCCAGACACACTGAACCAGCTACTTTCACTTTTCAGAATTCTACTACAATAGCGAAAGAATGGCAAAACTGCAAGCTCGCTACTTTTACGAGACACTGCCTAAAACCATTACCATGAATATCTGAGCTGCTTGTACATGTTTATACCGGTATGTTCACTCAACATCAGTAGACAACATATCAGGGATTTTTGAATATCGGACCTGTTTTATATCCTTATTGTCCTTGTTCTCTCTCCGTCTCTAGTCTTCTTACATTTCCTGAAAACTACAAATGATGGAAGTACAAAACAATAATTCCACCCACTTCTTTAAAACCTGTATGATGAGACAATAAAGTTGATTCAGACAGAACTACAACGTAACAAACACCGTCCGTAGCCATCGTTTCCACATTTCCTATTACGGCAGATCACTTCATGAACATGATAAAAAGATACTCTTTTAGGCACAACATTTTTTTTATCAGTTCAAAACGCTTTTGGTTGTTCTGTTTTAGCAGCTGAGAGCTAACTATCGTCGTTAGCTGATCGACGAGCATCTATAGATTGTGATTTAATCTCTCCCGAGAGACTTTGCTTCTTCTTGGTCGATAAATGGTCGAAGCATATCGATGGATTCCAAAACTGAGAAAACCAACTACTGGTGTCAACAATTTTATCATGTTATTCTACTTAATGATAGTCCCAAGCCACTAGGCGTTCCCCTCACAGTGGCTAATAGTGCTAGCGTCAAGCTAAGGAACTAGCGCAGTTTAGGTGGCTAACGAGCTAACTAGTTAGCAAACAAGTTGAAAGTTACTTTGTAAACACACATTTCAGAAATTTCTGTTCTTGGGCATGTAATCACCTCGCAGTTCACCTTATTAACTGTATGTTACATTATCCCGAATACGTAGTTTGCAATAAAAAGCAGACTTTTGAAGCACTTTATAACTTACCGCCACTTAGCTTTGGAGCTCTTTACGCTTCGTACAGTCAATCACATAGGCAGCCGCATCCGGGGAGTTGTCCATTACGTAACCCAGACGCACAGCACCACGGGAGTTGTGGTTTTCTTTTCATGGTAGTGGCATCTGCCACTAGATGGCACTGGTGAGCCGTGTTAGTTTTCTATTATAGTGAAACTTATAATTGTTTTGAAATCTATCTGTCACTCAGGTAAAAGTAAAAATTTACTTGAGTAAAAGTACAAAAGTATTGTCATCAACATGAAAAAAATAAAAAAAAGTAAAACAGAATTTTCCATCAGGGTATGGTATCTAGATTACAATACATTGTATCCATCATTCAGATAAATAGTAAATTGCTATCCAACTGTCTACTTACTGAGGGCCTCTAACCAGAGGTCACCCAATGTCAGATTTGGTGTGAGGTAACAGATTGTACAAGGGAATTTGTAAGTGAAAGGTATACTTTCCACAAACTCTATGAAAGGGGTCCATGTCATAATATATCTATCTTTAGAGTCAGTGGCGTTTTTAAAACAACATCGAACTAAAGACAAACATTAAATTCTCTTTATTGTTAATGGCATTTAATGTTTGTGTTTTAAGTTGATGTAAATGTTCCCTTCATTGTCAATGGCGTTTTTAAAACAAACATTAAACTCTCTTCATTGTCAATGGCGTTTTTCTTATGATTTTCTTTTTTATCCCACGATTTTGTAACCCATTTTGTAACCTATTATTATTATCTAATGTGATCCCTGGCTCTACACACCCTCCACCAACCTGGGGAGAGCAACGGAGTTGAACAAATGCATGAGTGTCCAAGTTGCTCCTTTACACCTGACAGGGGGGAGATTCCCTGGTTGGACATAGCGTGGAAGGAACACATTATTCCAACCAGTTCCTTTCCCCTCCATCAGGCTGGCCAGGGGGGAGGCAGTTTAGAAACTGCATGTTTTTTTGTGAGGGTACCTACCCTAGGCCTAGGGGACACGGGGAGAACATACAAACTCCACCCTTTCGCCAACCCTGCCTCGGGTATGGGCACTGATGACACGGAGAAGAGAACATGCCGCCAGCACCCACAGCGTCCCCAGCTGGAATGGAACCCAGGACCTTCTAGCTGTGATAGAACGCTTTGTTGTCTACGTGCTATAGTTATTTTTCAGCAAATACTTCTTAGTATTAGTAGTTCTCTTAGCTTAGCACCTTATTTACTCGACCAATTAGGCTTGGCCTATCCTGTATTTTGTTGAGTTGGATTCATGCTGGTTACTCCAATCTTGCACTTTGTAAACCTCTGTGACTATAAGAGCATCTAGTCAATGCCTAAATTACAATTGTAAATTGTATTGTGAGGTAGGCCTATTGCAGTCTTATCAAACTCTGCTGCCACCAACATCCCTTCTCACTTGGCCCATATAACCCAAGCTCAGGCAGGCAAACAGATCTTGATTCATTTCCCTACTTCTCCTCTATAGGTTCTCCACCTGATTGACAAGTTTAAACACATTCAAGAGCATGTGGCCTCTGGTGTGATACTCATTAACTTCCCATTCTAGCCTGAAGATGGTGAAAAGGGGGCCACTGCTTAGTGCAACCCCCCAATTTTTCCCATAGACCCTATGGGAAAACAGTTGACATCATTGCCCATGTTGAGTTTGCTCTGTGTGCTCAAAGCAAAGTCCACTGCCATCCGTCCCTCTCTGGCCCTGCTCCGCTGCCTCTCCGCGCTGCTTGGCGGTCGCTAGTGCAACCAATGATGTCATGGCCTGCGTGTCTATGGCGATTGCATCTGACATGCTTTATCTTTGTGCAAGCTTCAATCACTGGCCATGGCTGTCAGGCTGAGCCCATCCTGGGCTCAAGAGGGCTCGGTCTCAAGCTTTCCACAACAAACCCTGCTTTCACAAAAAGTAAATCTATTTTTGGAAACACGTGAGCGTTTGAGGGTCAAGCTGGGCTGTGTCCCCAATAAAGTCTCGGCATAACAAGAGAGATGACTGATGTTGAGTGTTTGTCATTTAATTGCAGTGCCAGCATTATGAAATTAGTATAGTTTATTTATGATACGGTCCAGATTAAGCTCTGAACTCAAATTATCGGTAGAATTTTGGCAACACGTGATTGTGTTGCATTGGTTTGAAACAAAAAGTGATTATTTGGCCTGGTTTGGTAACATTGAAAGTCACTCGTCCCTCCAAACAATCTATGAGCAGCAGTCTATTATCAGACAGGCACAGAAGTCTAACCCAACTCCATTCTCCACCCAGAGTTCCAGATCTTACATTATAGTTCAACAGAGCAGACTTGAAACATTATAAAGATTCATTTCTGCCTCTGTCCATTAAGATACTAACTGTGAATGAAGGATGGTCATGGGCATGGGGTTGTGCAGTTTGTCACTATTTGCAATTTGAAAGCTAAATGTAGGCCTATGTGTAATGACGTCGACTTTTATCTTCAGGTGGAGTCCAGAACAAACCTTCGGGCGATATTAACATGTATCTCAATCCTGATTTTGATGATAGTCAATGTGCAATGAGCTAGCTCTTTTGCAGCATATAGAGACAAATGCAGTTCAGGCCTTTACAGAGAATGTGTAATTTACATCAGCAAACTAACCCCAAATCAGATATTCACAGACATCATCAGATTCAGCACAATCATCTCACAACCCATTTATTTAAGATAATATTTCAAGCCAGATTCCATTTATGAACCATAATGGAACCCCATGGAAACTAAACAAGAATAATTTAAATGTGACATGACGGATATACTGTAGTCCTCTTTGCTTGAACTGTTAAGCATTTCAGAAATAAAAAAACATAAAACTTAAACTTTGCTGGCACTGTGAGGCCAATATACGGGGCGTTTTTATATAAAACATATTGGATTCAAAACAGTGCAGCATATCATTTGTAACATGAAGGCTGAATTTGAACGCCATTTGAACTCTATCGTTCCTAACCATAGGAAAGAGCCATGACGAGGTGCACCATATTAGAATTTCCCTTGATTTTTTAAGCACAGCTGGTCTATTTTCTTCTGTGTTAGGCATGCCCAAATAAGGCAAATATGGAGTGTTGTGAGGTCAGAACAGGCAGCTCCATATGGACCCTGGGCAGGGGCCCTGTCCAGAGCCCGGGCAGAGGCTTTTTTGGGGCAGTTCTGGACAACCATGGGTCCGACCGACTCGACACCGGACACTGCACCCCGTGTGGTGGTGTGGAACACGTGTGTCGAATTTGAAGTCGGTGGGGTTAATGGATCTTGAGTTACGTGGATTACAGATTTACAGACGTACACACAGAGACTTGGTGCGTTTATGATTGATTAGAAAAAGGGTCCTTTGGTTCCATTTCTAGTAGGCTACACTCTCAAAGTTACAGAGTTACCTTGACAGATCTTGTTAATACAGATAGACACAGATATTTACATTTCATAGCACAAATTCTGCAGATATAATAACGCAGTATGGTAATTATGACTATGTCATCAATTCTTGTTTTATTATCTTAAACTGGAAGGTTTCCTTCAAAAGCATTGAATCTTTCTTCACACAAGAGCATCTATATTTACATCCTGTTTACTCTGTGGCAGTCATTTGAAGCAGCATCGTCTGCCATACAGTACATATAATTACTACCTGCAGTACAGTACGTATACTTATTACCTGCATATACAGTATAGCTACTTACTTTGCTTGTTGACACACCGTGTGATTCACACCAACTGAGTCAGTTCCAGGTGTGTGAGTTTATACTGTAAAACAACAACACCCTGACTCAGTTTATTATAATTCTCCTATCACACTTAGGCTCGGTTTTACTCTCTGTTGAATGGCAGCGGACGGCATCGCGTGGTGTTTGCCTGCCCTATAACGACATGCCCAAATGAGGTTAGTTGTCATTCAGAGTGTTTTTAGTGGACTGATGTGTGTGCAGAATAGCTGCGGTGTGGAAAACAGTTAGAGTTGTCAAACTGCCCTGGCAGGCATGCAGGGCATGCAGGGCAGGCAGGCAGGCAGGCAGACAGATGTAATATTGGACCTCTATAACCACCAGCCAGGTCTTAATCATCAGGTGCTAGCTATTTGATTCACAAGGTGCCGGCCTCTTATTTAAGATATTTGTCAGGTGCCGACTGATACACGTGTTTTTATAGCCACACATTTTGTGGTTAGGAGTTGTTTGCCTGAACGAAACAGCTATGTGGAAAAATGCACCCCTGTAAACCATGCATTTGTGTTTGAAGCCGCCTCATCTTCTTCCAGTGGTGCACATGAAAGAATATTCGACACAGATGGGGAAGAATGCAAATTGCCAAAGCACAGGGCCTATATACCGGCACGTTAAAATATGTTTTATTACACAGCTTATGATGTCTTCTCATATAAACGGTGTTACATCACCACACAGCATGTGGTTAGAATGATGGGATGATGGTATATTAACCACATTAACACTGGTGTCCATATTTTGGGAGTGATGTTATAGGCAAGGCAACAATATACTCAACAATAGCCTATAGGCCTGCTACTACAAGTATAGGCTACAATGTGTCACAAATAATGCAACACTTTGCGAGCTTGTAGTTCAGCGATGCAGGTGTCAGGCTCAAGCGGTTAACCCTGGCTGGATGTGTGGAGGCTTAGGTCAGTAGGGTGCGGGTCATGAGCAGCGCATGCCAACACTTTCACGCGCACGGTGCCCGAGGTGTCAGGACCTGTCCAGTGTACCCGCTTTAAAATCTCCCCATTCATCCCCTGTCATCCCCCTGACTCCCTGACCCCTCTCTCCTCCCGTTACGCCCCTTCGCTCTGCTATCAGTCCTTCATGTGACGAGAGCCCGATGACACGCTGCTCATGACAGCAGCTGTCAGTCCTTGCTATGAATTACGCTGGCTGACTGACAACTTCTTCTGCCGCTGCTGCTACTCCTCGGGCCTTTCTTTTGTTTTAATCAGCCCTCTGGGAATCTCCAACAGCTCGTATACGCCCCACCTCTGTCCCGTCCACCCTCCTCCTCCTCCTCCCCATCCTCCAGCCCACACCCACTCTGTCCCCCCACAAAACCAGCTCCTGTACCTGGGTGAACACACCTCCCCTTCCACTGCTGTTGCAAAGAGGCAGACATGCAGTCTTTCACAGCAGCCCCCGACCTTTACATACTGTATACACCAACAATTTAGATTTCAGAATCATTTAGCAGCCCTTGTCCAGAGTGACTTACACGTGTGAGATTAAGCATGAACCCTAGTGACTAGGTCGAGGTCTAGTCAACAACAAGTAAATAGTCACATAAGTAGAATGCAAAGAGAACAATGTATGTACCTCAAAGAAACTAGACTACCAGGTAAACATGATCAAACCTAACCTATAGCATCTGTCCAAACAACACGTTATCTGCAAAACATGTAGATAGAGCTCTGAAGACAGAGCTTACCTCAGCTGTCACATATAGTGTTAGTAATCTTCCACAAACAAGCTTGAAATGATTGTAATGTAGACAGCCAACAATGGCCTTATAAACAGCTTTCCCCTTCATTGCTAAGCTGTGTAGTTTATTGCACAAGCGCAGGATGTTTTGTATTGTTCCACTGAAAGTGCTTTTTAATCATGAATGTGTGACTTTTTGCAGGGCTTTAGAGAAAATCTCCTTCATATGAAGTCCCTTCAGATGGAAAAACCCCACTGATCCGGGCTTTGCCAGATCTAATTTAGATCCACCTGAGGGGGGCAGAGAGTGGCGTGCAATCCGAGAGACTAGATGTCTGGGATTAGAGGATACTCCCCCCTGGGCTGATGGTGTCCTGGACCAAGATGCTCCCCCATATGTGTTTGTGTATGTGCGTGCATGTGAGTGTGTGTGCACTTGTGCGTGCAGTCGGTCCTGCATGTGTGTGTGCATTTTAAAAATGAGCACGCAGAGATAGAAGATGAAAGAAAAACAATTAGATATTCCTGAAATTGACTTTCAGCTGATTCCTGGAATTCAAAATGTAAATTGACTTGTTCTATCTATCTACCAAGGGGGCTCCTGCACTATAGAGAATGCAGGGTTCAATCCCAATACATCTTCTCTTCCTTTGAATAAAGTAGTAGGCCACTGTTTGTCATGATGAAACATGGTGGAAGCTTGAATCCTCTAAACGAGACACGCTTAAGTCGTCTTAAGCTAACCTTTCAGTTACTTCTGTGTGTGGTGATGATGAATTTGCGTTATCACTCAAGCACTCCCACTCCCAGTACCCATGCACATCATCCCAACAATAAATCTAAATCTCTCTAATTCTTCTTATTCTTTGGTGTGGCTATTTTGTTTACATTTGAACCTGAAAGAGTTAATGGGCTGGTGCGGACTGGAGCCTATATGACACCCCCACAATGCATTTTCTCTCTCTCTCTCTCTCTCTCTCTCTCTCTCTCTCTCTCTCTCTCTCTCTCTATGTATCAATGCAGTGACTGGCCACGCCAGTGATTACAGCATGATTGACCCACGGCCAGCCTTGAGCAAATATGCTGTTTCTCACTCTCGCACAGAAGTTATCCACTTTGTGTGTGTGCCCTTTTCCCCCCAGAAAAATGGATCACCATACCCCCTCCCTCTTGTTGCATAACGGGCCATACCTTGTGAGTCAGGATTGTTGGAGGGAGGGAACACTCCGTCCAGAAAGAAGGTCATCACAGAAATCAGTCTCTCCCTCCGCCCCTGGGTAGGGTGACCAGATCCAAACTGTTCATTTGAGGGACAGAAGTATCGCTTGCGTGGGACAAGTGGGACAATTTGGTCATATTTGACCAATATGGCTGACTTGGTACTGTACTATAGCCTATAGGGGGATATTTCTCATGTTATTTTAACACATCTCGTGGGAAAAGAGACAATGATAAGAGCAACTATTGGGGGACTAACTATTAGGACTATTTGAACACTGACGCCTGTTAGTCACAATGTGGGACAGGGTCTCTCTCCATTTGTGGGACGCCTGAAAAGTCTTGGAAATGAGGGATTGTCCCTGCACACAAAGGGGGATATCTGGCCACCCTACCCCTGGGGCACAATACAGCACTGTTCACCCTAAAACCAGCGGTCACCCCGGGGTCCTCGCCACCCCGACCAGCCTTCCGTGCGCCGGGCAGCTCAGCTCCACGCACCTGTTCTCATTACGAGGCTGATAGTTCAACCATCAAGTCTGAGTCATTATTATGCTCTTTCTGTCAGTGTGAGAACTTTCCCCCCCCTTAATGCTACAGGTCCAGTGTTATGTAACTGTGCACTATACGCCATAATAAAGGATTAGCCCAACTTTGAGATGATAAGCCTCATAATAATAACAAGCTCCAGCTTGGAACCTCACGACGTTCTCTGGTTCAAAGGTGTTTGTGTGTTTAATCCCATCCAGCATCAGAACATGTGCAGCACCGCACACAGTCACACACACACACACACACACACACACACACACACACACACACACACACACACACACACACACACACACACACACACACACACACACACACACACACACACGCATTTATGTCCACACACAGGGAAAGCATAAGGGAACACAAATATTTCAGGTGCAGTGTGCACCATGCACCTATAGTTTAACGTCATGCCCAGGACCGGCTTTTTTGTGTGGAAAGCAAAGCAAAGTAAAGCAATTAATTAAGCAGCCAAACGTTCTGTCAGGTGTATTTATCAGCACCCCTTTCACATGTCATTTACCAGTTCATATTAAAATTACATGTCCATTTGTTCATATGGCAGTTCGAACAGTTTACCTCTAATCTCAACTTCCCACCCTGTTCCCTTCCTCTGCAGGTATCCTGTTTACATGGCAAGCTCAGTTATAGAAATATTGTGGAAACCGGGAACCCATGTTTGAATGCTGGAATGACACACTTATCCTGCAACAAGTGTTTGTGCGGAACAGGGAAGTGTTCCTTGATCAAAGGTTTATGTCATTTTCAGTCTACTGTAAATACAGAGCGAGTGTATCAGCCTTTTTCCCATGTGGGTTTGCCATCGTTTGCCATTATAATTGAGATATAACGGCCTATTCATAATTGTTCTTGAAGTCTGAGGCCTCTCAAATCTCATCTTAAACCCCTAAAAATCAGACAAAGGCTCACCACACTTCAACATGCTTGTTGCTGTTCTCACTTAGATTTTGTAATTTCGGTCCATTGTGCCATAATCCATACAAGTAGGTCTCATATGGGGACTTATGGATAGTTAAGTAAGTCGGACAGGAAACAGGGATGGCCATAGGGTTCGGGACTCGAACCAGCGACGTGATGTTGGGCTACAATGGAGCCTCATAGGTGGCCGGACGGTTACGCCAGAGCCAGTGGTCCGGGCCCAGACATGTTTTGAGAGGCCCCAGACTTAAATAACAAACATGAATAGGCTGACACGTATAGTCGCATAGCGCAAACAAAATGGTTTGAAGAATGAAATCCTAGCAAAGTAAATAGTGAAATAGGATGAAAGTAACCACATGTGAGGGTTAAAGGATTTATAGTCTTTAAAGCCTCTATTCTTAGAAAAACGGACCTGAGTTGCAACTGTAGGCCTACTTGAACCGTTTTGTTTATTTTTATTTTTACAATTCTACATCATATTGAGGCATTGTGAGCTTGTAGATCTGCTATTTTTGGTATGTTCCCCCCAGAATATATACTGTATCCACACTTTTCCTGGGCTGTGTGTGCTCCAGTTCCTGTCGATTTGATCCAATGAAAGCCAATGAAACTGGTCAGATGACCAATGATATCCAATGAAATCAACAGGAACTGGAGCACACACAGCCCAGGAAAAGTGTGGATAGATGCTGGGGTTCAAGTGGTTAGAGGCTGGTCTGGTCCTTCAGGGGTGGGGTGGTTAGAGGCTGGTCTGGTCCTTCAGGGGGGGGGGGGGTTAGAGGCTGGTCTGGTCCTTCAGGGGTGGGGTGGTTAGAGGCTGGTCTGGTCCTTGGGGTGGGGTGGCTCCTTAGAGCGGTCAGCATGGAGTTTAGTTCAGTGCTTTGACTCACGGGTCACGGGTTGTTTTAGTCGATGGGTGTCTGCATGTTACACGTGCAACGGTGCAAGGGTGTGCACATGGCTTTTTGTTTAGCCAATGTGGTGTGTGTGTGTGTGCGTGCGTGTGTGTGCGGAAACGGGCAGCAGCTATGGAACAGGGAAGGAGTCGGGAGGAAAGGGCGTGTTAACAGCCTGTCGAAGACCACATCCACCCGCATGCGCCGCTATAGCTAGCCGCTGGGCACAATAAAACATGCACACACACTGCACTGCACAGGTTCCCACTCACACAACCAAATGCATGTGCAAACACACACGCACACACACACACACACGTGCATGTGCACACGCGCAAACGCACCCGCACACGCACCCGCACACGCACACACACACACACACACACACACACACACACACACACACACAGGGTGTGCACGCTTGCAGGCACACATTTGCAGTGTGGGTTAGTTGACCCATGAACAGAAATACAGTGGAGTCCATTATTGCAGAGAGAGAGACATTGACGTCGGGTCACGTCACAACAACAAGGGTTATAAAACCACAATCCTGGGAAGGAGATCTGTGCGCATGCAGTAAAACGTTGGGCTGAACACCTCCCAGGGAGTGATTGAGAAACGAGCAGAGGGTTACACTGTTTGGCACTGAGCGGGGTGGTCTCGGTCATAGACATATATAAAGGCTAGATGGCTCTGACGTAGTTCACCCATCTTGCTGAGGGGCTACAGTACAGTATGTTTAGGGAAGTTGTATTTATACAACGCAGTTTCGGGAGAAGAGACCTCCTTCCGCTTGACCTTAACCACTCCTCCTCCCTCATTATCAACAACTCCTCCCTCCTTATCAAACTCACCTGCCTTTCATTATCCCCCGGCCAATCCCCAGTGCAATCACCACAGTATAAATACACCTGCGATCTCTCAATCAAGTTGTTTGTTCTGCTCCACGACAGACCAAACATGGGTTGTGAGTACTGCACTTGTAGATCGGCTATTTTCACTATACGGGTGAGCCCTCGATGTGTTCACGCGAGGCTGCGCCATATTAAGTGTCATCTGAAACCAAGCAGCCTTGAGTGGAAGTGGTTTATAAAGCCCTCAAGTCTGTGCCGATCTTGACTCGATTGCCTTGTGCAGCCCTGCTCTCTGTCCGCATGGAAACCGCAACCTACAAATGTAAATGGCCACCACAAATAAATTATAAATAAACTCCTCCTAAACAATCTTCATCTGATGCAGAATAGACAACGCTCCAACTGATGTTCACAAGGGCCCTTTATTTACCCCACCGTGAAAAAACTATAAATGAAACCACACAAACAAAACAACTTTTAACACAATGATTTATAAACACCATGGATGTATATGACATGTCATTTTTGACAGTCACGCTGTATTTCCTTTTTCCATATTAATGAAATCCACATGTGATACAAACATACACGATGCAATGCAATATAACTGTACAAACAAAATAACAGGTAACACAATTGCATGATGGTAACCATGGCAACGAATGGTGTCTGTTTCCTGTTTCTGCACAAGGAGGGCGAGTGTATTTCCAAACAGTTTTTTATACCCAGCACCCTAATCAAGGGAACTTGATTCAGCTGGAGGGGCACTTCCTGACGAGGGAACCTCCCGAGAGCACTTCAAGTCAAGGGACTGGTTTCAGAAAGGGCCCCAGGCTGGTAATCAGGCCTGACAGCATGTCGCGGGTTCGAGTCCCGATCACAACGACCTTTGCTGCGTGTCTTCCCCCCCATCTCTTTCACCTTTTCCTGTCAAACTACTGTTAATCTATATCAATAAAGGCAAAAAGCCCCCCAAAAATATCTTAAAAAAATAACAAAAAAAATAGCCAATCTACAAGCTGGTAGATCGGCTATTTTCAAAGAATGTTTGCCTATTTTTGCCGAATTATTTCCTACGATACGCTCAGAATAGGGTCGCTAGGGTTCATGTGGTTAACCATATAGCAGAAAAGGGATGCTTCTCCAGTAGCCATGCAGTCGTTGCAAACTAAAGTGAAACTGATAATGCGTCAATGTGCAGACCACTGCAGTGTAATGCCAGTTCAAACTCTAGTATCGTCCTCAGTTTTGGCAGACGCAAGCATGGACGGTTCACCCCTATTTGCTGACTGTATGTTCCACTGTTATGTGAGTTGTGCAGAGTCTGCAGACACTCAATGTATCATTCTCCACCGCTATTGGCACTCTATAAAAGATCAGATATCTAATCACGTGGATCTTTTGATCCACTTGGGAACGACGCGTGGCTCCAACTCGGCATTCACGTGGCCAGCCTGTTACGTCAATCATCTATGACACCGAACATCTGAAGTAAAGTTAAAGTTGAAATGTTGAAAAAAGTTTAATATGTGAAAAGAAATGTGTAGAGGTACTTCTTTGGCCTACTAGTGTTTTGATATTAGCTCCGGTCACACACGCAAACATGCAAACGCGTGCTCGTGCATGTGCGGCATGCGCATGCTCACACACACAACACAAGTACACACACACTCACGCACGCACAAACACACACACGAACACACACGAACACACACACACACAGACTGACCCTCCTTTAGACGGCTAGGCTCCTGCACGCCGTAAAAACATGTGGTGAAACAAAAGAGAAATTCTCCGTTTCCAGCATCCTTTCATGACTTCTATAATGAATCAACAACAACAAAGAAAGAACGTCTGTGGACGGCGACATTTTTATATTTTAGGTGTCATTGTTTGAACATATATAATTAACTCTGGGGGAGAGTGGTAAACGATGTTCTCGTGCCAGAGTCCTCTGAGTAGTTAAGGAGTCCTTATACCCAACGGGGAGACTGCATGCGGTGGCATTCACTCACTCAACAACTGGCCAGAGGTCAGCAACACTGTAAAACTGTAGGATTTTACTGCAAACTATATCTGCTGCAGCAGCAGTGTCCATTTCATCGACTTCGATGTTTGTTGACTACCTTTTTTTTACTGATGAAAACTAAGCTACGATGACTGAAACTAAATATATTGACAACTTTGCCAACAAATAAAAACTAAACTAAAATGTGAGGACTAGTGGAGAAGAAATCTAGTAGAAATGAGCATTTGCGCCTGTCGTAGACATGCGCAGAGCAAGTTCAGTCAGGGAACCTCAGTCAGCGCGCCGGCCGTTAATTGGGCCACCACAGCATCATCCACATGATTCACTCAGCCAATCACAGCTCACCCCATCTCTCATACCGGCTACTTGAACCAGAGGTTTGCATTCCTCTGCCTTCTTGCTTGCCCACTGCTGCTGTATCAGCGTGCTGCTGTCATACAACCTGCGCTCAATTCTGCTTGCTTGCTGCTGCTTTATTGTATACTGTGCGCTGCTGTAAACAAAGTGCTCACCCACCTCCACCCCAGCTACCACCTGTCGTTTTGGATACTGTTTTAGGTACGGGGGGATTCGGAGTCCCTATGGTCGGGACTGATGCGCTTGACCTGAGTACCTAAAAAGCAGATCCAATACATCGCCAAACCATAATAAATATATTGCATTGATTATCTTATATTCAATAAATATATATATTACATCCTCCTTGAGTTGTCTGACTGAACTAAAAGGCAAGTCATTTTATTTGTTTGGTTGCGCTCAGGTGTTGCGCTCTGAAAATAGCAGATGGGCTATTTTCATCATGTGAAATCAGGCATCACGATGCCTTCAAGACCTGCCAACTTACAATTTAGTCGACAAAATCAACTGTAGATTTAGTCGACTAAAATCGTATTATATTTAGTTGACTAAAACTAGTAACACTAAAACTTTTATGATGACTCAAATATGATACTAATGATGATATGATATATGATGATAATACTATATGGAATTGTATTCAAAGGAAATTTAATTCAAAAACGAAATCAACATTTGTTGTCAAAATCAACACTGTTAATTGAACTAATCTCAAGGAAATAAATCTATTTAAATGAAATAATTATATTACATTTTTTCAAATCAGATTTTCAAAAATATTCAAAATTGTTCCAAAAGAAGAAAGATGAGAAAAGCTATAGTTTCTTGAAATTCTTTCCCCGACATATATCTGCAAGCTGTCAAGTTGAGGGGAATTCAACCTCTAAGTTTCCTGTGTTATCTCTTGTACTACAATTACAGGAATTACAGGAATTACAGGGACTTTTTTTAGCCTTCTGCCTGTGTGAATGAGAAAGTGAAAACAAAGAACACATATAATATCGTTGCTGTCAGGTGGAAACCTCATATCATATGTCCAAAATATGTTACTTTTCAGGAAATGGCAAAGAAGCTTTTCAGAAGTGTGTCATGTGAGCTTTTAGATCGGCTATTTTCACTACTTTTGCTTGTAGAAGTAGTGGCATTAAGTGGCAGACAAGGTTTCTGCCCGACAGTGATGATGGGGAAATCACCTAACTGTTGGTTTAAAAGATATTGAACCAATGGTAAGTCCACCTCATGAACAGCTCTCAGCGGGTAAATGGGGCTGGTCAAGGTCTCAGGTTCCAACTCCGATATTTTTGATTTTCCCTCCTGGACCCCCCTGGGGTTTAAGAGGAACTCCATTGGACCCTCAAACGGTCTGATAAAACAGCTAACTCCACCATCTCTCCCCCTCTCAGGCAAGTAATTGACAATATATAAAGTCACAAGTTACAACACCATCTTTGATGAGGCAGTATTGCTTTGTTTTAAAAATATACGGTTTTCTTAATTTCCTGAAAAATGAACATTTTGGAGTTAGGTGGTTTCTTCCTGACAGGGAACATATGATATAATATAATTTACTAGGAAAATATGCATTTCCCATTCGTTCGTTTGTTGTGTCACCCATGCCTCCATATATGGTCACGCCTTGTGACATCAGGCCTCATGACATCACACCTCCATATATGGCCACGCCTCGTGACATCAAGCCCCCATATATGGTCACGCCTCATGACATCACGTGACATCATGGAGACCCTTAGGGCCGACGATTCATACTCCTATTTTAGAGCTGAATAAAAGTCGGTTCGGCCTACACAAAGCCTACACAATGTGACGTCATTTGAGGTTCGGGGGGGGTTGGGGGTCTATATGAAGATCACGATCATACCCTTGAATAGCCATAAATGGTTTGACATACTAATATGGAGCCGGCCAGCAACTCTACATCTGACCTCACTGACACCAGATTAATATTGTGCCGTATTAAGAAGCTAGGTTAAGAAGCAGGTTAAGAAGGTAGGTTAAGAAGCAGTAAGACGCCCTCAGGGTGTCTTACTGTATGCTACTCTATGCGGATCCTATACATTAAAGAAGACAACAGCATTTTTAGGAGAACAATGACACTCCATATGATGATGAGATCTGGGTCAAATGAAAATACCTCTTCTGCATCTAATTTAACATACTGACCCACCTAACGTTTGAGCTTTCCCAATGCAATAATTAACCTCCACCCAGTGCAGTCACAAACTGATAATCAGTTTAAAAATACACGGGTCCCTGACAGGTCCCTGACAGGTCCCTGACAGGTTTGAACATCTGCATCATTTCTGACACTGTCCTCTGGCCTGCCTGGGGGTGACAGTTTTGGACACCACTGGACCCAACCAGGTTGGGGACGCGGAGGGGTGAAAGGTCAGGGGTTATTGATGCAACAACAGGGGTCAGTGAGTGAGTGGACAAGGGGTAGTGACCTCTGACCCCGTTGCAGACAGGGTCTGAGTCCTGCAGCTCAGCTCAAACACACAGCTGGAGCGGCCAGTTAAACATCACCCAGCCGTGTTTACATTCTCTGTCATTCTTTAAGTCCAGTAGTGGACAAACAACTGAGTAGATATACTAATACTTTACCACCTAGACCCCTGTGGTCTGAAGCGAGTAGATATACTTATACTTTACCACCTAGACCCCTGTGGTCTGGACTCGATCACCTTTTACCACCTAGACCCCTGTGGTCTGGACTCGATCACCTTTTACCACCTAGACCCCTGTGGTCTGGACTCGATCACCTTTTACCACCTAGACCCCTGTGGTCTGGACTCGATCACCTTTTACCACCTAGACCCCTGTGGTCTGGACTTGATCATCTTTTCCGTCGACAACAAATTGCTTGGCCAAAAGTATCCGATCTACAAGCTTGTGATGAAAGTTGATGGATTTTTTTTAATATAGTTTTGTGGAACATTTCAAGTTTCAATTTATTTCACTTAGTTGAGTTCATATTTGACCAGCACTATAATTCACTTGATTTACAATTAAGCTCTAGGCTATTTCCATGTCCTAGGATTCTGGTAGAATATAGAATATTATTGTATACATTTTTTAAATATTAAAATCTACAAAAAATACAATTTATCATAGTGAGAAAGCAAAGGGTTAGCCTAAAAGTGTTTGGGCAATTTGGACCAATACTTGCAAATACCATGCAGCTTGTCAGTTTAAAAAAGGTATTGTGGCTATGTTCAGAGTAACTTAGGTAGGTTAGGTGGTTCGGGCATCAAGTAAGGATGTCTCCCGAGCGCCTCTCTCGTCCTCGTTGCACGTCCCACTGGAAGGAGATCGACCCTCGGGCAGACCAAGGATGAGGGATTACATCTTCAAACTAGCCGTGGATCGCCGGGGTTACTAATGTTACTCTGGAGAGGTAAGTCTGGAGCTCTCTGCTGGAGCTGTTGCCCCCACGACCCGACTAGCGGTTGAAGATGAATGGATGGAGATAACAAGCAAAACGCTAGTTTTACAATGAAGGGGGTAAACATTATATGCTTCCTACTCAGGTTAGCTAACAAGCAATTCACTAACTACAGCCCTAATAAACAGAAGACTGGGATAGATGAGCTGAAGGAGGGAGGGGAAGGGGCCACAGGTGGACTGTATTCAACTGCATGTGGCTTATTAAAAAATCCTTCTGCTATGAAATCTTTTCAATTTATTATAAAATAATAATGGGAGTTTTGGAATGGAGGATACATGCATAACATTTGTTTGTATTGCCATGTGGACCCCTAGTGGTTGTTGTGGCCCTAAGCGACGGCTTATGCTTATGATGGCAGCGGCCGCCCCTACTTGTTTAGTTTATATAATGTACTGGTGTCCACAAACTTGTGGAAAGCAGTGTTCATTATAAGTGGTCTGGCTCTAGCCATTTCCATGTCTCTGCCCTCCTATTATTATTGTTGGACTGGCATGCATGTGGGTGAGGCTTTGAAGTGCAATGTGGCCAAGACAGCAAGCCGTTAACATAATGCCCCAACGTGGGGAAGTGATTCTAAATCCATTAAAAATGGGTATTGGCTGAGATTGAGGCACTGAGTTAATTACACAACAAACAAACAGTGACCTGAATGTGTCAGTTTTCAGGCCAAAAACAAGATATGTTTAAAGACAATGGCCTACAAATAGCAGTGGTGGACAGACGGTAATTAAGTACATTCACCCAACTGTACTTAAAGGTAGGGTAAGTATTCTTTTGTTTGGGGGACGAGGATTTACTATGCTGTGCCTATCGCGTCGCAACTCGGACAGGGCTGAGTCGGCTCAAGCGTACTTCGACACGGCAACTCGCTCACTTTAGCTAGTTCGGTGGTATCTTGTGGCTCAAGTTCGCTTGAGGCGGCACTCCTCCGTCGTGGTCTAAAACTATAGGGCGAAAATCCCAACCTTCGTGGTGCAGAAAATTGTGTCGGCGTAGTAGTGTATTAGTAGTTGCAGATATTAGTAGTAGTAGTAGATTTTTGCTGTGAAACATGTGGGCATAGAGGATCAGTAACATTTGGACAGAGAAGCCTCCATGGTTTGGGATGTCCTGG
This sequence comes from Protomyctophum bolini, assembly GCF_963924005.1. Classification (NCBI taxonomy): domain Eukaryota; kingdom Metazoa; phylum Chordata; class Actinopteri; order Myctophiformes; family Myctophidae; genus Protomyctophum; species Protomyctophum bolini. The sequence goes on from NC_137871.1 coordinate 32,030,799, forward strand.
AGCAGAATGGGCCGCTGCTGATGCAGTGAAGCTGTCAAACCAACCAACCAACCACAGGCATGTAAGCAGTATATACTGTATAGGTATACAGGCCTGCTCTCTGCATGGGACGACCCTGGCATGGAGGCTGGAGCAACCTCCCCTCTTTGTCCACACAATGCTGGGAACCCACCAGCTGATAATTAGCATTGCCTGGCAACGACCTTCCCATTCCACCTGGCATCATGTCCTTGGAGATCCCTGTAATACAAGCTTGTTGTTCAAATACTTCTAATACTGCCACATAAGGATTGTTTCAACGTTCTGTCACAAATAATCTGGTTGGTTAAGGATAAAACTACCATGAGAGCACCGGGCCAGGGCATATAGCACGGCACAGTGTGTACAGAGGAGGCTTTATTACTGCTGTCAGCTATAATAAGTACCCTGAGCTTATCTGTTTTTATGGGAGTGCTGTGTTATTATATGCCTGCACGTGTACAAGGAGCGATTTGGCTGCTCAGCTTGGGGGCCTCGAGTGTTTTTTATATCCCTATCAGGCACCTGGTGGGAAATGCTCCCAGAATTAAAGTTGAGACCCGAAACGTGTCATTACACAACGCCTTCCTTCCCTCCGTTACATCTTACCCCGTGTTTCCATTTACCGTCAAGCACCTTAGCACAGCGAGCATGCCGTAACAAAACGCATGGGGGGGGGGGATTCCCAAGATCTTTTCTATCTGTGCGAGATGATCTGTGATCATATTTTGACCAGTGGAGCAGGAAAACAAAGGATCCGTTTCAACGAGGTTCAAGCGAGGCCTCTTTGGCTCGGGCGGGTTGGTCCCTCCCTAACAGAACTTCAAAGACGTGTCCTCCACGTCAGTCATAGTTCAAAGGGCCCACGTTACGTATCATAACCCCCCCCCCCCTCCGCCATATCCCCTCCCCCTCCCTCCGCGGTGCCCCTGCCCTGAGCCCCCCCTGCACGCTACAGCTCCACTGTGCCACACTAGCGGCACCCTGCTCCGTGTTGACGGTGGCATTGTCACCAAGTCCTATGGGAGTAATCAGGCAGGCTCTCTTGTTTACGTTCGATCACAGCACCAGTGAATGCTGGGCATTGCGACCGCCATGTTGTCACATAGCATGCGGTATATGCCACTCTTTCAGTGGGTCACTGGGGGTGACAACGATTGGTCAGTATCACAATTAGGGTCTACCGAGCAACAAGAACCAAAACAAACGGTGACGCCATTAGGCACAGTTTTGGAGGGATCTGACTGCAGTTCCTGTTTAAAGCTGCAATCCAGCACTTCTTTTATTGAATAAAACATTATTTATACAATATAACGGTATATCGGAGGTGGCTGGAGGTGGTCTCCATATCTTCTATTGAGTCATTCAGACCCTGGTGTCGGATAGGAGGACTAGGGTTGTAGCTAACCCAAGCCAGAGAATGGTGAAGCGTACTGATGTTTCCAGAAGGTTTTAATTTTCATTGTTGAAACACCTTTTTTGGACAGACACCGTAAGAACTATAGGAAAATAAACAAGAAAAAATGAGCTCTTACAACATACAAACATAAATTATAAATAATCACAATGTTTACATGACACCTTCTCTCTTAATATAAACATCTCCAAAGTAATTGCACAGAAAATAAAACACAAACAAAATACCTTGTTCCCGTTCTAGCTGGGTGCTAAGATGTGAAACTGTTGCTGCTGCTTCCTCAAACATTTTCTTGATCTGAACCCTGAGCAGCCAGGTGAGTGCAATACCTAATCAATGCAATGCAGTGGAAAATTACCAGGCTCTAGGCCACACACTGAACTCAAACCAAAAAACCCTTTCAAAATAAAAGTATGACACACAGTGCCTTGGGTCATTTACAAGGGTTATGTACCAATAACTGCATGGTACTCTTGAACCACCAAGTCCCACCAAGTCCAATACTACCCATACGGTATGTATGGTACAGCATAGGTACCATATTGTAGTGCTGTGTCACTTTACTTGGGTGATGATTTTGACTGATCTAGAATCAGTGCAAAGTGTGGAAGCACTGGCAGAAAGCTCTCAGAATGAAACCAAGTGACCCTCAACTGGGGTTCCAAATGGATCCTTTCCTTGTGATGTGTAACTCTGAGAATGTATCGATGGAACAATTTCGGCTGCATCTTCTGTACACTCTCAGAGTTAAATAAACAATAAGGGTTTTCAGTGTAGTTTGGGCTTTCAGTATACAGCAGTTCGGCAGCTATAAATTCTCAGAGCTACAGACACGCAAAGGTCTGGAATATATCTATTTGTTCCCCTGCCGGTCCCCCGGACTCGAGGTTGCAAAACAGGGATGTAGGTTACTAGGTCCTTCATTCACCTCCTCCACCCACCCCTCCTATTTAACCCCACCTGATGTCCCCCGCCCCCCTGTTGTCTCCCCCATGCCCCCCACCCCTCCTGTTGCCTCTCTACACCTCCTTGACTCTGTTAACTGCTGCAGTCACAGTTGGCAGACCATTAAGAATGTACAACAATCCTCAGCATGTGTGGGAGGCATCAAATGATTATCATCGTGTGTGTGTGTGTGTGTGTGTGTGTGTGTGTGTGTGTGTGTGTGTGTGTGTGTGTGTGTGTGTGTGTGTGCGCGCGTGTGTGTGTCCATGTGCGTGTTGCGTCTGCGTGTGCGTACTTGTATTATTATACTTGTGAGGGCCTAATGACTAATGTGACTAAAGTATAGAAATTGGGAAATATACATTGTTGAGGACCGAAATCCAGGACCTCACAAGAGAAATGGACCTGTTATGGTTCTTCAAAATGTTTTCAGATGTATGCAGTTGTGGAAAGTAACTAAGTACATTTACACCTTACTTAGGTACAGTACTTTTACTTCTACTCCACTACATCTCAGAGGCATTGTATACTTTTACTCCACTACTTTTATTTGAAATCTTTAGTTACTTTGTAGATTTTGATTATTATTGCGAAAACATACATTAACCAATTCAGCTCTATATACTGTACATTTCGGCCATTTGAAAATAGCCGATCTATAAGCTCACAACAAATTGTGCAACACTACAATTATTCTCAGACAAATGGCCAGGACCGTCCCCCCTTGCACACTCCAGGGGGTGTGCAGGGGGGGGCTTTAGCCCCCTCTGGTGGAGGCTTAGCCCCCCCTAAGCCCCCCCCCCCCCCCCCCCAAAAAAAAAAACAAGTCAAATTGACTGACTTCTATGTAAACCAAGATTCATTAGCCCCCACTCTAAATAGCCAGCCCCTCCATAGCACCCCCAGTCACAAATTTCTGGAGCCGTCGCTGCAAATGGCCCAATATCCTCATAAGTATGATAAGTATACTAACAAACGTGTGTGTGTGTGTGTTTGCGTGCGTGCATCATGTGTTCTTTTCGAGGTTTTCCGGTTTATGCTGGTTTATGCTGGTTTATGCTGGCCGCCCCTTAGGTGAAAAACAAGTTATTTCCATGTACAATGTGGGATAGGATATAATTAAGTGCAGTAAGGTTCCTCTCAGTTTAATTTCATTGCTGTCGGCCCACAGAATGCCTGCTGCATGCAGTTAACTCTTTGTGCTCCAGACAACAGGCAGGTGTGTGTGTGTGTGTGTGTGTGTGTGTGTGTACAGTACACACTTGTATTGCTAAAACAGTGTAGCATTTGAGAAATAGACTTTAAGGACAATTTTGCTGGTCCTCACTCCTCACAAGAGAAAGGGTTGTTTCATGATTACACTTTCTTCTGTGGAGTAAGTTATAGGCGTATAATTAGGAAGGATTAGATTCAGGTTGGATTAGGCCAGGTTGCCAGGTTTGGTTTAAATCTACAAACTGCGACTCAAGTAAGGCCTAGATCTGCAATATCTGGCTTTAGTCAAAATAAAATGGCATTCATAAAACTCTTGTTGATGTCCTCACAAGTGTAGTAATATACAAGTGTGTGTGTGTGTGTGTGTGTGTGCGCGTGCGTGCGTGCGTGCGTGTCTACAGCCGTGCAGTTAACTCTTTGTGCTCCTGAAACAACAGGCAGGTGTGACCACTAACAACAGGATGACAGGGTTCAACACCCCCGTCCCCAACCGGCTGACTTCCTCCTCTACACACACCCCGAGTCAGTCTGCACACCACCCCGGCACCGACCGACCACACCTATACAGCACGCAGCCGTACAATTCGTCTGCGTACGTACGTGTGTGTGTGTGTGTGTGTGTGTGTGTGTGTGTGTGTGTGTGTGTGTGTGTGTGTGTGTGTGTGTGTGTGTGTGTGTGTAGCGCGCAAACGCACCTATGCAACCAGACATACAATTCATGGTGGTTGTGTTGTGTGTCTGTTTCTGAGTATTTATGTGCTTGTGCACCGTACACGCTAATGTGTGTGACTGTGTATGCATTTGCAATGCATGTCGCTTGTGTGTTTAGTTATGGTTTCATTTTTGTTCGCTTCAGCAGTTTCAGCTTGTCTTCTCTTAATAATGTGGGATGGTTGTTGTCACAGACATGATTTAAAGAAGGAATGACACGCCCCTCAGGAGATAAGAACCGCTGAACAGCCTGAACTGCTAGCCACTCAGATAAGAGAGAGAGCGCCCCTCACTTCACACGGGTGTGATTTAATTTAATTATTTTTACACAAATCTTTTCTTATTGAGGTCCCTGGCGCAATATGGCGACAACATTTTTGGGGTCCTTCGCATGAAAATGATGGAGAACAACTGATTGGTTTGTGTGTGCGTGTGCGACTGTGCGTGCACGCGCGCACGTGCGTGTCAGCGTGTGTGTGTGTGTGTGTGTGTGTCCATGCATGCGTGCCCACTTGTTTGTGCCCACATGCTTGTGTGTGCTTGTGTTATGTGCTGTGTGCTTGCGTTTGTGTGTGCACGTGTGCATGTGTGTTTGTGTAACATATACTCTGTGGCTAGGTTAATAGTATGGATACTAGGCCCTGCTGCACTCTGGCTTTAACCCCTGAATACCAGTGTCCACTGGGTTAATCCATTTAACTGTATAAGTGCTCATCTATTCAGGCAATTGTTGCTAACCCTAAACAAAGAGAGATAACCTCTGTGCCCATAAGCTGCGACCTCTGGCCTCAGTGTCAGGGCTCTTCAAACAGGACTTTGGCCTGCAGGGACACAGTGATGGACACACCATCTCCTCACCTCGCCTCTAAACGCCATAGCAGGATCAGGTTCAGATCCAGCTGTGGTTAATCCTCTTGTCCAGCTGCAGTGGTATGGTTATGGTATAGACTACATTTACTCTTAGTACTGTACTTAAATACAATTCTGAGGTACTTTATCTTTACTCCACTAGAGCACCAAAGTTTGGCGTAATTGTGTTACATGTCACTCCCTTTCTCCGCTCCCTCCATTGGCTCCTGGTCGCTGCCCGCACAGAGTACAAAACTCTGATGATGGCATGAAAACAACCAATATCTTGCAAGTCTGATCGCACCCTACAAACCCTCCCTGCATGCGCTCAGATCAGCCGATGCAGGAAAGCTGGTGGGAACTCCCACTTCTAGACCAAGGCAGCCAATGCGTTCCTCCAGGCTTTCATTTTTCACGCAGACGAAATGAAAACCTGGGTATCGAGGCTAACGACATCATGACACACGTGCAGAGTATTGATCACGGTATCCAGAGTAAACACATAGATCTGTGGACATTACACACACGCCGAGCAAACAAAGTCGCATACCATATAGATCACTTTTATCCTGCAACACTTTATCCAGTGGGGAGTAAACACACTCACATAGATATGTGCATGGCATCCAGTAGTAGCTGGTAGGCCTATAGGTGGTTTTATCTGTTTCTTTGGCCAGCTACTCCTCTTATCACTGTCACATTGCACTGTAAAGGTGCAGTAAGTGATGTAAAATAAATACATTCTGATAGTAGGCTAATCAATAACAGTTCAGTGAGTTGCGTGAAATAGTAAGTGATGACACAAATTAATGAGCAGACAGATTTGCAACACTATAAAACAAATATCAAAAGCATGATATGATAGCAATGGGTTCTCTCTCCTGATTGGCTGAAATTGGTAACCCACACCTGAACATTTCAGAATATAGATGTTTGACCTTTTAACAAAACACAATCTGTTTTACCCCCCCCCCCCCCAAGAAATCTCACATACCTTTAATACCTTTAATGCCAGGATGTGTAGGCCTACCTTTTTCATTATGAGCGCCATCACATTATATGGACACAACAAGTATACGGATATATGCTGCAGCTTGCGCCAGTATATTCCCCTTTAGATGTACAAAAATCTTAGTCGTTTAGTCTTAGTCAACAAAATAAACACTGAATTCTGTTTGTTTCTACAGTATGCCTTAATGTTTCCTCTGTTATATGGTCTGGTGTTTTTGACCGTCACTAAAGCTTTCAAATAAATGTAGTGTAGTAAAAGTACAATATTTGCCTATGAGATGTAGTGGAGTAGAAAATACTCAAGTAAAGTACAAATACCTCAAAATTGTACAGTACTTAAGTAAATTAACCAGACAGGTAGCCACCAAGCTAATAAAATATGAGAACTTCCTGACTTGCACATGGACTACTATGATGTACACCAGGGGTCCTGACACTTTTTTTTACTTTAGAGCTACTTTTAAAATGACCCGCTCAACAAGATCTTTTATGTACAAATACCTGATGATAGATGTATATTAGTATATATTCATGCATAATATACAGTGTATATGAAAGCACAATCTATGCTGGTGATACATTGTGCCTTCATACTTTCAGCCAGTTACAGGCAGGTTTGATGCGTCACAGGAGTGGAACGAGCAGTCTGTTGAATTACTTACTGAAGTTACCAAGTACAGAATGACTAACCGTTTCCATGTTAGTACATCTTCATCAGAATCATGACTGATGAAGAATGCACACTTTCTCAAGTCTCTAAGATTTACAAATGTGTAGTTATAGTGGAGACAGTATTTTTAATTGAATTATTCTACTAAATTCTACTAAACAGGCTGAAAAACAAAGACAAAGTGACAGCTGTAAGTAAACGTGAGCGAGCGTGATTTGCATGCAAGTCACGGCACTCATCAAGTCCTTTTATTTCCTCTAACCCTGAAATTAGTTTGACACCCCTGCCCTGCTCTAAGTGTATTTGTATTTGATCTGTACTGTTATCTCTCTACTCTTACCTCTACCTCTCCTGTGTTTCACTAATATACTGCTGTTGTCGCCTGACAACTGTATGTGTTAACTAACGTTTATCTTATCTGATTTGATCTTATCTTATTACAAAGCATACTGTAATGTTTGTACTGGTCTTCTTTACATTGTGTGTGGCTGTGTGCACATGCTTTGTGTGTGTGTGTGTGTGTGTGTGTGTGTGTGTGTGTGTGTGTGTGTGTGTGTGTGTGTGTGTGTGTGTGTGTGTGTGTGTGTGTGTGCGTGTGTGTGTGCGTGCGTGTGCGCACGTTTTTGTGTGTGTGTTTTGGTGTGTGGCATTGAGGTATGTCAAGGACACAGCGGCCGGTATGCTCACATCATTGGTCAACCTCTGGTCTGACACCGCGTGTTTAATCTGGACCGCAGTGGTATTTTTCCACTTGGGGTTGGAGGCCACGCCAACAGGTCAGTGGAAGCCCAGAGGCACGTCCTGTGCATCGCGGGTTAGGGAACCACCCTAACAGTAGGTGGTGGCGGCTCTGCGCTATGTGTGCCACCGGGTCATGATGATAACGTATGACCCCGCGGTGGAAATATCTCGCCGTTTTTGTGAGCTATGAGTGCAATGTTGACATTTTCTTTTTCGGGAGCCGTGAACGTTTCTTGGCACGAGAACGGTTGTGGGTTTGCTCTCTCAGCAACTACAGTGTTCGTTCCTCACCCACAAAAACATAATATCAATGAATCATTCTCGATGCTGTGGATGCCTCCTCAGAGGGAAATCGGCTTTACTGCTTTTTTGACACTGCTGCTAAAGATATCATATACCGGTCTTAAGGGCTTCATCATGCCTTCCGTATTACCTGTTCTTTAAAATTTTATTTTAAAGTACTAAACATTTCTTATTTATACTAGCAGAGAGGCTCACAGTTTGTGCCTGAAGTCCCTTCCCATGCGGGAGAGCAATGTTTAAATCCCGGGTATTGCGTTGGCGCCGTGACCTGGATTGGGTTTCCCAGAAGGGGGAGGTCAAAAGACCAAAAGCCTAATATCTCCCCCTGACCAAGGGTGGGTTGAGGACTTGAGGTCCCCTTTGGGCTAGTGGATAAGATGTTTGGCTTTAGTATTCCTTCCCGCGTGCCCAGAGTTCAAATCACAGGTATTCATTTCACATGCAAGTATATGTAGCTCTATGACTTTATTTTGGCATCCAGCTGAGTGACATTTCAAGCACTGAAGAAGTGCAGTGTGCTCCAAACGTCACTCAGGTGGATGCTAAAATAAAGCCATAGAGCTACACTGCAGTGCGAACTTTTATTATTATCTATTTAGCACAGCCTCTACGGAACATGTCCCACTAACATGTGAGTGACAAATAAATCCATCTTGATTCCTGATTGCTGACTATAGTCTGCTGACGATTTAGGGTCTCCCTCGACCGCCCAGTGACTCTTTCAGATCGCCACTGACAGGTCGAGAAGCGTAAGAATGGCTCAAATACAGCGATTGGAGCTGAAAGCTTCTAATAATACTAATTGGTGGTGATTGCGGTGCTTCCAAAGTGGTGCATCTGTGTGAGTAAACACAGCCTGGTTCTTTTCAATGAGCACAGCCGGAGTGCTCTCTCTCCTACACAGCGTCGCCTAGCAACGGCCTGTCCTTCCATCTTACTGGGTCTGGACCAAATAACTCAGCTGGCTATAATGGCCCACAGTTGTGCAAAGTAACTGCATGTAACTACATTTACTCAAGTACTGTACTTAAGTACTCCTGTTCCGCTGCGTCTCAGAGGCAAATATTGTACTTTTTACTCCACTACAATTATTTGAAAACCTTAGTTACTTGATAATTAAATGATCAAGTAAAATCTACACATTTTGTAGATTTTGATTATTATAACATACATTAACCATAATATAAGCCCTACTTTATACTTTGTTTATTTGGAAATTACTTAATTGTGAGCTTATAAATCTGCTACTTTTGAAAACCTGCGACAAATTTCGGAACTGTAAGTATATTTTAATGCCAATACTGTGGTACTTCTACTTGAATACGGGACAATTACTTCCACAACATCGCCCTCACTGTGGAATTGCTATACTTTTACCTAAGTAAAGAATACTGCCTGCACCCCTAGGGCTGCATCGGTCACTCATCCTTTTGTCCCGGCCGGCTCTTTTCTCCTTGTGCCAAACGGTCTGTCTCTCCTCGTGTCAGAGGGAGCGAGAGGAAGGAAGAGGGAGAGCGGACCATGTGATTTCTTTGACCTACATTAGGCCATTTTTCTTTTTGCGCTCTTTCTTTTCTAAATGGCGGATGTGGAAATAATTAAAACGTTTGTTATTTATGAGTTTTCGTAAATGATAAAGTAGCAGCTGTGCCAAGATTTTCCCTAGGGTCAGTTGAGTTGAGTTCAACTATATTTTTTGTATTAATTATGCAAAATACTTGCTCTATCTCTCTCTGCTTTAATCACTTTCGACCTGGCATGTTTGGGCATATTTTGGGGATGTTATTATTGGTGAAAGTCTTCAGCTTTTTCAAAACCATTGAGTAGTATTGAAAAGTGGATCCTTTGGAAAACAGGTCAAATATCCTAAACAATAACTATCTTGGACACACAAGGTTACTTTCCACCCTACTCAATAACATTACATATTATATAATTTCTCAAGACAGATTCAGGGCTCCGCATGCTGAATTGTAGCTAAAGTGTAAAGCCTGTTGTTAGTAGGAATGAATGAAAACAAAGACGAACCATGCACCGGAAGAGGAGGGCTTAAGGAGAGTGAACGGGCCGACATCCGGTATCTACATGCGGATGCGGGCTGTGCCCCTGGAGGCGATTTTTCTTTCTACTTTTTTTGCCAATGGGTTCCTGCATATTATATTATAACATTGTGCTGAACATAGGTGAGTCAGCTGTTCAGCAACCTGAATTTACATGGAAAGATACTGTTTAGTGAGCCATTCGGTGTGATTCGAATCCTCATACAGTAATGTTTTTGTCGGTCCTTTAATGGAGCTCCTATAGATGAAGTTCAGGAGCACGACGACCACAACTATATGAAACGCATATTGATCGCTAGTGTCGTCCTTGCTGGTGAGTGATGTGTGTTGGGCTGTATACTTTTACAGTGAGTGGTGTAAATGTCATGATGTTGTGGCAGTTCTGTGCCAGTGGTTTTTATTGCTGTTTTTACAGTCGTGTTGTTGCAGACTGCAATCCCTGAGCAGCCAGGTTGACAAACCACACTGTGATACCTCCTGTCCGAACACTCTCAGGGATATAGAAGTTCTCAAGAGCTTTGTTCCTCATACCATTATGTTGAAATGCCTCCGAAAGTATACAGTCTCTGCTGTGTAGTTGTGAGGATGCAGTTGTTATTGAGAGACCATGTGAGAGTGACTGAAATGTGTACACAAAGAATTCTAAAACTATCAACCATTTTTTCTTAAATGTTTGTTTGTGGCTTTCGACTTTATTTTATATATTTTATAGAGGGATGGACAGTAGGCTGACAGGAAATGGGGAGAGAGATGGAACATGCAGTAAAGGCCATCGGGATCTGGAGTCGAACCCGTGGCACACTGCCAGACTGGACTACGTACCAGCCAGGGTGCCTGGACAGCTGAACCACCAATGGTTGATAGGCCCAGACCTATCAACTATTTTTTCAACAGATTAATATTGATAGAAATAGGAATGTGATTTCTGTTTGGTCCTCTTTTCAGTGGACCAATAACAATTACTTGATCTAGAAACGTAATTTCAATTAGCATTTAGGTATACTTTTTTTTCGGTTGCAGTACATTCATTTATTAGTTTAGGTTCCACATACTGTAGAAGGAACCATGGACCAATTGAGGCTCTGAGCTGCAGGAGCCTTGTTTATTAACCAACAGCTTGGGGCGCTCATTGTTATGCAACAGTTTAGTGAGGCTGAATACTATAGGCTTCGGCGCAGGCCCAGTGCGTGCTAGTGGAAATGGAGGGGAGACACTGGCAGTTAATCCCAGTGGCTGCATGGCCCCCAGGGGCCGGGCCCTAACATCTACACTGTGTTCTCCTTTGAGTCTTAAATGTGCTGGCTATCATTTCAGGAGAGCCCAGAGAAAAGAGGAGACTGGGTTCTGTGGGCCTGGCAGCATAACAGGCTGGGTAATCCCTGGAGCCCACACACATCTTCTCTTCTCTTCTCTTCTCTTCTCTTCTCTTCTCTTCTCTTCTCTTCTCTTCTCTTCTCTTCTCTTCTCTTCTCTTCTCTTCTCTTCTCTTCTCTTCTCTTCTCTTCTCTTCTCTTCTCTTCTCTTCTCTTCTCTTCTCTTCTCCTCTCCTCTCCTCTCCTCTCCTCTCCTCTCCTCTCTGGGCACAGTGCCAGCAGTCCCACTGTCTCTCGATGGGTGACATCACCAGTTGGCACAGTATAGCATGGGGGCGGGGAGAGGGATTAATGAGGTTTCTCTGGTCGAAGTGAAGAGTTTGGATGTGAGCATGGTGAGTGTGTGTGCAGATGGTGGGTGAGTGTGTGCCGATGTAGAAGGGAATCTGCGAGGCTTTACTCCACAGTCCACATGAAGCACGTAGTGGAGTTATGGTCGCTGAGACGCGCACAAAGACACGTACTGCCACGGCCAAGCTAAACGGGAGAGGTTTTGCATTCAGTATATAGGCCTAATAAAGCTAAACATTTAATTTAATTACAGTTTTTCACAATTGTTAACACACAAAAATCAGCACAATTTGCACAACCTTCACTTCAAGTATCTAATCGCTCGACACAATTTGCACTACATCACACTCCCTTATCTGCATTAGACTTTCCTTCTTTACACTCTGATGTCAATTGACACATTACCTTGTTGTTCACACACTACACACAATGTTCAGTTGCTGCATACACTTCTCACATAAAATCTCAAAGCATCAACCTACAACACACAAATAGTCAAATCTCTAAACATTCAGATCTAGTGAGAAATTTGCAATCAGGACTGCAGGATGGGGGGTTTGAGCACAATGAGCAGGCTGGTTTACAGACTATGAAAAAGTAGGCCTACACAGAGTCATTTTACAAAAGGAGAAATGGCCCATTCTCCAGAGTCATTGTCATTCATGTGTGTTCCATTTCTATGATTGTGTTTTAAAATTTTCACTTCATTGTGCTGTAAATGCTTGGTAGTGTGCAGCAAATGCTTAGTTGTGTGTACTGTGTACTGTATGTGTGTGTCACGTGTCATTTGAAAATATGGCTGTGTGTACCAAATGGAAGCATGAGTTCCATTTTGGGAACAGTTAAGAGATTTGATGGCAAAGAGTCATCATGGAAAAGGAGTGTCAGGGTTTAGCATTTTGTGTGTGAGGTTTTCAGTTTTGTGTGTGCAGTTTGGAGAATGCCATTAGGTTGTGAAAAATGTGTGTTAACAATCGTGAAAAACTGTAATTAATCAATTCTCAAGACATTGCAAGGGAAAAAGGATTCAGAATAACTTTCCCTCTGCATTCCTGTACTGTAGAATATTTGCAAAAGCTAGAAAGTCATGCCAAAGAGTATACGTGTGGAGAGAATACACAGAGTTAAAGTAAGACCAAGGATTATACTGTGAGTGCGCAGGTGTACGTGCACGCTCGTGTGCGTGCGTAGTGCGTAGGTCCGTGCGTGCGTGTGTGTACTACTTGCGCTGGGAGTTGATCGTGATGATGGGGGAGGTATAAAGGGCCGGCTCTGCTTTGATAACTCACTATAGCCTCCAATGCATGACCACCCTGGCACGGCCCAGCCCTCCATTGCTCTCCTTGCTATATACACAGCCTATTTGGGGACGGGGGCTTTGTCTGTGCAAACGCGCTTTGTAAACCTCCTTTTACAGCAAACCCTTTGAATATGAACTGTGTGATCGCTCTTTGCCACACTGGCAGGCCCTCCAGACCCCCCCTGCCCTCCTAGAAGAGCTGCCCCAGCTCTTTGCACTCTGCCTTGGGGCTTTTTGCCCAAAACCACAGCCTGGATGAGCCTTTATACACCAGTGGATCTCAAGGTCTCTCTCAAACAGCCAGTTCGGGGGAAAATGTAATTTCCATTGCTTCGCACTGACATCATTCATGAAGCGTCTGATTCATTTCACAGCTGAGGACGCAACTGGAACTGGAGGGTCGGAGGATATGAGAGGAGTCTGTCGCGTTCGGCCGAGCGCGCAGAAAGACACAAAAGTGATAAGAAGACAACAGACAAGAGGAGGGGACATTTGTCAACTTGAGCGCGTCATTGTACGACTCTACTGGAGTGAGACTGTGTTCCTTACTGGTGTAATGACCATGGCAGCTGGGACAGGAAGGGTGCTGCTGAGGGTGGGGGCGTCTGGACTGGTGTTTTTGCAGGCCAATAATCCCCTTTATTGAGTCTCAGGATATCCTAATTGGAGTCGGAAGTGGCTCCAACTCCACTGGCCAGATGTGTGCAAAGACAAACAGATACTGGAGCCCTGCAACCCCCATGGACAACTGACCTGCACACACACACACACGCGCGCACACACACACACACACGCACACGCACACGCACACGCACACGCACACCTACACACGCACGTACACACGTGCGCGCCCACACATGCTCAGACGTCTAATACTAAAAGTACTGTGGCAGTAGACAGCTTGGTAAACATAGAAAAGCTTCAGCTGTGCTCGCCGCGCAGCCTGCGGAAACGGCCGGCGGCGGAGGAGCAGGGTTCATGTATGGCTTGTCCTCTGATTAATAAAGTTGACAGACAAAACGCTGCGCATGCAACGCTACAGCACATAGGAGCACATAGTGGAGATTCCTCTCGCATCTGCAATGTATAGAAATACTCAAGTTACAAGTAAATGGTCGACTCGCCATTCAAATTGTCAGCCCCCTGGTCACCCCAGGCAAGCCCCCAGATGCCCAGGTCATCGTGACATGCAATGACATGAGCCCACCATATATGGTGCCCAGGTCATTGTGATTTATTGGTCATCCCATGCCAAAGCGACCGCTCTCACCCAGCAGTCTGACGTCACCCATGGGCGGATGTGTGCACGCGCCGATCTGCCCCAGCAGTACGACCTCCACACTCTGAACTGCCCCAGCAGTACGACCTCCACACTCTGATCTGCCCCAGCAGTACGACCTCCACACTCTGACCTGCCCCAGCAGTACGACCTCCACACTCTGACCTGCCCCAGCAGTACGACCTCCACACTCTGACCTGCCCCAGCAGTACGACCTCCACACTCTGACCTGCCCCAGCAGTACGACCTCCACACTCTGACCTGCCCCAGCAGTACGACCTCCACACTCTGATCTGCCCCAGCAGTACGACCTCCACACTCTGATCTGCCCCAGCAGTACGACCTCCACACTCTCACTAAACTACCGGTATTCAAATAAATGTAGTGGAGTAAAAAGTATAATATTTGGATCCGAAATGTATATTGGAAATGGGAAAGTAAAGTAGGCTACAAACACCTCCAAATCGTACGTAAGTACAGTTCTTAAGTAAATGTACTTAGTTACTTCCCACCACTGAGAGGAACGCATAGTGGAGATTCCTCTCAGATCAACCAATCAATCCCCTCGTTGTGGCGTGCGTCTGCTCTGTAACAGACAGTAAGGCCTCTATTTTCGTCCATGCTAAACCCCTTATGCCTATAAACTAGACGTTTAGGGATAAGGGGTTTAGCGGTGACGAAAATGGAGCCCTAAGAGTGCTTTCCCTCAGGCCGTCAGTCAGACACACAAACAAGGGAGCGATATGCCGGCAGGTCAACTGTCTACAACCTGTAAATAACCCTCACTCACAACAACAGAACACATGCAGCTTTTTTAGGTCAAAACATTTAAAACATTTCCTTTCCTTTGTGAAACATCAAAGTGAAAGGGTCTGGCGGTGAACTTGAGACAAGTCCATGAAGGCACTCTGCTCAGTTGAAGTTATTTATCCATGGCAGAATAAAATGAAACGCAGGTGACCAGGTTTCGGCACTACAAGGCCTTCGTCGGGGTCCACTGGGTTTCAGTTTGCTACAATAATCACGGACCCACGTGGTGTTCCTTCATCTCTTTTAGATATTGTACCAATGTATTGATTCTCAACTTTTAAAATCTCAATTCTAATCTAGTTCTGTAATCTACGGGACCCTATATAGTGTAAAACCATTTTTTTGCTGTGAAACCAAATAGACTCGTAACCTTAACTTCTCAAAGACCTATAACAGTATATAACCATGCATAGTTAAATATCCTATTTGTATGCCATTTGCTAAATGATTGTCCCGTCATATGATGTCCTGTACATTCCACCAGTAAATAACTATTTTTTGACTGAATACTGTATATTCTGAGTTGCTAAGTCATTCTCATTCTTAAACCTATTGAGTCACTGATGGACAAGAAAGAAAGAAAGAAAGAAAGAAAGAAAGAAAGAAAGAAAGAAAGAAAGAAAGAAAGATACAGAGAATCCTTCCAGCATTATTTTTCTCTGACTGACAGCCATGACAGGCTCATCTTCTGGTTCTTGTCTCAATAATGTTTGCAACAAGGTCTAATGGCCTGTCTGTGAACCCATACTGCCATACTTTCTCTCTGTCTCTCTACGTCTAGTTTCCGTCTGCGTCTGGATGCCATGATCTCTCTGTGATTTGAACCACTCAAACCCTAGACACGTCGCTGACTGGAGTCCCCCCGGGGCCTATATTAGGCCCTGGTCTGTTTAATCTCTACGCCAAATATCTTCACAGATAGCTGATTGTAGATCCGTTCGGCAAGATTCAAAGACTTTATAAGTTTATATATGACTTTATTTGTCATATATTCAGGAGGAGGAGGCCATGTACTTTATATATAACGTGGCAGGTGAGTGTGTGAAAGAAGAGAGAGAGAGAGAGTGAAATGGAGAGCGAGTAGCGAGGGCGAGTGCGACTTGCTGTCTCTCCTTATCAGTTGTCGCAGTCTGACCAAAGCCAGAGATCCTTGTCCTCTTCCTGCACGTGAGCAGAATGCAGCTGGGCATGGAACTGAGACCTGAGAGCAACCTGGCTTTGATTAGAAACAATCCCCCCTCCCCCCAGACCTACTGTTCCAGTCTAAGATCAGACATAGGTTAGTGTGTGTGCGTGTGTGTGTGTGTGTGTGTGTGTGTGTGTGTGTGTGTGTGTGTGTGTGTGTGTGTGTGTGTGTGTGTGTGTGTGTGTGTGTGTGTGTACCTACTTCTATTACTGTGAGGGCCAAATGTGTCCCCACAAGCAGAGTAGAATTTGAGAAATAGACATCATGAGGAAAACATTTCCTCGTCCTCAGAGAAATGGTTATTTCTATGGTTAATAAAGGATGGGTTTAGGTTAGAGTTACGTCTGAATCTGATTCATACTTAGTTGCATGCCGGTGTTGCACATAAATAATAGCAGATGTACAAGCTCCACACGTTAGTAAACTAATAATAATACAAACATGTGTGTGTGTGCGTGTGCCTGCGTGTGTGCGACTGTGAGTGTGTGTGTGTGTGTGTGTGTGTGTGTGTGTGCGTGTGTGTGTGTATGTGTGTGACCTATTTGCTTCACTGTGGAAGTGGGGGAACCCCAGGAGATAATCCACAGCAGGCAGGCAGGCAGGCAGGCAGGCAGGCAGGCAGGCAGGCAGACAGACAGACAGACAGACAGACAGACAGACAGACAGACAGACAGACAGACAGACAGACAGACAGACAGACAGACAGACAGACAGACAGACAGACAGACAGACACACACATGCAGCACCAGATGCAGGGTTACAGAGTCATTCTTTAACGTCGTATCAATACTCTGACATGGAAATGATTTCACTCACTGTGGTGTTTTTATGGCCCATATAAACGGAACAGCTGGGCGACAAAAATATATTCCATTGATTCCTTTACATCCACATTCATTTCTGCAGCGTGAAATGCCAATTAAACCAGGGGTTAGATCGGGAGGGTTACTGCGTAGAACTTGATCGCCATAGCAAAAGCAAAGTTCTGAGTGTGTGTGTGTGCGTGTGCGTGTGTGTGCGTGTGTGCGTGTGTGTGTGTGTGTGATGCGTGAACACCATCTCTGGGGGAGTCCGGGGTTCAAACTGGGAACCTCACGGTTCCCATCCGGCATTTCTACCAGCCACTCTACCCCTGAGTCCCTGCATGCCGCTATGCATTTCGATTGTGTCTGGATATGTGTGTCGCGATTGTGATTGAGTGTGATTGTTTGTTAGTTTGTGGGTGTCTGTGTGTGCGTGCATGTGTGCCGTGCGTGTGTGCGTGCGACCGTGCGTGCGTGCATGTGTGTGTAAGCAGTGAAGGAGGGAGGCTAATAGCCTTCACCTTTACGTAACCCTGCTTCGACATCAAAGGGAGATTAAGACGGAGGGAGAGGGAGAGAGAGAGACTAACACTTGCTGCACCGCTGCAAACCGCCCCATCACGCTAAGCACGCTAAGCACCCCCACTTCTGAAGTGGGGGGGGGGGGTCGGCGCAGTGATGATTATGAGTTAACCCTTATTTCATCACTTTTGGGTGGAAACCTTGTATGTCCAAAACTGTTACTTTTCAGGAAATGGAAAAAAGTTCCAATAGATCGTATAGTTTTATACTTTTCATTGGTTCAATAGTTATAAAAGCCACAGACACACTGAAACACTTTCACTGTCACTTTCAAAATGTTAAAAATCACACCTGTGTGAACTGAGCGGTGCAACTATACATTTATTGTTATAGTTATACTGTACTGTGCTCTGTACTGTATTGTAGTGTACTGTGCTCTGTACGGTACTTTGAATATTTTTTGAAAATATCTTTGAGAAATGACAGTTACCGTGTGGGGGTCCCCGGGGGGGGGGGTCCCAGAACATCCAGAAGCCCAGGAACGGCGGCCCGGTGCCGGCGAGCCTTCCCGTGTCCGAAACGGTTGTGATCTTGTACATTTTCACTAATTGTCCGTGACACTCTTAGGGCATTAATGGAGAATTGGAGATACAAGGTTTCTGCAACGAGTTGTTCATTGAAGAGAGAGGGAGGGAGCAGGTTCCCTCAACAACACATCTGAAAGATGATTTGTTCATTTGAAGAGGGTGGGGGGAGAGGGAGCAGGTTCCCTCAACAACACATCTGAAAGATGATTTGTTCATTTAAAGAGGGTGGGGGAGAGGGAGCAAGTTCCATCAACATCACATCTGAATGATTCTCACTCTTTAAGATCTGTCGTCGCTTCATGGAGGTGTTGATGAGACTCACTCGTACCGTCGTGGTGCTCTTTGGCAGAACAACACCATCACAAACACTGTTTCTCAGCCTGTGGCGCCACAGGCCTCCCGGCACTGACGTTCACGCAGGGCAGTCTAACCTTGAATGCAGTCATTCACAAAAACACTCAAAGAGATGGGCCTTCCCTCTTGCGTTCACTCACACACATAAAGTCTTACACATGAACACCCTCGTGCGTACATTCATTCACCGAAGAATAGGGCCCACAGGCTTTTGGGGGGCTCTCTCTCTCTCTGTCACTGTTATGCAAACGGGGGGCTCCTCCTCTGGCGTTGGGAGTGGGCCTGGAAACTCCATCAGAGCGCAGACTGGTTTGCCTTTCCCAGTTCCACTGTCATGGTGAAACAAGTGAGGGATGCCTAAATGAACTGCTGTAGCTCTTCATTAATCACTGTCGCGGTGCTCCCGTGTTGCACTGAACCATTACGGCACACAATATAGTGAATTGTGCAGGGCCGTTCGTGGGCTGTATGGGATTTAAGTAGCCCGTCGCTCAGCAGTGGCATTTCCTTGTATTCTGACCGGCTGCACTGTACCCGGAGGAGCGAGTAACTCAATAGAAAGTGAAGTTTCCTGAGAATGGTTTATTCTGGCACGAGTGAGCCCATAACATGCCTGCCGGCGGACAGCGACAACAATAGCCACATCTCAAGGGGTCCTAACCCCCTAATTACTGTTCCAAAGCCAGAGAGGTGCTGACTAGCACTTGTCAGCGGGCCATGGGAGAGGGGGTTATAGTTACCTGAGCTGCATGGTCCCCTGCATGGTCCCATGGGGTGCACCAGGTGATGTGGTGGGCCAGAAGCGCTCCAGCACTTGGGATGAAAGGGCCCGTGTTAGGGCTCTACACCCCCGCGTGTCAACAGCTCAGCCGCGGCCATTTCAGCACTCCATAGGAGACTTCTAGCTTCTTCATGTCTCTCTTTCTTCCAGGCGGATCCTGGAGAAATGAGGAGAAATGTGGACATCATTTCTGACAGCCATCTGCTCTCTCTCTCTCTCTCTCTCTCTCTCTCTCTCTCTCTCTCTCTCTCTCTCTCGTATATTATTTTCAGTCTGATCAAACCCCTCTGCACTCAAGGATCACAACCCGGACACACCCCCCCCCCTCCATCCCTCTCAGGTGACTCCTCTGAAATAGACACTTATCAGGTTGTCAATATGCTCCTGTTGCAGAAGACAGGCTTTCATCTCATAATCTTATCTGGACGTGACAGACATTGTTCTGCACAGTCTATAAATATGGCTCTCTCTCACAGGTTTTCCCATTAATTTGGGGGGGTTTAAAGTGACTGATTGTAGCTACTCATATAGTCTATAGTACGCACTTTCACCCAATACACATGAGTGCGAAATACTCACTCGGTTACATTTACAATCATTTAGAAACTTTGTGAATCAATTGTAGGCTAGCCTACTTAGGACTTAGGGTTAAGGTAAGGTTAGGTTAGGGTTATAGGGTTATGGTCTTATTTAGGAGTAGCCTAGTTTTACAGTTAGGGTTAGGGTCCTACTCAGGATTTAGGAGTAGCCTAGTTTTACAGCAACATACTATTAATTTTTACTATTCATGGATGTACTTTTACTTCGGCTCTTTTACCTTTGGGCCAAATGTAAAAGAGTGGCTATATTCCACTTACCCCTTTCTTCTATTAAATGCACATTCTGTTTGTTTCATTTATTCTCTCAGAGAAATAAACTTCAGACAATTTTGTTTATTTCTATAAGAGGACTTACCTTTTTTTTATATATAATTTTAGGTGGGCTAATTAAATTCTGGATTGCATGAAGTAGCTCTTTACTTCATTTACTTTACTCAAGCAAATCTAGATTGTTGGACTTGTAACAAAGTATTTCTACATTGTAGTATTGATACTGTTACTTAAGTACAACATTTGAGTACTTTTTCCACCACTGATGGAATGCCATTCCCACCATCAATCCATTCCATCCACCATCATGGGAAAACTGGGAGGACACTTTAGACTAGTCTGATCTGGCCGCGGGAGCGCGCTTGCGCGTTCCTGGAAAGCTTTGGAAAGTTTCCCGAGAGTTGAGTTTAGTTTAGTACTCCGAGAAAGGACCTCAGTAGCGCACGGACTCACTCAACGTAGCAATTTACATTTATATTGCGTGAAGTTTATAGTTTAATATTTGTGGAGTGAAAGGCTGTAGCCTAATTCATCTATGTTGGATATTTGTGGAGATAACTCACTGTGTGGATATTGTGGAACTGTACTCGCGGAGGCGCACAAGTAAGTATAATGAGAATTGTTTGGTTTGGATTGTGGCATTATTAAAATAGGCAGAATATAGCTAAAGTGTCAAGTCGTTTGTAAATCTAAACTAAAGATGAAACATCGCTTTGTTATTCATATAGCTTAAATTAAGGTTGGGCTCGTTAAATCAAACCTGTGACAGGTTTTGTAAATCACATAGGCTATCTATCTTATCTACTATAGGGAGGGACTTGTTACGGTTATTACACTGACACTTGGCAAATAACATGTTTGAAATTATGAATTATAACTTGTATAGGTCTTATTGCAACAACAAAAAATCCTACCATTGAACCACGTTGAACTCGATGAACGGTGGCTTGATGGATTTCGTTGTGCACTCATGTGGTGGTGGTTGGTTGGCCACTCACTCACTGGAACAATTTGGCAATCAATTGTGTCAAAAGTGGTAAAGTGCTCTAATTCTTACTAGTCACGCTATTATGGAGTTCTGGGCTAAATCTAGAGACTACAACCATGTTAATGATTGGAGGCTTTTTCAGACACTTGAGTCCTATGAGTCATTTGTAATTGCATAGAGATAGACTAATCCATCCCAAAACTTGCTGGTGCAAGTGTGTAGGCTACAATAATGCTCTTAGATTTGTTTTGTTTATTTGATCAGAGGTGACTGACCTCCCACAAGGACAAAACAGACACTGTAGTGTGGGCAACTCTTGTACATTAACAGTTAACTTCAAGCTGGCACTAAACACATTTTTTCTGCCACACAAACTATGAGGTGTTCATTTGTGCCAGAGTGAAGTTAAATGTTAATTTACTGTATAGGTGCTAAATGAAATTGATCTCCAACTAATGTCATTGGGGCTGTTTTCACTCTTTCATGGCCATTGCCAGAATCTCAGCTGTGACAAAGTACTTCAAATACTTTCCAGGATTTCTATGTAGCCAAACCTGTAGCCCCCTTCTCAGTGCTGTGGTTACCTGTAGCCCCCTTCTCAGTGCTGTGGTTACCTGTAGCCCCCTTCTCAGTCCTGTGGTTACCTGTAGCCCCCTTCTCAGTCCTGTGTTTACCTGTAGTCCCCTTCTCAGTCCTGTGGTTACCTGTAGGCTGTAGCCCCCTTCTCAGTGCTGTGGTTACCTGTAGCCCCCTTCTCAGTGCTGTGGTTACCTGTAGCCCCCTTCTCAGTGCTGTGGTTACCTGTAGCCCCGTTCTCAGTCCTGTGTTTACCTGTAGCCCCCTTCTCAGTGCTGTGGTTACCTGTAGCCCCCTTCTCAGTGCTGTGGTTACCTGTAGCCCCCTTCTCAGTGCTGTGGTTACCTGTAGCCCCCTTCTCAGTGCTGTGGTTACCTGTAGCCCCCTTCTCAGTCCTGTGTTTACCTGTAGCCCCCTTCTCAGTGCTGTGGTTACCTGTAGCCCCCTTCTCAGTGCTGTGGTTACCTGTAGCCCCCTTCTCAGTGCTGTGGTTACCTGTAGCCCCCTTCTCAGTGCTGTGGTTACCTGTAGCCCCCTTCTCAGTCCTGTGGTTACCTGTAGCCCCCTTCTCAGTCCTGTGTTTACCTGTAGTCCCCTTCTCAGTGCTGTGGTTACCTGTAGCCCCATTCTCAGTCCTGTGGTTACCTCATGTGTGTCCACCTGTAGCCCCCTTCTCAGTCCTGTGCCATGGTTACCTGTAGCCCCCTTCTCAGTCATGTGGTTACCTGTGTGTCCCCTTGCTTCAGATGTCTTCATTTCAGTCTAATTAGAAGGAAGAAGAAGGCATGCATGTGGTGGAGGTGTGTGTGTGTGTGTGTGTGTGTGTGTGTGTGTGTGTGTGTGTGTGTGTGTGTGTGTGTACGCATGCAGTAGGGTGAAACCGAACAGGATGGAACAAGCTGTTCAAACAGCCAATGAAGGAGAGAGAGAGAGCTAGGGTTCATCTCACAGCTAGTACTTTCCCAAAGACGCCTTGAACTTCCACTGAAAGTTGAACCCGAGGTTACATTCAGCTCCAACTGACTGCTGAAGCCACGCTAATGAAAGGACTTACAGGCCAGGTGTCACAATTAGCTCGCTGGCTAATTATGGAATATTTAGCTGAGGTCATCACCTTTTAGCTGAAAGAAAAGAAAAACAGAAATGGTTGCAACAAGAAACTACCAAGATGTTTGTTTGTGTTCAATAATGTGGTCTGAGGTTATTTATTTCACTGTTTTATTTTTTTCTCCTCTAGTCTAAAACCGGACCGACTGACTGACCTTTGAACTGGACCACACTGTGTGGTAGAGAGGGCATCCTTGGCTGAGCAGAGACTGTTGGCACACGGGGATTAGCCTCCATGCCACAGCTCTAAAGCCCCGTCAACCTGCCTGACCCCCTCTATGCTTATCAACCTGAGCGTGTCCGGCAAGGAGTCGTCCCGCGCCTTTCATGGAACGCCGCCTGCCGTCACCGTCGACCCTCCTCCACCTGCTTTCCCCGCCGCTGTGGAAGTGACTGCCATGGATATGCCGCCCGCCCCGGCGGAAACCACCAGCCCCCCGCCGCCTCCTCCTCCTCCTCCGCCACCTCCGCCGCCTCCCCCTCCACCGCCGCCCCCTCTGTCATCGCCGTCCTCGCCTTTTGACCGCGCGGACATCGCCCGCCGGAGCCGGCTGAGGAAGCTGAACTGGGAGCGCATCCCCAAAGAGAAGGTAACCCCCAGCCTTCCCTGCCACCTTCTCTCCCCAATGGATTCTAGCGAGTAGCGACTGACCAACATATATACCTACTGTGCAGACTTTATCTTGGTCACTCGTTCTCCTATTTTTTGTTTCATAGGTTCGGTTTTTCTTGACCTCAAAATGTCAAGGATGTAATTTAGATGGCGTGTTATTTAGACAGATGCCAGGTTCACTGTTTAACTGCTATTCTAGAGTTTCAATGTACGTAATGTTATAGCATTGACGACAGATGCTAGGGTCCTTGTTTACCTAGAATCCTATAGTTTTGATGTAGAAGTCTTGAATGTGTGTTGTTTAGACAGACGCTGGTTCATGGTTTACCTGATATCCTTAGGCTAGGTTCTCGAGGCACTACACTATTCTCTGCATTGTACACATGTGTTTTATTTACCTTGCTTATCCCATTTTAGGCGGGAACCCCTTTTGGTGTTCGCATTATGCTATGCTTAAGCTATTGAAAAATAGCAGATCTACAAGCTCATAGCGCGCCACCGAGTGGCGTGCTACGAGCTTGTAGGTCTGCTATTTTTTTTTAAATCGAAGAACCACTGACATAGAAACATAGCCTTTTCAGAATGTAGAAGACAATTTTAGGATCTGATCTCGGGTCAGAATTGGTTATTGTAAGTGGCTCTGGAGAAGAGAGTGTCTGCCGAATGCCTGACTTGTGTAAACCGTAACCAAGGTGGAGGGGCGGAAGAGCGTGTGGAGCGGAGCGGTGACGGGGGAGGACGAGTTCCCCATCGACCTGCACTCCCTGGACGAGCTGTTCTGCCAGCGGGACGCCCGGCCTGCGGACGGCTCCGGCAGTCTTCGGCGGCGCTCCGTCCTGCTGCACTGCGGCTCCCCCCAGGAGAGCACCGGCACAGAGCAGGTCAGAGGGCGCACCGCATGGCACCCCACACGGTGCTTTGTCTCATTTTGGGACCTTTTTAAGACGTGGTTGTAAAACGTAGACTCTATTGTCCTGTTTGCAGAGGTTCTCAAGGACCCACCACACATTGATATGTATTTGGCCACAGGCCAGCCGTTTGAAAATAGAAAATGTCTTCTGCCATGGACCCCCCGCAAGAGAAGATGTGTAGAAAAGAAGAAAAAAAAGACCCCCTTGAAATCCTTCAAGGAGCCCTGGGGGGGTCCCATTTTGAGAACCAGTGTTGAGTGTCCTAATGATCAAAGCGTTTGACTTGTTTCTGTCTTTTGTTTTGTTCTCACAGAAACTGTTGGACGCCAAGCGCAGTATGAACGTGGGGATATTCCTGCGTCAGTTCAAAACGTAAGCCTCTCGTCTTGACGGACTATCTGTTACACCGTGCGTGATTCTGTGTCTCTTTCTGGACAAAGTAATTGCGACCATATGGACCTTTTGGGTTTGTGCTTGCTGGAGGTCATATGCATCAATCAGGTGTGCCATTAGTTTTAAGAGCAGGAAACAGAAGTGTGTAGAACCGTGCCCAGGGGAAAACTAACGACACTTCACACTTTGAGCTGGACACTGGAGTACGGCTTCTGTCAACGACGTGTGTGAGTGAGTGTCAAGTGTGAAGACCCATTAAGCGATGGGTTGTCTGATGTTTGTGATGTTCGGGGTCCGAGGAGGGAGACAGCAGGTGGAGGGAGTTTTCACCCTTGGCTGCGAGGCTGGGGATCTTGAAGGAAGGTTGATGGGTGAGGGGCAACGTTTAGGCTGTAGACGGTCATCCCTAACGGTCAGAGTTGTCACCTGCTGTGTAAAAGCTGACCCCCCTGTGGAGAGACAACCCTGCTGGAGACTTGTCGTATTCATCTCCTCTTAAAAGCCACTGGCTTCAGGATGTTTGCCTGGTTCAAACAGGGGCTTCGCTTTCTCATTAATGAGTGGCTAAGTAATCAGGAAATCAGGCACATTTTGAAGCACTTAAGCCCTATTTTAGACTTTGGCTATTCGGAAATGGCACACATCTGCAAGCTCACGGCGCGTTTCATTCCAATGTGATACGTTGAAATTAAATGGTGAAAGGTTTTCGCTGCTATATATGGTCAACATTGGGACGACAGGGTGAAAAGTAGTTAATGTGTCATCTCATATTACTTTATTTCTGGCAGAATGACTGATGTTGGCTTTGTAGATAATATCTACATTTATGATATGATGAAAGAGGGAAGCGAGGCAAAGCCCTGCAGAGCCGGTATGTTGTCGTGTCTTGCTCATGTGTACACCAGAGGTGGTTCAATTGTGCACATACTAATTGAAGAGCGGGCCTCTTCTAAACTAGATTTGTCAAGACTTGTAAGAAGTAAAGCCATTATGTGAGATGAGCTGCTTCTATACACAAAACCCTGGTCCCGTCATCAGGAGGAGTGTATTTGCCATGTGTCTGTGTGACCGGGCAGCACAGAGACCGCCCCACTTCTGAAATAAGGGTGCAGCTTCAACAAAGTCCTCCCCCCCCCCCCCCCCCCTCCTCTTATTTTGGCAGACACTTCTGTTTCCTACCTTCTCATTACTGTCATGTTTCTGCTATGGGCAGTTATTGAATTCAGTGTTTTTTAAACACGGGAAGGACAAAAGAAAACCACCGCTCTCTTTGAGTGCCTGTGAAAATGAAAGAACAGAGTTACTCATTCTTAACTGCACTTTTGATGTCGATCCCTTCAGAGTTAACATTAGAATAGTGAGGTGAGTGATGAGTTGAGTCCATGGTGAGTGTGGGGGGGAGGGGGGTGTAGAATAAAGGAAACTTTTAGTGTAACACACAAAGTGGGGTATGACTACCTAAGATAGGCTGAGTGATTTGGCAGAGGGGAGAGGAGAGCAAGTGTGTCTGTGTGGGAGTTGGGCTGGCATGGTGGACACATGTGAAGCAAGACAAGAGTTCAAACGTTCAGGGGCAGCTCTCATGTCTGTCCTCTGCTCTCCAATGACACCTTGACATCCTGTGCGTGTGTGTGTGTGTGTGTGTGTGTGTGTGTGTGTTTGTTCAGTACAGACGCCACAGTAAGTCGCCAGTGTGGCGTCAAAACTCCCTCTACCCTAACAGTCAAGATTGATAAGGGTTGTGTGTGTGTGTGTGTGTGTGTGACTGTGTGTGTGTGTGTGTGTGTGTGTGTGTGTATGCATGCAGGATAGTTGAACAAAGTCAATGCTGCTCACCTCGTTGACAGTAGTGTACAATTTAGAAGTATTTGTACTTTACTTGAGTATTTTCAACTTCCAATACTTCTACTCCACTAGCCACTACATCTCAGATCGAAAAAATGTACTCTTACTCCACAACATTTATTTGAAAAGTTTAGTTACTAGTTGCCATATATACATTTGAAAATAGCCGGTCTACAAGCTCACAACATGATCATCAGCTTGTAGAACTGCCATTTTCAAAAGATTATTTATTATACATTTGAAAACTATCTGGGACATTCTGAACAATGATTACTTTTGGTACTTTAAGTACATATTGATGCTAATACTTTTGTACTTTTGCTGAGGTACATTTTCTGAATTCTGGACATTTACAGTATTTCTGCATTGCGGTATTGGATATTTTTCCACGCGAGTACCTTTTCCACCACTGCTCGTCTAGTCAGCTTTTGGTAGAAATGAGTCATAATGTTCATCCGTTGCTTCTGTGATTGAATGAACTCCATCCACTCCATGGTGAATTACGTTTTAAAAACACATGAATGAATGAATGCAAACAAAGTGGATTCTACCCATCAGAATTTGTTAATTTTGTTTAACCTTTTCCGCCTGTTGGTGGCATTGTCGTGCAGATACTGATGTTGGTGACTATTGTTAGGTTATTATAGTTGGACCCATAAATGTGTTTATTTAAAATTTTTAGAAGTAGTGCAAATAGCAGATATATATATACTTTATAGGCTCACAACGTGTCCCATCACGGTGCATTGTGAGCTTTTAGATCTGCTTTTAACGCAGTTTTTGAAAATGGGTGCTTCATGATGTATTTGTGTTGAACAACACACACACACACACACCCAATCTCTCTTTTGGGTCTGGAGCTGAGAGGTGTTGGGAAACTCCTCTGTTCTAGAGTCATTGATGCTGTCCAGCTCCCGTCTCATTGCGTGTTTAAAGGCGATGTGGTCATGCTAAAGATGGGTGTGTTTTTTCCACAGCGCTGCTAAGGAGATAGTGGAGGACATCAGGCAGGGGGCCAGTGAGCGCTACGGGGCCGAGAAGCTCACCGAGCTCTGCAAGATGCTGCCTGACGTGGAGGAGGTAAATGTTGCTTTATGTCTGGTCTGACACTTGTAATTAAGTACATTTACTAAACAAGGAAGAACGGCTGCGTGCATGTCCGGGTGCTCCCGGGAGCTGTCCAAAAATGTATTACAGCTACTCCGTTTTATATCATTAAAAAGGAATGTGTATACACGTCCAAGGCAGTGAAGGCACATCCCGGTTTGATTAGAGAAGATGTGTATACACGTTTTTAGCATCATAGGTATTAAAATATAATGAAAATAGTGCATCTGTGAGAAACAAGCTTGAGGTTGTAGATCTGCTATTTTCACTATTAATATTATGAACACTTGAATTCAACACTTGAATTTAAAAGCGAGGGCTAGCTCCAGTACTATAACTCAAGTCCAAATTTGCCAGATCAACTTGAATGTTTCTTTGTCCAAGAAGTATCTATCTATACTTTGACTCAAGTAACTGGGGGGGGGGGGGGGAAACGCCCTTCATTACAACAACGACACTGACCAACCCCCCGCCCCACCGAACACCTGGTCTCCATTAGCATGATCAAGAGTTTACCATTACGCCATCCCGCCCGATGTCTGAGTGTTTCCTGACGAGGGACTTTGGTGAACGATATTATAAGTGACTGCTAACGACATGTTGGGTTTTGGGGTATTTCTTCTGCGCTGCATTCCAGATGTTATGCTTATTGTGTGTGTGTGTGTGTGTGTGTGTGTCAGGAGTCCCGTCTCAGGAGGTTCAAGGGGCTACGTGGAAGTCTGGGACAGCCCGACCTCTTCATGCTGCTGCTAGTGGAGGTCCCCAGGTACGTTCCAACCAGGTCACCGTGGTGTTTCCCAAACAATGGTTTTCGGACCATTTTTACTAAGAGTTTAATGCAGCCATTTTACTTTACCCAAATAATGTACCAGGTTTAGTGTGTGTGTGTAATATATATATATATATACTAAAGGCAGATTCCTTGTTTTTTGTTTCATTCTCACTTGTGTTCTTATTAGAGATGATTTGATCACCGTCTCTCTCTCTCTCTCTCTCTCTCTCTCTCTCTCTCTCTCTCCACGTCTAGTTTCCGTCTGCGTCTGGACACCATGATCCTGCAGCAGGAGTTTGACCCCGCCGTGACCTCTCTGTGTGTGGCAGCCAGATGTCTGAGGGAGGCGGCCCGAGGTAAAGTAACTGCAGGGGGCGCTATAATATGTAAACACGACACCTGTATGACTTGACCACTTCCCCTATTGAACTATGCAAATAGCAGGTCTACAACGTCCCAATGCTTTGCATCTCAACGCATTGTGAGCTGCTATAATATGGAAAATGAATCTTCTTCAAAGATTTTGAAAGGGTTCGCCTGTAATGGCGTGCCGAAAATGGGGACGCCAGCATTCATGTGGTTAAGTGCTCTTATTTGCATTTAGTCATGGTGTTTAGTGTTAGTGTTTAGTGTTTACGTGTGAAGCCAGAATGTAAATAGAACATGGCTTATACCAGTGGTTCCCAAAGTGGGGTCCGGGGACCCCAGGGGTCCTTGAGAGAGTTGGGTCCCCAGCTAAACAATAATTAAGAACCAAATGGACCCTTATGGGTCTGTAACTCAGAGTGTACAAATTGAATCAAATCGGCCCTAATGGTCCATTTGGTTCCATTTGCACACTCTCAGAGTTAAATTAACATCGATTTTACAATTGTGGTCTCAGAGATAGAAATGCCATTAAATGGGGGAACGTATTTCCTACCTAATTCACGACGTCAAGCCCTTGAAATGAAAATCACTGCTAGAGCCGTAAAAACCTTCTCTTATGGGGGTCCTTGGCATATATTTTCAAATGGGGGCTAATGAGTATAATTTTGGGGGTCCTTGACATGAAAAAGTTTGGGAAGCCCTGGCTTATACTATTGCGTATGTTGTCCATAGAAGGTAAGATTGGACATAGCTGCGGACACCTGTACAATTAATAAATTGGAAAATCATACAGTTTCTGTTTTACACTGGTTTTGAGTGCAGCCTTCAAGCTTGTCACACCGCGTTTGTGAGCTTGTAGATCGGCTATTTTGATTTTCACTACTTCTTAAAGATTTGCTTTCAAATTTATGGGATTTCTTAGACTTTTCTTTTATTTCTTCATGGAATTACTGTGAAGAAAATCACAGAATTGTGTTTTTAATTCATGGAAATGTTTCTGCTACTGCCTTAGTCCAGTGAATGACCTCATCCACTGATATATTATTGCTCATTCCCAGAACTGCTGAGCTGTCCAGAGTTGCACTCCATTCTCCGGTTGGTACTGAAGGCAGGGAACTACATGAATGCTGTGAGTATGCCTCTTAATAATTAGGTTTTATGATTTATAATATTCAAATGGAGTTATCCTAATACCGGGAAATACCCAATTCCCCCCATGTACTGTAGTCCCTTATCGCCAGTGGTGTTTTGGTTGTAGCACGGGTTGCCACGCCGTGGGCCCGGTATTGTTTTTCACACGCAGGTACGAAACGGGGTTACTGTTGTTTTATGGTCGTTTGAATTATGGGAAATTGAGTCCCAATTCATTACAATTTGCGGGGGTGGAGCACTTCCTGCTCCGTCCTGTTGTTGTGGTCGGCACTTTGGAATATGTTTGAACACTACGACAAGCGATTACACCGTTTTTAAAGTGGATTTTCATGACGAGCAACTCAGCGGTCAGCGTAGTGGCGCTTCAAAGGTAACTTAAAACACGGCAGTAAAACCTGAAACACGATCGTTTTATCCCGGCTTTAATACCATTTTAGCCATCCACGAGAAGCATGAGATTTGGCTGCGTACCCCCATCTGAAAATATCTTGTTTCAGGGACCTCCTGAAGCAAAGATTTGAGTTAAAAATGTTCGCTTTAAAAATATATATACCTGTATTTAAATTTCAAAAATGGTTTAAAAAATAGCAGATCTACGAGCTTTTTATCTAAAATCTAAAAGGACACAGACAGGCAGGAGTCCGGGTGGGGGTTCGAGAGCGTCACTCAAGACCGTGCACCTGGGTTTTTTGTAATGCTGTTTTCATTGTTTAGTTTAAACGCATCACGATGTTGTGAGACGGTAAGAGACTGACCCTGTGCTTGACCTCGCAGGGTGGATACTCGGGCAACGCTGCCGGTTTCCGAATCAACTCGCTGCTCAAGCTGGCGGACACCAAGGCCAACAAGCCTGGCATGAACCTGCTGCATTTTGTGGCCATGGTAAGAACTTTGGCTGTGAGAAGAAGACACTGAGCAGGTGCTGCATGAAAGAAACAATAACACACACACACACACACACACACACACACACACACACACACACACACACAACTTTTGTTAACATAAATACATTGAATAAGAAGCCTAGGGGGCTATTCGTTTCACCTCCCTTTCCAAATATATATTCAGTAAAGGCTACTATTTATCGTTGTAAACCTGTTGTTTTATTTCAACAATACATTTTACAGCTTTACGTTTTATATAATGACTATCCGTTCAGTTTTTGTTTTCAATACTCTTTATTGTAGCCACACTGTCCCACAGTCCAAATAAGTTCCATCAGCAGCATCAGAAAATGACTCGCTTGCTTCTTTTTGAAACGATAGCTGGAATAATCATTTGTCTCGTCGTCCGCAGGAAGCGGTGAAACGGGACCAGAGCTTGCTGTCCTTCCCCAGCCAACTGGGCCACGTCGGCTCCGCCTCCAGGTCAGTCTTTTCCCAAAACATGGATCTGATCAGTGGTAGCCTGGGCAGCATTCCTTTAAAACATGGATCTGATCAGTGGTAGCCTGGGCAGCATTCCTTTAAAACATGGATCTGATCAGTGGTAGCCTGGGCAGCATTCCTTTAAAACATGGATCTGATCAGTGGTAGCCTGGGCAGCATTCCTTTAAAACATGGATCTGATCAGTGGTAGCCTGGGCAGCATTCTTTTAAAACATGGATCTGATCAGTGGTAGCCTGGGCAGCATTCCTTTAAAACATGGATCTGATCAGTGGTAGCCTGGGCAGCATTCCTTTAAAACATGGATCTGATCAGTGGTAGCCTGGGCAGCATTACTTTAAAACATGGATCTGATCAGTGGTAGCCTGGGCAGCATTCCTTTAAAACATGGATCTGATCAGTGGTAGCCTGGGCAGCATTCCTTTAAAACATGGATCTGATCAGTGGTAGCCTGGGCAGCATTCCTTTAAAACATGGATCTGATCAGTGGTAGCCTGGGCAGCATTCCTTTAAAACATGGATCTGATCAGTGGTAGCCTGGGCAGCATTCCTTTAAAACATGGATCTGATCAGTGGTAGCCTGGGCAGCATTCCTTTAAAACATGGATCTGATCAGTGGTAGCCTGGGCAGCATTCCTTTAAAACATGGATCTGATCAGTGGTAGCCTGGGCAGCATTCCTTTAAAACATGGATCTGATCAGTGGTAGCCTGGGCAGCATTCCTTTTCGGGTTTATGATCCGGTCGGGAGCGTCATCTTGTAGTCATTGTTTTGTAGTCATCAGCCCGGAACCCTCAATCTGGAACTTCCTTTCCCTCAAACCGGAAGAATAATACCTTCCCAATAAAAGCCTTGATGCGGTGTAGAGACTTTTGTTATCCCACAGGGAAATACTATTCTCATCGCAGGCTACGAGAGAACTAGTCCCGCTTTTATTGGGAAAGTATTATTCTTCCGTTTTGAGGGAAAGGAAGTTCCAGATTGAGGTTATCCGGCTTGAGGACGTAACGATATTATCCGCTCCCGACCGGATCACACGACAATTTAGTAACACAGACCAGACTTTCCTCCGAGGTGAAAAGCCAGGTGACGCGAAGTTAGATCAGATTTATTAGATTTTTTAGTAGATTTATTGAGTAAAATTATCAATACGGCAATGTAGATATATTCTGTTATGTTACAAGTAAAAGTCCGGAGTTCAAAACCCCACAAGGGTCCGTTTGGAGCCCCTGGTGGTCCCCAAACTCCCAACCTGACGTTGAGAACCCAGGGCATTTCTCGATAGCGTCGGTACACTCCAGCTGACTGTAAAAACACAACATCACAACGTAGCTCTGTTGAGTTTCTCTATCGGTGCTTTATGTCCAGCTGTTAGCAATAGGAATCTGGCTGCATGAAAGTGGGTCATGACTGCATTGATAATCGGAGCCAGTATTCTATCTCTGCTGGAGAGTTGGAGTGCTGTTTCTATTACCTTTCTTCCATGCTCTAGTCTAGAAATCAGAACAAGGTGCTAAAACAGCGAACTGCCGACGCTTGCTTTCGGCATATAACCCCCTCCCCAAACAAGATATACAGTATTAGAAATGCTAATAGCATATGGATTAACATCGTCACTGTCGGGCAGAAACCTACTATCAAACGTTTTCAACTTTTTATGTTTTTTATGTCATACTACACTACTACAGTGTCACTGTACTATGACAACGCATCGCCACTCGTTATGAGCTATTTTAGAAAGGTTTTTAAAGTGAGAGTGGTTATTAAGTGTGTGTGGTTTTATAAATAAATGAAATAAAGTATTAACAAGAGCTTAATACTATAAATAACTACATATGACCAATTGGAACACTTTTTTTTCCTTTTCCTGAAATGAGTAACCGTTTTGTACATATGAGGTTTTCACCTGACAGCAATGTTATTGTATGAATGAATGAATGATTGATTGATTGATTACTTTATTAGACAGAAATGTGAAACGGTAACAGTCGAACACTCAAACACAAAAGATGGCACCAAAAAAGGTCCTTACAGTCTTGTTTCCATTTGGGTCCTAGGCCTATGTATTCAATTAATAAACTGACAAAATGTCATCACAAAATGTAAAAACACTATTTGATGTCAATCCCATTTTAAATTGCATATTTCTTTCCTCCAGCTGGAGTCAACCTACAGTAGGCTAGCAAAATGGGTTGAAAGGAGGGGGGTCATGGGCCCCAGGCCGAGAAGTAGTCGAATTCATTTGTTTTGGGAGGTTAGAAGCTTAGTCTTAACCCATTTAGGATGGGAACCCCTTTTGCGATTTTTCCCTTTCAAGACGGGAACCCTTTTTGGGTTAGTTGTTGCTATGTACAATTACAATGCAACATATTTCTTTTGTAATCTTTGAATAAATATTTGAAGTTTTTCAGAAAACGGGTCAGGGTTTAGAAGGCATTTTTAGAATCGGCCTCAAGTCTAAATGTTGAGAATGTTGCAGAACCAAGAGGTGGAAACATTCAAAGTCAAAGGATTACAAGTGTCCATTCTTGTTCTCCCCAGGTTGTGTGAAGAGTCTGTGTTGGAGGACCTGTCTAGGTTACAGAGCAGACTGCTGGCCCTCAGCGTCAACACCCAGACGGATGCAGTGATCCAGCGGCAGACACTGCCCTTCCTGGAGGTACGATAAATACACTGTCTACTGACCCACAACTAGACCTGTCACAATTATTACATAATCGCCTAATCGCGATTATGTGAGACAATCGCAGTCATTTTGCATAATCGTCATAATAGTTTCCATGTTGAAAGATGTTAATACATTTTCAAACATTTAAAAAAGTAAGGGGACTGGCTCACATTGCGTCACATAGCGACACTGTGACACATTGTATAAGCTTGTGGATTGGCTATATGTACATAGCCAATTGGCTATATGTTGTGGATTGGCTAATATGTTGTTCTGACCCTCACGGCAGGATTTGCAGTGTTGTAAGTCTACAGTTTGGTTCACCAGGAAACTTTATTTCACTGCATGTCCTCTGTTCTACCAATTGTGTTCAGCTGGTGTGCCAGGTCCCACCACTTCCTGAGTAGACACCTAGTATGATAAGGAAATCAACTTCCTGGTAGGATGGAAAACCAGAAGTACTCTGGTCTCCCAGGACCGGAGTTAAGAATTTCAATTCGGTATGTATTATAGTGTCAAATAAAAACAAGTTGTCTCAAGACACTTTACTCGACAAAACATAGCCTCCCCCTTAACTGGAAGAAACCCTAGACCCAGGCTCTAGGGTGGGCCATCTGCCTTGACCGTGTCTGAGGGGAAAGAGCGAGGGAGAGAGAAGATAAATTGAGAGTGGGAGGGAGAGAGAGTGATGCAAGCAATAGCAAAAATGGCAGTAACAATATTAAAATCCCTGCTGTGCTAAGAATTGGATCAAATGCTTTGTGATTTCCCTTTGTGCTCAGATGGCAGAAGAGCGGCTGAAGGAGGCAGAAGACGAAGTGGAGGGCATGAGGATGTCCAGTCAGGCTCTGGTGGAGTTCTTCTGCGAGGACGACACTTTCAAACTGGAGGAGGCTTGTCGCGTCTTCCATTCCTTCTGCCACCGTTTCCAAAGAGCCGTCCAGGTCAGACCCGTGAGATGAATGCAAATGTGTGATTGAAAGATACAGATTGTCCTGAGGCACATAGTCAAATAATGCCCTTCCTGTAAATTCCCATGGATGGGGCGCCCGCTGGCTAAGTGGTCGCATATAGGCTTTGCCCTTACAGCGTGTTGTGTGTTCCAGTCCCGTTCATGAAGACCTTTGCTGCATGTCTCTCCTCTTCTCTCTCTCCCTCTTTCCTGTCTAGCTTTACTTGATACTATTAATAAAGGCAGAAAAGCCACAACTGATTTCAGTCATTTGGATTCCATAGAATCCAGCCAGCATGTCTTCTATGGAAGCGTGTTGCCCAGCAAAAATAGCCTAGATAGCTCCTAGATAGGCTCTATTTTTGGTTATTATTTTAAGATTAGAGCATTTGAAGTGGTCAAACTAGCACTATGTTCAGAAGAATCTTACATAAAATATTAACAGTCTCCATATATTTCACATAAAAGCAAAAGTTAAAGCCTCAATCTGCGATTTCTTCCCCTGTTTGGCAGTATGTAGAACAGCAGGAAGAGTATTACTAATACATCATAAATTTAAATATTGTGGAAATTGTTTAGGAATCCATGCTAGTGTGTGTGTGTGTGTGTGTGTGTGTGTGTGTGTGTGTGTGTGTGACCATTAGGACTTGGTCATACAAACATTTTCAGTCTTGAGGTTTTATTTTGCTTTAATCCGTGTGTGCCCCAGGAGAACGCAGAGCGGGAGCTGAAGGAACAGAAACGGCTTGAGCGCGAGCGGGAGATGGGGGAGAAGCGCCGCTCCGTGGCCGTGTGCACGGGGCTGGAGCTGGGTCTGAGGCCGGCCAGCAAGGGGCCTCGCGGCGAAGAGAGCCCGGACGACCTGGAGAGACTACTAGAGCGGAACCTGAGCCACACCTGGAGCCGACGGAGCCTGAGGAGCACTGAGCACCGCAGGCACTCCCATCACCTCATGAACTATACCGCCCACCTGCAGAGTTCATCCACCCTTAGGAACTTCCCAGAGCTGGGCAGCAGTCCCACGTCAAGTAACGTGAGTGATGTCCCTGACCATCACGCAGCTCCTGGGATTTGTAGTTCCCCGCTGAGCGAGAGGGAAGCTCCTCCCACTGATGGCAGGATGCAGACCAATCAATGCCATGCGGGCGGCCAGAATGTGGAGGCGGTACAGGCCTCACACATTGCTGAAGTCAGTCCATCTCAGAGTCAGCATGGCCTTTGCTTCAAGGTCACACAACAGAGGCCCGACAGAATATCGTATGTTTCGCAAAGTCAGTGTGAAGTGGCTACTACGCAAACACACAGACCTAAATATGAAGTGACTCAAATCCCACATACACAGAGTACTGTAATGACCACTGAACCTTCATCCAGTTCCTGTACCAGCACTGTCACTGATACTACTACCCTGGGTGTTAAAAGCCAGAACTCTGCTCTCAGACACATGTTTGGCCAGCCTGTATCAGACACTACTCACTGGCCACAAAACAAGTCCAAAGACACTTCAGTTAACGAGTCTGCACCGAACTCCGTTCATATCACGGGAATACTCTCTCGTTGCGATGCCAGGGCTGTGTCTTCAGCTCGCCAGTCCTCAGAGAGTCGGTCAGAATCCTTCATGGCTACAGATGGTCCAGCTGGTACACACATGCGGCCAGAGGACGAAGAGGAACCGAGCCAGCCTGCTGCTAAACCTAGCGCTCTCCAATTGAGCCTTGTGCCTGAAGGAGGGCTAACAAGGCAGACAGACGTGCAGTCGGCCTGCACGCCCGTGGAGAACTGGATGTCTTCCAGTCTGCCAAAGCTGAGCCCACAGCGAGCGCAGGAGTACCCCGACCTTCCGAATGCAGAGCGGGAGAAAGACACGTCTTATACTCGTGTGGGCGAGACACTGGAGTGCCACACTCTGGTGAAAGGCCTACGATCATATGATGCCTTGTCACGTCCGGCAACTCCACTACCGCGACCCGCACCCAGCCTCTGCTCTAAGTGGAGGAAAGAGAGGGACGCTGACTTTAGAGAGGGGGCGGTCTTGACGTCGCCTAAGGGGGATTCTGGGACCGCCAAGACACCCGTGCGTAGTGGAGTAGGAGCCAAGCGAGGCCTTGTTTCACGCACAGGGCCTTCCAGTAGCACAGGCATTCCTAGGGTTCGCTCCAAAACAGAGCCCACAAACAGAATCCAAGCCCCACCCGACCCACCCACCACACCTCGCCGCCTGGCCGCTCCTCGCACCGTATCCATGCGTTCCTCTCCCATCGCGCGGCCCACCGGCGTACAGCCAGAGGTCAAACGAAGCAACAGTGCCAGGGAGAGGACGCAGGCGGCAGGCGAGCTGCAGACTCCCGGAGATTCCACCCTGACCCGTAGGACCTCAGAAAGAGCGGTGCCACCGAAGGTCCCGGGCAGTCCCCAGCCGTCCTTCATCCGAGGGAGCCCCCTCCGTGTGTCCAAACGAGTAGCCCCGAACTCTGAGTGTCAGGCCCCGTCCCAGCCTCGCGCTGCCCACAGTCCGTCTTCCGCCACAGCCAAGACCATCCGCACGGCCGTCATATCTGCAGCCCGAAGCAAAGCCGCCAAGACTGCAAGCCCAGAGTCCCCCACTGCTGGCTCCAAAATCCCCGGTGCTACGCTTATTCCTGGGTCCAAAATGCCTCGCTCTACCCCAGCTCCAGCCCTCTGGAGGTGAGGGAACTTTATAGGTCAGTTTTCTAGTTTGTCCTCACTTTATGTCTTAACGAGCTTTTGCCTCTGTGTATGCGGGTATTCATGAACTGTATCTCAATATTTTTCTATTTGTATTGTTCAGTACGTGCTGGAGCATCATTCAGCTCTACTGAAGCCCTACATCAATGTTAAACTTAAATAGAATGTGCACATTGTCTTGAATGCATAAGGTCTCAATAGAGCTACATTTAGAACCCCCACATCCAACAGTGTCCTGTGCAGGCTATAGGGCACTGCATAGAGACGTGTTATTCATCTGCTCTCCATATATGAACGCCTTTAGTACGTTGGTATGTTGAGTAATTTATCAAAATGTTCCAAAAATGTCTGCTTGAGGTCTCATCAGTGTGTGACAAACGTAATTATTGAATTGTTTCATTTTCAGTGGCCTATAAAAAAACAAAATCCTATTATTGTGTTTAGTAATGACATTGACTGAATTGTCCAAAATAATGTAATGTTTTGTTTTGTTTTGTTTTTAACTGTGGGCTGTTGCTGCGAGATTATTGTTGTAAGCCTCACTTGGCCAGTAGCCCGACCTTCAACCGATACGATATTGAACTCATCATCCTTTATTATTCTGCGAGGTCTCATTGTTCTGATGCACTTTACAAAACTGAAGAAGAGGCCGTGTGAAGAAGATCACTGTCAATCTTCTGCTGTTGCCATGTTTGAAAAGAGCAAGAGATATTATAACTTAATTGAAAAGTATGAGTTGTTGTTATTGTTTGTTACGGTGCATTTGTAAATAAGAGAAGATGAAATAAAGAATGTAATCGTGGCCTGTGAGAAAATTGGTGTCCATGTCAAAGTGACAGTCCTATATATTCACAGCTGTGCTTCCTTTTGTATTTGGTGTGAAAGCCACAAGGTTTAAAGCCCCCTGTAATATATACCTCTCTTAACACACACACACACACACACACACACACTCCGGTGGGATGGTCATCAGAATTGTTTGTTTAGGGAGCCTTTATTTTCAAGTCCCGTCCACTTCCTCTGCCCTTCACCTCTGCTGTGTCTACTTAACCACTTAGGCCCTTTAGTACTGTATACTTCATCATACACCACACTGCAAAAATAGCAGACAAGCACAGCACGTTAACTTGTGAACTTGTACCGGCTACTTTTTATGTTTATGAAAACGTATAGGTGAAAGACGTTTTGAAAATGTGCCAAAAAATATGAATCCCACGGTTAATGTGATTAAATGTATCGTCGTCCCCTCACACACACACACACACACACACACACACACACACACTCGGTGGTGGTGGTTGTCATGGAGATGCTAGGCATCCCGGGAGAGTCTCTCAGCAGAATGGAAGGGTGCAAAGGGGGGTTGGGGTGCAGAGGGTGACAGCGGGTGCAGGGTCCCAGTGGGAAACGTCTCTTTATGGGGGCTGCAGTGACGCCAGCGCCTCTTGGGAAAGGCAATAAACTGGTGCCTCTTTGTTGTTCCCGAGTGTCCGGTTGTCGGTCAGCGCTGCCCTCTTAACCTGCCTCAGTGTATAGAAGAGGTGACATCATCAGCGGGACCCAGAGCACTCTTCAAGTGATCCTCTCTCTTTAAAGCTGCCTTTATCGTGACTTGGTGAGAATAATGCCATGGTGTCTAAAGGTGAATAAGTGATGTATGGGCTTTACAAACCAAGACCTTTTACTGACCCATCTCTGTGTGTGATGTATGTGCGTTGGTCAATTGTAAGTTGTAACAGACCCGGGCCTTTAGTTCATTGATTCTGAACCTTTGTGTGTGTGTGTGTGTGTGTGTGTGTGTGTGTGTACTGTATATAGGCTACTTATTTATTTACTGACACTCTTACCAGGGTATAGGCTGTAAAAATGGGACATCCAGAGTTCTCGGTCGCTGGCGTTCTTTTCTATCTGACAAGGTGCATCCCAGTCTCTTGGTGTCTGCCTGGAGATCCCACCGCCAGGTGTTTTTTTGGGCCAGCCGCTGTTTCTCTTCCCTTGAGGGTTCTAAGTCAGAGCCTGTCTGATGGTATTTGACCTTGGTTTGCATAGTGTGTGCACATATACATACATACATACATTTAATATTTAAAAGAAGAAGAAGGGAAAAAAACGACAATAAGCCTCTCTGACGTACTCACAGGTCCATTTGGTTCCAATAAGAACACTGACAGACCTGTGACTCCGTATTGATACCTGGGGATTTCGGAAATTACATTAAAAGGCAGCCAAGTCTATGGCCTTTTAATGCGTAAGAAACAGCACCACATGTGGCAGCCAAGTCTATGGACTTGTAATGTTTGTTTAGAGTACGATGTTTGTTTAAAGACAATAATGGAGCACAGAAGAAATAGATACAAATTCACCCAAATGTAACCTGGTTCCACCTGTACACCCACAGACCCTAACAGGAGCCCTCGTACAAGGTTTCTTCGACTATGCATGCACCTCTTGGTACCACAGCACCTCAAATTAAAGGCCCTTAAAACAAGGCTCCAGACTTCCCAAAACAACCAGGCTTCTACTGGGCCTCACCCTCTGAACCCACCTCACCCCTGCCCACTTTGACAAGCTGGAATGGCTTAGGGTTGACGACAGATTTGATACACCACAAAGATACCCATGTACCTGTCTAAATACTTCCTTAATGTCAATCAAGTCCACACCCACAACACCAGAGGGAGTTCAACAAACCATGTGCAACCCAGATTCGGCACAGACAAGGGACTAAATTATTTTTGCTCCTATGCCACCAAAATGTGGAACGCCCTACCAACAGTCATTAAGACATGTACATCCCTTGACTCCTTCAAAACCGCTCTCAAAGGGCACCTACTGTACGGACGGCTGCAATTCGAAATGACCCCTGTCAAATCTGTGTAATCTCTGTGTAATGCTTTATTTGGTCGTTCACTCACAGTTAACAGTTTCTGTATTGAGTTGTGCTTGAAATGTACTGTAATTCTGCAAACTGTTAATAAATACTTCAATCAACCAATCAATCAATCAATCAATTGGTTCATAACTAACTATCAAACATCTAGCTGGGCACCCAGTGAGTATTTTGTCCACCACTGTTTAATAGAAAGTGGAAACCACAAAGCAAGACTCAAGGGAGTAGGTCCACATGTAAACTGCATCCATCCTCATTCAACCTTCAGCTAAATGTTATGATGTAAGAAACGGCTCCTACCAGTGACAACATGACATATAGCTATGGGAAAACCTCCTTTCTGCAGATG
This sequence comes from Protomyctophum bolini, assembly GCF_963924005.1. Taxonomy (NCBI): domain Eukaryota; kingdom Metazoa; phylum Chordata; class Actinopteri; order Myctophiformes; family Myctophidae; genus Protomyctophum; species Protomyctophum bolini. The sequence goes on from NC_137871.1 coordinate 32,071,682, forward strand.
TCACTTTTAAAATGCAGGTAAGGCTACTAATCAGTGCTTTGTAATCTACACAGCTTCAAAAAGACCCATGCTGTTATTGTTTAGGTCAAGGAGGTCAGCTTTTGGGATCAGCCCAACATTTGTCAAATTCCATGACATGGCACACCCACCCCTTCCCTTCCCCTGAACACTAATGTGATGATATTACACAGTGGTGGTCACTGGTGGACACTGAACAGTAACAAAATACATTTACTAGTGCATTTTGTTTTAATATTTGTACTTTACTTAGGTAGCCAGCTATTTGTATTTTTTGATATATTTACTTTAACTCCACATTTCAAAGACAAATAGTCTTTTGTACTATTTTTGACTCCACTGCACTTCTTGAAAAAGTACTAGGCCTACTTTATGAATTAACCACTTGTTAACCAACATGTTTGGGGTCATTTTTTTGTTGTTGTTAAGGACAGAGACATGCTTACAACGTTCACTAACTGATATATTCCTTTGAAATGTCTGGAAAATCTAAGATGTTAAATTTTAATAGAGCAATGCATTGATATTATAAAGAAATGTAGCCTACTTTGTTATTGTTAATACTATTACTTAAGTAAAACATTTGAATACTTACTGACAGCATCTCAAGTCTCATTAATAAATAAAAGAGTGTTTCAAAAGGTGAAAGGTTTTTTTTTTAAGTTCTGATTGATTAAAATACAACCAAAGATACAAAACACGCGACAGGGGGACCTAAAATAAAATAGCCTAATGAGTTATGTTTCTGAAATTCCAAAATGTAAAAATACCGTAGTTTGCAAGATGAATTCCAGAAATTCCCATCCGTCTACCAGTATCTGAATGTAGTTTTGTGGAGGGCGCCCTCTTTTGGAGACCATGATACTTTGCACCTCCTACCACTTCAGCTAGTCTCTAAATACAAATACGCAATATAATTTCTCATCATGTCCAGACTAGAGTAATAGTAAGAGAGTAGTCACGCCGCGACACTAGCGTTGACTCCCATTGTAACAATGGAATGCGAAAGTGCTCATTCTATCTATGGGATAGTTCCAGGCTTCCAGCCATAGGAGCAATGTTTGGAACTATAGCCCTTTTAGGCACCCGCTTTGCGGCGAGATCAAAGCGTGTTTGATTGATTGAAATATGTATTAACAGTTTGCAGAATTACAGTACATTTCAAGCACAAACTCAATACAAAGACTGTTAACTGTGAGTGGACGACCCAATGAAGCCTTACACTTGTTTACAACAGGGTCGACATTGTTCAATTCATTCAAAACATTTAGAGACAAACAAATATAACTTCTATGTAGTTAAAGAACAGTGTCGCTACTCTCCTACTCTACACACTCTGATCATGTCAACACACAAACATTCACTCACTCACACACACACACACACACACACACACACACACACACACACACACACACACACACAGAGGGGGGGGGGGGGGGGGGTTGGAGGCGGGGGATATAGAATCAGAGGAGAGAGAATATCTGAAATTATCAGAACTGATTGAACCAGAGCTGAACATGGTTACATCAGAATTCCAAATGCCGCAGTGTTCTGTCTCACTCTCCCTGCACCAATATCCCTCCGCAGTCCGCACAGAATTAGACTCACGTCACGTTGTTTCAATATGCTTTTTGTTTTCTCAAAGAATATCCACATCCATTCGTATAAAATTGATGCATTTTAATAAAAAATAAACTAAAATAAATACACAATTCGATAACCATATTATCCATAAGAAACACGTACCGACTACCCACCCAGGCCAGCCACTAGGCTACCATCTACCCATGCACCCTCACGTTTAGCCCAGATTGTTTGACTGGCATAATCATAACTGTCACGACGCCACTTCACCCTGTTTTGCGCATAGATATATATGTCTATGGTTTTGCGCACCTTGCTGTATTTACATAAAGGTCTACATAAACAGATTTATAATATAAAGTGCTGACCCCCGGCGTGGACACGGATGTTAGAATTTTGCACGATAGGGTGTTAGCACCCGTACATTCCGTATTGTTCAATCAAAAGGGCATTTTTATCCGACCACCGGCCAGTTAGTCCTCAATCTCAGTTTTTTTTGCAATATGCTTTCAACCACGCGCCCCTCTCAGAGCCATAGAGTAAGACTCTTGCCCCTCTCGGCTGGTAGGTGTATTGCACACTATAACCTTTTGAGAAAATGTCCGGCGGTCGGATTAAAATGCTTTTTGTTGAAGACTACGGAATGCACGGGTGTTAATACCAGCCCGTGCAAAATTATAACATCCGTGGTCCCGGGGGTGAGCACTTTATATTTGAAATCTGAACGTTTATGTAGACGTTAACGTTGTAAATGTACCATGACGTGCGAACCACCATAGACATGTTATGCAAACCACGGCTAGTGTGGGTCTACTTTCTGTTAGAGGAAAGGAGTCCCGGCCGGTTTCGCCATTTTCTGCCTCTTTACCGCCTTGTTGTTTGTCAACGAAGAAGAAGCATCCATCACAGAATCTTAAGCAAATGAGCTGTAACAAACAACAACAACGCCGTTTAGTGTCGACGTTTACAAGCTCTTAGATGTCGTTAGAAGACCTAGCTTAAACTGTAGGCTTCGATGAGGTCGCGTGGGCCTGGTATCGTATTGTTTATTACTAGTGAATAAGCAGTAGTGATAGTCGGGTCTGGTGGTTGTTGCTGAAGGTGAACCTGCTTCGCTCCTCGTAGCAACGTGGTGGTGGTGGGTGTTTGTTCGAAAACAACGCCCTCGTTTTTGCCAAAGGGCACACAGGCCCGGGCTGTGGTGGGGGGTTATATATTTTTTCTCTTGGAATCGGAATTTGTCCGACAAACACACTGACGACCACCGTGCAAGACTCGAAGACCGAGGAGATGGCGAGCTCCGTGGGGAACGTGGCCGACAGCACAGGTAAGCTACAAGCTAAAACAATGCTCCTTGTTCTTGCTTACTTTAGTCCTTGATCGCAAATAGCAGATCTACAAGCCGACTAAGCGTTTTCCTCGGTTTGCGGATCTGCTACGGGTGGGCGGCTACGTACGTGTAGAGCTGGGAAATGGCTATAATGATGATGCTTAGAATAGATGGCTAACGTTAGCATTGTAGCGTGCACGTGAAATGAATAGCAGCTTTTCAATATGGCTGCTGAGTGTAACATTACCAGCAATTTGATATAGCTGAAGCTTTAGAGTACATACCGGTAGACTACATTTGAGATATATATATACTGTATATATACATACATCAATTACCACCCACATGTAGCTTAAAAATGCATTATTATTGTTGTTGTTATTATTAATATTATTATTGTTGTTGTGTTTAACCTGGTGTTTGATTTAGTTTTCTGGCAAAAATGAATGCATACGATTTATCCTAGTCCCTTTCGGGGCCCTTGTTTACCTTTTCTGTGGAAGGCGGTCCCAAATACAGAAAAGGTAAACAACTAAAACAAGGGTGTCGAAAGGGGCTATATTTATTTATATGAGGTGGCGGTGTATATAACTGCGGTGGCGTTACAGTCAGTTTGTTTTCCAATAGCACGATGCATTCATATATTTTATTAATTTACTTGTTTGCCTTTTTAGATACAACATCTAGCCAAAGATTGTTATAATTAATCTCACATGTAGTAGTTATGGGCCAGCCAGTCTTAACAAACGTTGGGCCAGGGCTGTTGATGCATGGGATCCCGCCTCATTTTGCATGGTCTGTCTTCCATGTCTGTGGCACCATTGCACAACAGCCATTCAATACTAAACATAACCATTCGAACCACCATTCTTGCCTGAGGCTGAGATCATGTTGCACCCACTTATTTCCCTTTAATTACACATATAATAACATGTCATTGTTTTTGCTGGCCTGTACTTTGGAACGAGATATCACTTTTATGTGTCAAAGCTACATTTCTTAAAGCAAAAGTCCACCTTGAAACAGTAGTTGGGGATGGTTGGTTTGTAATAGAACACATGAATCCATCTCACAAGTTTTAGGAGTGGATATATTAAAGCTAAGGCTGTAGTTCTTGATATCACCAATCAACATTTGAGCCACTGAATAGCTGCTGACCCTGTTTACTTCATGACCCAATCAAAACAGTTTGTGCTGCAGTTTTTAGCCAACACATCTATAAAGAGAATATGTTTTCGCCCGGTTCCTTTGTTTTCTTTCTCTAGTGTCTATTTCCCACACGGCTCACAGGACGCCAAAATGGAAAATTACCAGTTGATTACTGGGTTGGCTTAGCTCCATTCCCATTTGTTCCCAATCGTTTTGAGAGGGTTCTTTATGGTAATAGACAATTCCAGGCTGAATGTTACAGAAACTAATGAAACCATGTTTTAGGTGGATTTTTTCCTTTAAGTAAATGTTAACTTTGGTTGGTAGTGTTGATCAAAGTTGCATGTGTTCAAATGGGTCTCACTCTTTGGCAGAGGTTTCGCCTAGTTGGGCATGGTTTTGAGGTTATTATTCTGTGAGGTTAAAGTTAGGCATAGTGTTTGTGAGGTTAGGGTTTAGGTTAGGTTTCGGCATATAACCATGCCCATCAGGTAGAACGCTCTGCGAAAAAGGCAGTCCCCCTGTTCAAATAGGTAGCTTTCAAAATAAAGGAAACGAATAATAAGTAGTACATTCATTTAACATTTAACTTTGTGTGGCTCAGGCTTTATTCATTGCATTGTTGCAACTGAGAAAAAAAGACAATCTTTTTACTTGGAACACTAATTCATTGCATTAACCCATTCTGACCGGGCACCCATTTTGGTGTTGGCATCATGTTATGCTTTATCTATTGAAAAACAGCAGATCTACAAGCTCATAGCGCGCCACCGAGTGGCGCGCTACGAGCTTGTAGGTCTGCTATTTTTGAAAAATCGAAGAACGACTGACATTTTTCAGAATCTGATCTCAGGTCAGAATGGGTTAATCAGACCAGTGTGTGTCCAGTGGAAACCTCGTATGAATCTGATCTCAGGTCAGAATGGGTTAAATACAATCTCCTTCATGGGAGTTATTTGTGTGCACGTCTTTCTGTTTTAAACTACACTGTTGTAACTGAGACCATTGAGCAGTATGTTACAAAATACTCAATATGTTTGGCAAGAGTATTGGTTGACTTCTCAAATTTTTTATTTTGAGCCACTCTAGCAGAATATCTGACGTGTGTAATCCGTGTCAAATTTCCAAGCTGTGAAGAATAGTTTAGAGTAATTTAACGTTTCCTTTATTTTGAATTATGCATCCACATGGTTATCTCTTTAAGTATAACCTTCATAGCCTTGTTGCTTGCATTTCTCCTGGATTATTCCATTATTTCTCACACGCCCTTTTTATTTTGTCTGCCTCCTTTTCCTCCATCATCCCTAACGTGTTGTTTCCCACCGCCTTGGGCCGTGTTGGTGCTCCAGAACCGACAAAACGTATGCTTTCCTTCCAAGGGTTGGCTGAGCTGGCGCACCGCGAGTATCAGTCTGGCGACTTTGAGGCGGCAGAGCGCCACTGCATGCAGCTCTGGAGGCAGGAGCCGGACAACACCGGCGTCCTGCTGCTCCTGTCCTCCATCCACTTCCAGTGCCGTAGGCTCGACAGGTGAGGTGGGGTGAGGGAGACACGGGCTCAAAGCACACCACTTTCCTCATGAGGTGGTGGCGGCGCAGGGAGGCACTGGGCCAGCTGTAGCTGCGGTGGTTGGGGGCTACCAGGGCAGGGCGTTCTGTTTGTGTCTCCTGAATAATTTCTCTCCTATAAAAATCTTAACCTGGCTGTTACTTTAAACTGTGCTTACTTTATTTCTTTTCAGGTGTTCAGTGGTGAAGGTTGTTTAATCTGTTAACATTATATCCTGCTTTCTGCAATAATTACTAGATTTCAGGGGTATAGATCATGGAAAATAGAGCTTCTACTATCAATTCTTTTCTCAGCAATTATTCTGTTGATTATTGTCCTTATTTTATACTTTGTCGCACAACAGTGTTATGTGAAAATGGCAGCTGTAGATCTTGTAGATCTGCTATTAAAAAAAGCAAACAAATGTTTTTTTCATCCTATGACATGCCAAAACGAGATTGATTGTTAATTAGTATTTTATGAAATGACCAATTTTGTTAAAACAAAACAAAAAATGATTAAATAGATTACCGGTAATTCAATTTAACTGTTGTACCCCTAGGAAAAAAGGACTTTAATCAATACGGTTAAGCTACAGTTTGTAATCAGTACTGCGGAGTGGACTCATTGCTGGAGTTGATTTGTTCAGCTTCGCTGGCCTCTGCTCTCCAATCAGCCTCGTGACTGTTCCTATCCATCCTGACCCTGCAGGTCTGCTCACTTCAGCACCCTGGCCATCAAACAGAATCCCATGTTGGCCGAGGCCTACTCCAACCTGGGCAACGTGTACAAGGAGCGTGGCCAGCTACAGGAGGCCATCGAACACTACCGCCACGCCCTGAGACTGAAGCCGGACTTCATAGACGGATACATCAACTTGGCTGCCGCTCTGGTGGCAGCGGGGGACATGGAGGGAGCGGTGCAGGCCTACGTCTCTGCCTTACAATATAACCCCGTAAGTGACCGATGTGTGTGGTGGGCCGTAGTAGTCTCGCCTAGCCAGACAACTATTCCACAGTCTTCGAATGCTATATAGTCTGGAACTATACCTCCCGAAAGGAAACTGCCATTTCTGTTAACCCATTCTGACCTGAGATCAGATTCATACGAGGTTTCCACTGGACACACACTGGTCTGATGAACCCATTCTGACCTGAGATCAGATTCTAAAAATTTCAGTCGTTCTTCGATTTTTCAAAAATAGCAGACCTACAAGCTCGTAGCACGCCACTCGGTGGCGCGCTACGAGCTTGTAGATCTGCTATTTTTCAATAGCTAAAGCATAACATGATGCTGAACACCAAAATGGGTTCCCGGTCAGAATGGGTTAATGAACATACAGTTTAAAAGATCTTTACATTTCATTTACATTTCTGTTAATCAGCAAGCTATATATGATTTTGATGATTTCGATTTATATTAGGATCACTTTGCGCGACTGTAAAGACGAAACGGAAGTGGGAAGGAGGCGTCACTTCCACTTTATCGCATACTCATTATCAGAGCTTCCGTTCTCTATGCATGAAAATTGCAACAGTCTGGCCATGCAAGACTAAGAACATCAAGTGGTGTTTGATATGCAGTGGGTTAATGTAACTAAGAACTATTTTCTTTTCTTTTCAAGGAACTTTATTGTGTTCGTAGTGACTTGGGCAACTTGCTTAAAGCCCTTGGACGTTTGGAGGAGGCCAAGGTATGTCCCAGCCGATTGTCTCAAACCACTGTTGTTTCGTTTTTATTTTGATCATTATTGCAGACTTTTATTTTATTTAGACTTTGTTTCGATTTTTTTTCAGTAGCTCCCATTTGAACACCAAGGCCAAACATCTTTTTAGCCTTTTGACCTCTGAACTCTACTCCTCCCCCGTACTTCCATGGAACCCTTCCCTGTACATCCCATCTCATCCTGGCTATCTATAACAATAACTTTACAAACACATTGGAAAACACTGGACTATCTGATGTCCCACACAAGGCCAATTCCTTAATTTTTAAAAAATCTATTCACCCAGTATCCCAATCTTCCTATTTTTGTTTGACTTTTCAGTCAAACTTTTCTATCTGAATATATAGTTATATATCTAGTTAGAAGGGACATAATGGCCACCCTTACCACCTCTTACCACCGACTATCAGTCCCGGTGCCCTCTGCTCCACCCTGACCGCTGATCTGTGACCTCTCCCCCTCCCTTTTCAGGAAGAAAGGCTGGAGCTCTCAGTTTGATCTTTAGATCAGGGGTTTTGAAAGTCTCATACAGCGGCCTCCCTTGAGACAAGGCTCAGACAACGGCCCCTAACACGCACACACGCCAACCTTTCCTATGATATTACTGCTATCTTTGCTAGCACCGTCGAATAATTACAAAGCATTGCAACGTCTGTTGCACTAAGCGGCAACTTGTGTTGTCCATCCCTGTCACTCAATTGTTCTCTTTCACCTTGTCACCAGGTAGGCGCACTTTGCACTTTGAAAACCCCTGATGTAGATAATTGTCTTTACGTTAAATGCATGCATTCTGATGATGCTGATATTTGGAGGGAAAATGCTGGTTCGGTCTTTGAGGAATAAATGGACTGATGAGAAAGAAGCTAGTTCACGTTTGCAAAAGATAAGATGGTCTCTAACCAAACCACTGTACTCCCAAGTATTGCAAAAAAGAACACCACAAGCTGCACAATTGCTTATTCTTTATATATTTCCTCGTGCGCTTCCCCTCCCCCTCCCCACTAGTTACTTTTAAACCATATCTAAACATTAAGTTAAAGGGGCTCCGTCCTTGGGTTGGGTGAGAACTTGGAGATGTGGTTACAGGCCATCTTATTTGGTGCCAGAGTGGGGGGTAAAGGAGTGGGGAGGGGCACCAGGGAGTTCCAGCTCCCCTGCTCTGTCGCTCCACCCCCCCGCGCGCTCGCTCAGGACCGGCAGAATGCGCGCGCAAAGAGCTGTCTTCCTGACCCCTCAGCTTGGCCCCGTCGAGGCTCATGATGGCCCGATGGTGCTCTCTCTTAAAACAAACCCTCCCCTCTTATATATGTATCGGTGCTTCTCAGTAGGCCCAGTGGGTCAATCTTGGATGTTCTAGCTTTTATAAAGCTCTAGGAGCCAGTGTGTGGTCGTCCAAGCTTTGCCAGGCAGACAGCTCATTCTTTGCATTCTGCCGTCCGCGTCAGATGCTGGGTTAGAGAGACAGAAACAAAGCACGCGCAGCAAACGCCAATGACCTCTTTATTTCAGAGCTGTGGAGGCTTCTAGATACAAATAATCAAACCACAGTATTTTTCTCCCTTACCTCATTGGCCAGGATTCAAGAAAGCAGGACAGGATAAAGAAATTCCAAGTATAAAATCTTTTTGTGCACAAAAAGAAAAAGAAAAAAGGAGAAAAGTAATGAGTATTACATCTTCCCTTTACCTTCAAATATGCAGTGATATTATTTCCCAAAGAAATGTCATCAGTTCATTTGGGGAAGATCAAGCCAGTAACCTCTCTCCTTTTTTTAATTATTTTGATAACAAATTGGAGAACTAAGTTACTGCAGTGATTCAATAGAACACACAAAAAGCCTTTCTTCCCTCCCCAATTTCCCCGATAAGCATTATTCTTATTTATTTTCTTTTGAGAAACATTCATTGCATGAATGCAAAATAAGAACAGTTTTTTTAAAGTTATGGTGTCGGAACCACTTTTTAAATTTATTTATTTCCATATGAGAAACAAAAGAAAACTATGTATTTGTTTTTGCAAAACATACTAACGATCTTGTATTCTTATTTTGTCTCTTTTGGTTTTTTCCACGACTGATATTGTTATTTAGAAGGTTTCAGGTGGGTGACACTATTCCTGCGTAGGTGCCTGGCGGAAAGGAGCACTAGGGCAGCATCAGTCCTCTCCTCCCCTCTTCCAGCCAGCTGTGACCGCCACTCTGACAGTCCCAAAATATGGTAACGGGTTTGTAACTGCCAGAAAAAGAAAAAACCACCTCACTCCATGCTTGAGATCCTCTTGTCTTGTGGCTTCCTTTAGAAGAGCAAAAACAAGATTAAAAAAAAAAAAAAAAGTAACAAAAAACGGGAAGAACAGTAAGCTTTCCTTTAAACATGTTATACTAAACAGCAGTGCCCACATCTGTAATCAAGTTAAAAGTCAACTTGGGTTTGGAAGCAATAAACACGTGAAAGAAAAGAAAGTAAGAACCCCCTAACTCTTACATGTTGGTTTTTATTGTTCCTGTTTTGTTTTGTTTTTCCTTCTTTATTTGTTGCAGCGTTCTGATGTTGCAGATATCGCGCTGTGAGTCTGCAGTTGCGCAGGGGCAGCGCAGCGAATGCCCCAAAAGACGGCAAGCGCAAGCGACTCCCAGCCCCCCCACCCCTCATCCCTATTGGCCTGTCGGTTGCAGACCTCTCCCCTCCCTCTGCTAGCCTCGCACCCAAAAAGAACCCTCATGCCACAGATAAGAGAGAATTGGCTCATCTGTTGTATCGCCCCAAAATCAATGCTTTTCCAAATGACCTGACAACATACAATCTTCACAGACAGTTTTCATAACCTGTCCTCAGTGACGGAGGGTTCTGAGAGCGTGCCAGGCTGGCGTAGAAGGGTTTCTGTCAGGGGTTCCGAGGTCTGCAGCTGTATCACCTGGCCAGTCAGCGCGCGCAGCGGCGATACCATGACCACTGCAAGCAGCAGTGGTCGCGCAAGCGGCGAGCGATATGCGGTGCGTTAAGGTGGTGCTTGTAGACGCACACCTGCACGCCTCCGTGGCTTTGTTCGCATGCATTACAGGGACCTTCACCTGCATGCAGAGTCCACCATTCAAGGTTGTGCGAAAAGCTAACCGAGGGAGAAAATACAATCTTTTTGGGCATCACAGACATCCATGTGTAACATGGAAGTACTCTGGCTTATTGGTGGGAGCAGTACAGCTAGTGTGGGGTACCTCACGCTCTGAGGCCATAACTGGAGAATGGTGGCCTGTGTGTGTGTGTTGGTTGGATCTGCGCAGCGTAGGGAAAAGCAAAGCAGCTTAGCGCTGCAGAGTTGAGCGCACGCGAGCCCATACTGCAGACTCACTTTTTGCTGTGATGGAAGACGGTCACTAATTCTGTTTCCTCTGCCCTTTTTTCTTTTCCTCCTTTTTTATTCTCAACCTTCTATTTATTTTTCAATCCCTTGTCCTCCCTTCTATACACTATACCTCCCCTGTGCGTTTTGTTTTTCTTTTCTTTAATTTCATTAACCCATTCAAGGCTTGTTACCTGAAAGCCATTGAGACTCAGCCCAACTTTGCAGTGGCTTGGAGTAACCTGGGCTGTGTGTTCAATGCCCAGGGAGAGATATGGTTGGCCATACACCACTTTGAAAAGGTCAGTTGACTTGACATATCATTTTTCACGTACACATGTGTTTTACCTGCTTTGAACCGTGTCTCTATTTTGGTCCTGTTCATTGATTTGAATAAGCTGTGAATAAGTTCACAATGTATTATACTGTAAATATAGAAACTGTTCTTTTTATTCATAGGCAGTAACGCTGGATCCTAACTTCCTTGATGCCTACATCAATTTGGGCAATGTACTGAAAGAAGCCCGCATCTTTGACAGGTGAGTGTGTTGTGTTTTATGATCTGAGACCGATTCTACAAATGTCTTCTAAATCCTATAACCGTTTTCTGGGAAACAAAAGAAAATGTTTCTATGTGAGTTGTGCTCAAACCTTTTCATGTCAAGGACCCCCAAAGTTATATGCATTTGACCAACGACCTGCATCTCAAAATAAACCTATCTCAAACCCTCACCCTAACCCTAACCTCCCACGGGGCAGCACACCTAAACCTAACCTTAACCCATGTCTAACCAATGACTAGTCTAAACTAAGTATGCACCCCAAAAAGGTTTGCTTAAAAATATATATTCTAATATTTGTACCCATTTGCACGATTTTTCTAAAATAATAGATCTACAAGCATGAGCTTGTATAGCTGTTATGTTTTAATATCAGATGTATAAAATGTTTTCCCGGTTTTAATGGGTTAAATGCAGGCAGTGAAACACGCCCTTGTCTAATTAAGTCTTTTTGTGTCTTGGAACATTGTTTAATAATGCTGCCAAACGTGTTCTCAGAACGTGTTCTCTGTTCATATTATTGCTAAGATCATTATGTTCTATCTATATCATTGTTCAGTCCCTGCAACTCTCCCACGTACAAAGTTACTGTCACCTGACATGTCCTGACCAATGAAACTGAAAGCTTAAGCCTTCAGCATGGTTCTAAAGAAATTGTGACTCATTGTTTGACCACAAAGGACAGACGATATTTGTGTCCATTGGGGTGAGAAGCTGTCCAACATCGATGTGTGTTAGAGATCTGTTGGTGGCTGTCTGGTGGTCCACATCAAGCATGCGAGAGGCATTTACTGTGGTGGTGGGCTAGTAGTCAGACCCTCTAGGATTTAGCAACTGCTAAATTTAACAGATTCGAGCAACCCTGGCTATTTCTGCATAAAATGGTGACATCTCAAGAGTGCTGTGTGTGTGTGTATGGGAGAGAGGGGCTGAAGTATCTTTTATTTGTTAATATTTTTCCTGTAAATTTAAAGGGAGTTTCTCCCTAAGGCTTCACAGTGATCGGTTGAGCAGTCAATATGATGGCAGTAGTAATTGTGTGAACATTTCCACACTTGACCAGTTGCAATGGAATATGGGCATGAGTGTCAAGATTGTCTATTTTGGAAAGTTTCAAACGTTGGACATGAACTCCTTTTGATTTGACGTTTTCTTTCTTTTAAGCTGTCCCACATTCTGTCCAGTTCTTGTGCCATGCAAGTCTTTACACTGCTTACCAAATTTCCAATTGGCTCAATTATCTTCTTTTTTTTTTAATAAAAGACTTGCATTTTGGTCACTTATCACATTTTGGGACACTGATGTTGTTTCACAGTTTTTTTCTCCACTGATTCCCCTCTCTCTCTCATGGTCTCCAGGGCTGTGGCTGGCTATCTGCGAGCCCTCAGCTTGAGCCCCAACCATGCTGTCGTGCATGGCAACCTGGCCTGTGTGTACTACGAGCAGGGTCTCATCGACCTGGCCATCGACACGTACCGCCGCGCTATCGAGCTGCAGCCCCACTTCCCTGACGCCTACTGCAACCTGGCCAACGCCCTCAAGGAGAAGGGAAACGTAAGCCACTCTAAACGTTTCACTGGCGCTGGCCGCCGTCTCCATAGCCGTACATTTAAATATTTCCAGCCGGCTGCTTTTTTTAGCACCTGACTGACCTGACTTGCAGGGGTTTTCAACCCTTTTCACAACAAGGCCCATTAGTTATTCTGCGTTTTTCGGACCACCATTGATTTAGCCTCTGAAACTAATATTTTTGGTTCCATAGGAGAGATAACAGGCCAACATTGATCAAAATAATTATTCTACATTTTAAACTTCTTGCAAATTAAGTAATGCAGATGTTTAACAATAACGTAACTCTTGAGAGTATACAATGCAGGTCCATTTGGTTTTCATTTTGTGCTCTCAAAAGAGTCCATTTAGCTGGGGACCACCGGGCTGGAACCCCCTCAAGGACCACTGGTTGAAAACCACTGCTCTACTGGTGCTAGGAGCCTTGCATCCAATAGAGCTGAGACTTCACCAAAATTCGACACCTGACATTTGCACAATTTGCTATTGTTTTTCTGCTTCATCCGCATGTCACATTAAATGTAAAATCTAGATTAACACCTGACCTACCTCACCAAGACACAAAATCATTATTTAATCACACAAGAAATGTATGTATTTTATGTAAATGTAGGTACGTTATATTCATTATTCATTCCTTTCTGCTTATTGAGCCTTGTTGTTCAGACGCCATCCGTGTGTGTGTGTGTGTGTGTGTGTGTGTGCGATACTCAACTCGATCTCAATTCTGCTGTGCATATCCATCCCCTTCAAGGATAAGCTTTTCAAACGTGGAATATTAAGAATGTTAGGACCATTATAGAGCTGTATGAGTATCTGTTGACTGTTTTTCAGTCAGTGTACCCTGTGTGTTGTACTTATTACGCCTAATGCATTGACAGGATTTCACCTTATGCAGATCACACATATTTCACAGGTGTCTGAGGCGGAAGAGTGTTACAACACGGCCCTGCGTCTGTGTCCGACCCACGCCGACTCCCTCAACAACCTGGCCAACATCAAGAGAGAGCAGGGCAACATCGAGCAGGCCGTCGAGCTGTACAGGAAAGCTCTGGAGGTGAGCACAGTGTTTACTTGGTGTTGTTGCCACTATTTGATCATCCATTTTCAGTATCATGGCTGCCCTTTCATAGTGCGCATGCCATTACTTGGCACTTCATTACGTTGTTGTTGACTGGCTGGTGGATTCTTTCTCTTTTCATCAGGTTTTCCCTGAGTTTGCTGCAGCTCACTCTAACCTTGCCAGTGTCCTGCAACAACAAGGGAAACTCCAGGAGGCGCTCATGCACTACAAGGAGGCTATCAGGTTGGTAACGATAACTACATGGAAGTAGCAAATGGATACATTTCCGTTCGGGATGCACCAATGTATCAGCCACATATCGGTATCGGCCGATATTTGCCGTTATTGGTCAATATCTGTAACAGCAAATAACCGATATTTATTTGTTGTTGATAAGCGTACATCATGTGTCTGGTGTGTTGGTTATCTGCAGCCTACCAAGCTGTTGATTCTGAACACTTATTTCTGGTATTGAAGATGTATTTGTTTGTATTTGCACAAAATGTCCCCCTAAAAACAACAAAAACTAAACATATTGGTATCCGTGTCTATTGTCTAAATTGTTATTTTAAACATCGGTATCGGCCAATAATTTCCATATCGGTGCATCCCTATTTTCCGTACATGGTTGCTTGTGATTTAGCGACAAGATTTACCCACAACTTTAACCGAAACTGTCGTTGCTAACCAAAACCTTGAGTGGCGGTGGGTTATATATTCTATGCATTCCGACACATCATTACAGATAGTTGTAATGGTGTTCCCTCCCCTGTGCTTTCAGAATCAGTCCCACATTTGCCGACGCCTACTCCAACATGGGCAACACTCTGAAAGAGATGCAGGACGTGCAGGGAGCCCTGCAGTGCTACACCCGTGCCATCCAGATCAACCCCGCCTTCGCTGACGCTCACAGCAACCTGGCCTCCATCCACAAGGTAGTCAACGACCCTTTTTATGAATTCAAACATTTATCTTGAAAGGTAGTCAACGACCCTTTTTATGAATTCAAACATTTGTCTTGAAGGTAGTCAATGACCCTTTTTATACATTCAAAACATTTGTCTTGTCTTTATGCTTTTACAATTGACCCTGATATTTTGCTGATGTTTTCGTCTTCCCTCAGGATTCTGGCAACATCCCAGAAGCCATTGCCTCGTACCGCACAGCCCTAAAACTAAAGCCAGACTTCCCTGATGCTTACTGCAACTTGGCACACTGCCTGCAGGTAGCCCTATTAAAACCTTCTGCTCTGCCTATTGTACCTCACTATGAAATCATGTATTGACTGAATAAGAAGCAAAACAATTAATTGACAGATAATGATTCACATAAAAGTTAAAGCACTGATTTAAACAACTGGTTTATTGATCATGTAAGAAGAAAATTAATTAATATTTGTCTTTCCTTGTTCTAAAATAAAATGTTATTGTTTTTGACTGCTGGGTAAAGATGCTATAGTCTATATTATTTGCACCGAATAATACAAAGAACAACCCCAAAATGTATGTGATTATGATAATGAAGTCGCATCCTTAGACCGATGAATATTCCTCTCCTTCCAGATCGTTTGCGATTGGACGGATTATGACGAGAGGATGAAGAAGCTGGTCAGCATCGTTGCTGACCAGCTGGATAAGAACCGTCTCCCCTCGGTTCACCCCCACCACAGCATGCTCTATCCCCTCTCTCACGGCTTCCGCAAGGCCATCGCCGAGCGCCACGGAAACCTTTGTCTGGACAAGGTACACGCACTGATCAAAGCAAGTAAACCATTCCATTTACATTTTATGGCCGCCGAGGTTGCTGGTGATGGCTGGGTCTGACCTGCTGGGGGTGGGAACATGGATTTAATCTGACATGATACTGGTCTGGATCTGGACTGAGCAGTTCTGTATAGTTTTGATTTGAGAGGAAATAATGGGTGATGGAGGGTGGTGCAATGTATGGTGTAAGGTTGAGCATGTATTACTTTTAATTAGATTTATTTTGTGAAATGTGAAGAAAGAAATGATCACAGCATGCACATGATATTTGGCACTGATCGGTCGAGTGGTTTGCGAGAGTATCACCAGATAGACAGACACAGACCCTTTTCTTGGTCGCTCGCTTGCTAGGAGCCACACCGTCAAATTGCTACGTTGTGGCTCCTAGGAGGGCAAGCCGTCTCGAAGAAGGTGCAGCTAATCTCTAAAACCACTGGACTGATGATCAGCACCATGTTATTTGCCATTATCCCCATGATGTCGGAGATGGGCCCGTCTTGTTTTCACACCCTGCCAGGCCAGTTCAGTCATTCCAACAGTGAGTAAGCATCCTAACTGTCTGTGCCTTTGGTGTTTCCGTTGAGCAGATCAACGCTCTGCATAAGCCTGCCTTTGAGCATCCCAAGGACCTGAAGGCCAGTAATGGACGTCTGCGCATCGGCTACGTCAGCTCCGACTTCGGCAACCACCCCACCTCTCACCTGATGCAGTCAATTCCTGGCATGCACAACTCTGAAAAGTTTGAGGTGTGTGTGTGCGTGTGCGTGTGTGCGCTCTGTGCTTGTGTTCCCTGACACACCTATATGTCACCTTTCTACTGTGGAAATATTTACAGTTAATGTTAAATGTGTGACATAAGTGTGCCATATGCCCGTGGTTGCCTCCTTTTAAAAACTACTCCTCTGTTATGTTTAAATGCAACTTCATCCCCTTCACCTCACTTTACTTACAAAACAGTCTGACCCAGGCATATTATACCATTATCTTATGGTCATTATTCACAACATTTCCTACAGATAGTTCCAGGTTCTTAGTAGTAGCAACCCAGTAGAGATGTTATGCGATTGGTTTTAGTTGAACACGTGAATTCAAGCACCCTCTAGTCACTAGAGGGTGCTTGAATTCACGTGACTAGTGGAAAGAAATAAAACATAGACCCTTTTTAGTTCAAGCAAGAAATGTAACAAATGTGTTGTATGTTTTTGTCAGGGGAAAGGAAGGAGGTCTGCACTGTTCTACAGCTCCCAGAGTAGTTTTATTTGAAATTAACAACGTTTTGACCCACAACAGGTCTTCGACAGGTATAATACGGTACCTGACGAAGACCTGTTGTGGGTCGAAACATTGTTCATTTCAAATAAACTACTCTGGGAACTGTAGAACAGTGAGCGGACCTCCTTCCTTTCAGCTGTATGTATCTTTTTGTTCAGCACCTGAAGATTTGTTTTAGAGATGTGCATGCTTCCCTCTGGACTCTATTTGTATGTTTCTGTCGCCTTCAAATGAAGGACAAAAATAAACGTTTCTACAAAGAAAGATTGTAACGTGCGTGTATGTTTTCTCTCAGGTGTTCTGCTACGCCCTCAGCCCGGACGACAGCACCAACTTCCGTGTGAAAGTAGTGGCAGAGGCTCATCACTTCACAGACCTCTCCCAGGTCAGTGGTTAGACCTTTTTATGACTTGTTTCATTATTGATTCTTTGTGTGTGTGTGTGTGTGTGTGTGTGTGTGTGTATATTACCAGTGGTTCCCAAATTCTTTAAGCTGTGACCCAAAAGAGAGAATTTGTCTCCCTGGGACCCAGACTTTTGAAAATTGCTGATCTACAAGCACACAACACATTGCTTCGTGATGCATTATAGATCAGCTATTTTCTCTACTACTTAATTCTTTCTCTGCTATCTACGATTATAATGGTACCCCCTAGGCTAGTGTACGGCAGGTGCCAGCTACGTACATGTTTGTAGACAACCGTATGTTCCATATATGAAAGCGGCGACCGTCAATTTACCTTTTAGCATTGCTCCGGTTGTTATGAAGCACCTTCGTCCACACCAGCTACGGCATTTTTACATCCAGGCTCCATTTAAATCCATTAAAAGCAAGATTTTCAAAGCCCTGTATCTCTAAAGGTTCGAGCACTGTCCATGGTGAGCCGTTGCGCATCCCGATGATTGTAAATCATTTGTGACTTTGTCTCGCATCACTCCGGACATGTAACCGTTTCGGATGAGAACTAAGGGGTATGAGCTAATGCTAACAATCACTGCTCACAACACTAGCCCCCACCTCTCTGATAACCCGGAAATTAAACGGGAGGGTCGTTACAATGAGAGTCAATGGCTGGCAAGGCTTAGCTGTGCTTATGCTACCACCTAGCGGCCAGCGAATTCTTCATGAAATGACTGGGAAAAAAATGAATTTGTTTCTAACACATTTTAGCTTTTTTAATAAAAATGAATAAATCAACTGTAGGAAACAAAAAATGTATGGACCCATAAAAATGTGTCTGGGACCCACATATTGGTCCCGACCCAGTGTGTGGGAAACGGTGTATTATACCATCTGTACTCACCTGTCACTCTCTGTCCTGTTCTCCGGTCAGATCCCGTGCAACGGCAAGGCAGCGGACCGTATCCACCAGGATGGCGTTCATATTCTGGTCAACATGAACGGCTACACCAAAGGAGCACGCAACGAGCTGTTTGCACTGCGCCCTGCCCCCCTCCAGGTCAGAGAAATGTCTAAGCTCGTGTGTTACTAAATTGCTGTGTGATCCGGTCTGGAGTGGATGATATCGTTGGATTGTTGTTTTGTAGTCATCAGGCAAGAACCCTCAAACCAGAACTTCCTTTCCCTCAAACTGGATGAATCATATCTTCCCAATAAAAGGCTTGATGTGGCGTAGTTTTGCTGATTTTCTAAAATATGAATGTGAGTGTACTTTTCAGAGACTAGTTAGCGTCTGTATACCTTTGTTATCCCATGGGAAAATTCTATTGTCATGGCAGGCTACTAGAGAGAGATTCACGCTTTTATTGGGAAGGTATTATTCTTCTGGTTTGAGGGAAAGGAAGTTCTGGTTTGAGCCTGATCAGATGCCTACAAAACAATAACTACAACATGACTTAACAATATTTTGTATACATTAAACATAGAAACATACAATTTCTGAAAACTGTCGTTTGTAGAATCGGCCTCAGGTCTTAACGGGTTAATTGTTTAATGTGAATTATCAGCAATGCACTTTGGTCTATTTCGTCAAAACGTAATGCAATGAGATGACGGGTGTTGTGTTTGTCCCTGTCCTTCAGTGCATGTGGCTGGGCTACCCCGGCACCAGCGGCGCTCCCTTCATGGATTACATCATCACTGACAAGGAGACGTCGCCCGCCGATGTGGCCGAGCAGTACTCTGAGAAGATGGCCTACATGCCCCACACCTTCTTCATCGGAGACCATGCCAACATGTTCCCTCACCTCAAGGTCAGGGACCTACTCCTCCTTGCTTTATAGAGTACCAAAATCTTCTTGAGGGGGCGTCAACATATGTGTCACGTGGTAGCGGCCGCGCCGGCCGCCATACTTGTTGGCTTGTCTGGTTTATTTACATTGAGCGACTATCCGGTGTGCTTGTATACGTTCTTTTTCTTTTATAACTGACCTCACAATGGTGCAGACTTGCTCAGTAAATAAGTGCCACAGCATGTCACGTCGAGGGAATGAGCCAGAAAACTGAATTAGATTTTCAGCTTTCCAGCATGGAGACAGCATCAAGGAACCCAGATTGAGTTTACAAAAAGACGTAGAATGGCTTGGATCTCGACTGTACGGCACACGGGCGCAGAGACATAACGTTCAACAAAGTATCTAAGCACAGCCGTGTTTGTTCACTACATTTTCCTTGTCCTTGTAAGGTATTTGGGCCCGACGTTCTTTCTATCCATGCTGGTGTTGGTTCACTATGTTGTCGCCAAGAACGAGCTCAATATTTACAAAAACATACCACCGTCACTCTATTAGATAGATAGGTTTATTTGTCATTTTTACAACTGTGAACAGCAGAAAAACGAAATTTCGATGTGCTAGTGCACGAGCCGCAGCAACATAAGTCGCGCCGCCACAATACATCTTTCTTGCATCATAGAAAAAGAAAAAGAAAACATAGAGGAGGGGGGGGGGGGGGGGTAAGAAGTCATCACATCACATTTCAAGTAAGATGATAATACTCGGCTGTGCAGGCACGTTTCTGGGGAGGGGTGGCGGGGGCTTGGGCCAGGCACAAAAAAGCTCTCTTTCTACGCAAGCCATCGAAGGGATGAGCTGCGCGGGGGGAGGAAAAAAAAGATACCTAGCTGCCGGGGGGGGTGTGATGTGGGCTAGAGCTTAAAGCCAACAAGAATAGCGCCGCTAGCTTTTCAGACACCGCCCACCTCTTGGCTACGTACACGTTTTTACACCCTATACTCGTCATCTTCCTGACATGTGTCAAATGTTTGAGGCATGTTTGTGTTTCTAATAGTAGCTCTTTATGATGGTAAACTTCGAATTAATCTGAATGATTTTTCTTTATTTTGTGACCCAACAGAAAAAGGCAGTGATAGATTTCAAGTCTAACGGACACATCTTCGACAATCGCATCGTGCTCAACGGCATCGACCTGAAAGCCTTCCTGGACAGTCTGCCAGATGTGAAGGTTGTTAAGGTGAGTTTAGTAACACTGTCCTGAAGGGAATCGTCTGATAATGTTTGTTTTTGTTTCATAAACCATTTCCAAGCCTTGCTGAAGGAAAGGAAATTTGTGGATGTTAATCTGTGACGTTGGCTGTTGATGAAAGCAAACCGCTTTTGATAACAAAAGCAATGTTTATTTTTGTGCTTTCCAAAAAATTACAAAACAGCAGAAATACTGTCACTTCGTGATGTGTAGATCTGCTATTTCTGCTATATATTTTTTTAAATGTTTAAAAATGGATGGACATTTTTCAGCATGGAAATGATTGATGATTATGCAAACATAAATGCGACCATCTCAAAATAATTGCGATTGGACCATTATGCAATAATTGTGACGGGCCTACTCCTACCAATAAAGACATGGAGATGAGCTGCATGTAAACAGTGCAGTGTTCCTTTAAGTGAAACCTCCCTGTGCTTTGTGTCCAGATGAAGGTTGACAACAACCAGGACTCGACTGGGGACACCAACGGGCAGCTGTCCATGCCCGTCATCCCAATGAACACAGCGGCTGAGGCCATCATCAACATGATCAACCAGGGACAGATACAGGTCACCATCAATGGCTTCACTGTCAGCAACGGCCTGGCTACCACACAGGTATGCAGAAAACACACACACACACACACACACACACACACACACACACCACTCACATTAATTCGTTCATTTAATCAGTGGTTTTCAACCCATTTCATGTCGAGGTCCATTATCTATTGGGCATTTGAGCGGTCCACGGATAATAAATAATTATAATGATGACGTTTAGCCTCTGAGACCCAAAACTAAAAGGTTTTGTTCTCGTTGGATAATTCCAGGCTGTATTGATGTGGTACCATAGGAGAGATAACAGGCTGTATTGATGTGGTACCATAGAAGAGATAACAGGCTGTATTGATGTGGTACCATAGAAGAGAGAACATGCTGTATTGATGTGGTACCATAGAAGAGAGAACATGCTGTATTGATGTGGTACCATAGAAGAGAGAACATGCTGTATTGATGTGGTACCATAGAAGAGATAACAGGCTGTATTGATGTGGTACCATAGAAGAGATTGTGTAGACTTCTTGTAAATTAAGTAACGCAGATGTTTAACAATAATTTCACTCTTGAGAGCTTAACATTCGGGTTAACAAACGGGTCCATTTGGTTTTTTTAAGCTCTACAACGGTCAATTTGGCTACCAACTCTCCATCATTTAGCTGGGGACCACCTGGAACCCCACCTAGGACCACTGGTCGCAAGCCACTGCATTAAATCATTGTTCATATACATCCTGAACATACCCCATCTCAATAGCATCCCTGAGGGCTTGTAGATCTGGTTATAGACTTTCTGAAATGTCCCATATGGGGATGCCAGAAGAGGCACTGTTGCCTTTTAACATCATTGCTGTTAAAACATTGTGTAACTGTACAATGGCAAGAGCAGCCATTTATTCAAATAACATTTTTCCAGATATTCTCAAGAGAAGACATTGTAGTGTCTGTGAATGGGACCGTCCAGGTATTTGGGGGGACTACTGGTAACACAGATGGTGAAGGGTGGGACCAATGGTGGCTTTACATCAGTGTTGATTTCGTCAACTAAAACTGACACAATGTTTGTCGACTACCTTTTTTCACTGACAAACTAAGCTATGATGACTAAGACTATATATATACACACACACACACACACACACACACACACACACACACAAAGTGTAGAAGTGATCCATTAGCTAACTAAAAGACTAGTCATTATGTTTGGTTGCATTCTGAAAATAGCAGATCTACAAGCTACGACACGTTGTGACTTGTAGATCGGCTATTTTCAGCATGCAACCAAGAGTAAGATCAACCATTACGGCGTTGTAAGATTTGTCAACAAAATCTACTGTAGATTTAACAGACTAAAATCTTCGACAAACTATACTAACACTAAAAACATTTCAGATTACTAAAATGTAACAATTTTATTCAAAAGACTATGACTAAAACTAAATCAAGTTTGCTGTCAAAATCAACACTGCTTTAGATTGAACCTCACTGACTGTCACCAATATGATTGATTGACACCCGTCTGTCACAGTTCTTTAGGGGCCCAGCATGAGATGCAGGAAGCTTTGATCACAGTCTGTCCACAAATTCTAGTATTGTTCTTCCTCTTGTGACCACTAGGGCCCTGTCTGACTTGCAGTTTCTCACTCCTTTTATTTACCACTTCACGGTCAATTGGTGAAGATGTGTCTGTATTACATATTGAGGGAAAGCCCCCCTATTTTCAGTGGTGTGGAGATTATAACAGCAGGAGAATCTAAAG
Source organism: Protomyctophum bolini (assembly GCF_963924005.1). Classification (NCBI taxonomy): domain Eukaryota; kingdom Metazoa; phylum Chordata; class Actinopteri; order Myctophiformes; family Myctophidae; genus Protomyctophum; species Protomyctophum bolini. Next base: position 32,094,378 of record NC_137871.1, read on the forward strand.
TGGGGATAATATAGCTTTCAACACTTCTCCGGATCTCCTTTTGTAGATCAACAACAAAGCGGCGACCGGAGAGGAGGTGCCTCGCACCATCGTGGTCACCACCCGCTCCCAGTACGGCCTCCCCGAGGACTCCATCGTCTACTGCAACTTCAACCAGCTCTACAAGATCGACCCCCCCACCCTGCAGATGTGGGCCAATGTAAGTTAGACTACGTAGATGGACTAGACTCAGAGGTTAGGTTAGATCAGTGGGAGTCAAAGGACCACCATGTGTATACTCATCAGGCCGCTGGCCCGTATTTTATAAGATGTAGTCTCGGTTAACCACCTCTGATTTATTTAAGATTCAATAACTGTGTTCATGCTGTAGATTGGAAGGTTAACAGGGTCAAATAAGGGCGGAAATTCCTACTTACCTGACGATTCGATTAAGAGGGCTATGATTCTATTATGAATTGATTACCGATGCATCTCGATTCCAATACATGATTTATTTCCCCATCACTGTGTGACTAATAAACAGTGCTTTCTAATGATTCATAACAAAAATTGATTCATTATATCTAATTATCTTTTATTACACTACAAACTAAAACATTAAGCAGCTTTCTTTAAACAAGAATGACTCGCGTCATAACTGCCAGGTGCAGCAAGTTCACTGTGGGTTTTATCTCCCATTGGCTTAGAGGATACGGCTTCACCTTGCAGCGTTCAGACTATGGGGTTTTATCTCCCATTTGCTTAGAGGCTGTCAATCATGAAAAAGTGTCCACTAGGTCCTCACTAATCTCAACATCGACGGTAATTAATTCTGTATCAACATACAAAAACAAACGGTAAAACAATATATATATTGTGAATCGATTTATAATTGTCCAGGTCCAGATCGCAATTAATCTATCAATCGATTTTCTTCCCCCACCCCTAGTGTAAAGTGGGAAACCTACTGTATGAACAGGGCTTTTCTATGAGACTGTGGATGTTTCTCACCACGACAACTTCATTTCTTTAACTTGAAGCAGTTCTATTCTTTGGTTTATGTTCAACTCTGCTATGCCGCTGCCATCCTGTTCCTTCTTAGATCCTCAAGCGGGTTCCCAACAGTGTGCTGTGGCTGCTCCGTTTCCCCGCGGTTGGGGAACCCAACATCCAGCAGTATGCCCAGAACTTTGGCCTCCCCGGCTCTCGGATCATCTTCTCGCCCGTGGCACCGAAGGAGGAGCACGTGAGGAGAGGCCAGCTCGCAGACGTCTGCCTGGACACGCCTCTGTGCAACGGCCACACCACGGGCATGGACGTCCTCTGGGCAGGGACGCCCATGGTTACCATGCCAGGTAGTAAATGTCCACTTTTCTTTTCACGTTTCCTGCTCATTGGAAAACTAAATCTATATATATATTTTTTTCATATAATGTGATGCATAACAAATTTGATATAATTTGATAACATTCCATACTTTTTAGAAACACATTAGAAAATAGCAGCCGTGCGATGCAGTGTGAGTGAGCTTGGAGATGGCTATTTAAAAAAAATGAAATGGGGCTTTAAGTGATTTTGTATTTCTGTAAGTTTGTGTTCCGGATAGACAGGACAGTGGACACCCAGTTTCTTTTTTGGGTCTCGGGCTAAAACGATTTGCAACCGCTGAATTGGATAATGGGGAATGTAATGATGACTCAAGTAGTGGAATGCAGCAACTGGCCAGAATAGAGCATTGATATAATCAAATGGTTTGTTATTGTTTGTGTGCTGCTTGGTGTGATTTCCATCCCAACTGTTTTTTGTAATGTTTGTTTTAAAAGGTGAGACCCTGGCCTCCCGTGTGGCAGCCTCGCAGCTCAAATGTCTGGGCTGTCCAGAGCTCATCGCTCACACTCGTCAGGAGTACGAGGACGTGGCCGTCAAACTAGGCTCTGAAATGGAATAGTACGTAGAACCTGTTCATCTTGATTTTGGATTCGTCTGTCTGTCTCTGTGTGTGTGTGTGTGTGTGTGTGTGTGTGTGTGTGTGTGTGTGTGTGTGTGCCACTTTTGAATCTAAATATCATTGTTGTGATGTGAGGAGATCATGTGGGGCAAAGTATTTATTACAAATGTGCATGTGTATGCTTTTGACATCGAACACAGGCATTTGGGCATTTTGTTGAGAAATACAGACAAGCATAAGATTTTTCCCCACATGTTTCTCACATCAGAACAATGGGATTTAGATTAAAATAATAACACACTAAGGTGAAATCCTGTCAATGCAGGCTTAATAAGTACACAAACAGGGTACACTGACTGAGTGTACAGTTAACAATGATATTGGGCAGATACTCATACAGCCCTATAATGGTCCTAACATTCTTAATTAATTATCATTTAATCAAAAGTAAGCCTTTTAAACTGACCACCTGTTTTTTTTTTTCTCCCCCACTGTGTGCGTGCAGCCTGAAAATGGTGCGGTCCCGTGTGTGGAAGCAGCGCATCTGTAGCCCTCTGTTCAACACCAAGCTGTACTCCATGGAGCTGGAGAAGCTCTACCTGTCGATGTGGGAGCACCACGCCAACGGATGCAAACCAGAGCACATGCTCAACGTCCACGCGGTGGAGGCCGGAGGAGACGGCAGCGCCTGAACACGCACTCTGTCCTCCAGGCCATTCCACTCACCCCCAACGAGACCCCCCCTCCTCCACCCCACCCTCCTTTATTCTCATAGTGGTTCTCAAAATTGTTTTAAATTCAATGTCCCCCCCCCCCCCCAAATAACTCTGAGAGCGTTCAAATGAAACCAAATGGAACCTTGTGGGTTCCATTTGTACGCTCTCAGAGTTACAGACCTGCTATGGTCCATTTGGAAACCACCTCAAGGAACCCATGACCTCCATCTTTGAGAACCACTGCTTATATCGGAACCCTGGCTTGATCTTTCATCCCCCCCCCCCCCCCATCCATCTGTACTTGATCACCCCCCGCTCTTTCTCCTGTAAATAGGACTCTGATTGGATAACGAGCCTGCAGGTGTTTCACTCCCATCATTTCTCCTCCAGTTGATCATGGTGTCACGTGTGTGTGTGTGTGTGTGTGTGTTTTCTCTAAGCCAGATGATGAGAGTAACCTGAGGCTTTCAGGCTCTTCCATCTGAGACAATTTTTTCCTCCTAAACCACACTTGTACAGAGTGTGACAGGGAAAAAGAATGCACCCCCATCCTACCACCACTACCACCCTCCCCTGCCCTCTAACCCACCCACCCAAATCCAGTGCTTGAAAACTATTGGTGGATATTTTTTGCCCCCCTGTTTTCTCTGTGCGTATGGGACTCCTTGCTGGATCTTTGGAGAGAATGTCCTTCCTCCATCTTGTCGCTGGTCTGCTTGCTTATAATTGGATTGACTCGTCAAGTGTTTTTTTTGTTTTCCCCAAAGGGATAATGTTGCAACCTTTTGACGTAAAGTTTAATCTGCTTTTTAGTTATGCATTTGTTTAAAAAAAAAAGAAAAGAAAAACTACATACTTTTGTTTGCGGCTGCTCATTATTTTGTCTTACTTAAGGCTTAGTACTGGCAAATCTGACTACAGAGGGTTAGATGTGAACATTAATTTTGAGGAACAACCACATTTTTGTCAAAGTTGTATTTCACCGTCACCAAATATGCCAAATTTAGGATTTATTTTGTCATGTGTCAATGTAAGAATCCTGGATGGCTGTTGTCCTTCAAAGCAGGACACAGGGTGTTTCTTGTCAGTAATCATTGAAATGGGCCTAACATATGTTTCACTAAGTTATCACGAACCCATATACATTTTATTTTTTATCTCTAACCAGGACCGCCCTAGGTAAGTATTTTCTAAGTGTTTTTTTTTTGTTTTGTTTTGTAACCTCTTAACTGTATGCTGTCAATGATACTGCAAGACCCCTGACTAAATCTGAATAAATAAATAAATAAAAATGTATGGCATACATTGTGTCTTGCCTTTTGCATCAGGTAAAGTTCAAGCTAAGGCATAATTTGAATGGAATTTCCATTAGATCATGCTAGAGCAACGACTCCCAACCTGTTTGCCATGAGGATATGGCCCCCAAATAATTGAAAAAACTAAGTATGCAATAAAAGCAAATCATGACTATGTTTTGCTTTGCTTTAGTTTTTTCTTAAAAACATGGAAGAATGTTTTCATTGTGATAGATAATTAGTAACTTAAAAATACACTTTGATCTAAGCCAGAACATGATTGATTATTAAAATGAACATGCTCTGAAAATGTACACCAAGAAGAAAGAACCCATAGAACCTTATTCCCAAGTGTGTTGCTGTTGGAGGACTTGTTCTCTCTTGGATAGTACCGTGCTCCAGCAATGATAAAAGCTGCAACCATAACCGCATTAACCCTCGTAGGCATGTCGTAGGGAAAACGCATTACAATATGCAAATGGAGTGCTGCTCTTGCACAGGCTGCTTACGAGCCTGCAGATCTGTTTTTGTTGTATGACACTGACGGTGTCTTGGATCCATATCAACGGTAGAATAAATTCTTCCATATCTGTGGTGGGTGTGTAAAAGTGTGGGTTAAATCATCGTCGCTTTCCGGCAGAGACCTTGTATCTCCATTTGGTTAATATTACTTTCTTAAATGAATTCAGTCCTTTGTCATCATGCAACAATAGCAACACAGACCCTTCAAGAAGACCCAATCCAAGATCCATTGATTGATGCCTAGTGAAAGGATACCCAAAGTTGCCTTGAGATGGACTCCAACTGGGAAATGAAAGCGGGTCAAAACCAAGAGTCAAACAAAAAATGAAGAACACCTGGCGAAGGACCGTGATGATGGAGCTGAAGGAGATGGGTCTTTCCTTGGGCGACAGTGTCACGGTGTCACAGGCCAAAGCATGAGACAGGGTTCAGTAGCAGAATCGGAATCAAACTTGGTTGTGCAGACTCATATTGCAGTTAAAACTTATATACTATATATATATATTCCATATGTATTGTCTTTATACATTTCTAATGAGTTTAAAAAGCATAGACTCAAGGTGTGAGTTTATTATTGTCTGTTTTGTCTATTAACTTCCCAGGCACTTTAGGGGCCGGCCCCATATGTAGTATGATAGCTCATTGTGATGTATCCATATTTTATTATAAATGGTAAATGGTGCATTTATATAGCGCCTTTATCCAAGGCGCTTTACATAGATTCTGCATTACATTCACCCATTCATACACAGATGGCAGCAGAAACCATGCAAGGCACCAACTAGCACATCGGGAGCAATTAGGGGTTCAGTGTCTTGCTCAAGGACACTTCGACAGTAACTGGGGGAGCCCGGGTTCGAACTGGCAACCTTGCGGTTCCCATCCAGGATATATACCTATTTATACTCACATGATTGTTTATTCTGTCTTGGTACCATAATTAGTCTTTGATACTGTGTGAGAGGATAACAGGTGACACCTGTCTTTAATTACTGTTGATTGTATCTCACATACCGGTATATAAAGACCTCACTTCCTGTCATCTTGTCATAACGCTGACGAAGGCCACACCGAAACGCGTTCCTTATTAACGTCAGAGGTAAATAAATTCATATGAAAAGGACATACTGTACAATGAGTGCTGGCATTTTCTTCATTTCAACTTGTATATTCGAGCCTTGCACCGTAAGGACTTTATTCTAACCTGGAGTGCTGGGTTGTCTGTAGCTCTGGTCCATAGCATTAATGCTTAGGTTGTCTGCTGCTTCGGCAGTATTTTCTTGCTTAGAGTTAACTATCGGATTTTGTGATTTTAATTATAATATAATTAAAAACACAAAGCATAATAGTGTCAATATTATTGATAGGAACTACTGTATAGAGATTAAAAGACCCTTAAATGGGAAACATTGGACTGCTTTTTAAGAACCGAAACGGCTAGTAGGTTTGTGTGACAATCGGTCAACATTTCGTTTCAGGCAAAGATTCTATTAAACTATAGTACCACTACCGGTAGTAGGCTACTTATTATTAATTTGGAGATGTATGAAAAGGGATGAGAACCACTGATCCAGTAGATGGCGTAATACAACGCAGGTGAGGATGCAAACGGCGATAAAACGAGAGAAGAAGATGGCAGTGCCCTCGTCAACATCCGGTTTAAATATTTGAATTTCCTAAACAAAAGGCAGTCATTCAGCGCCTCAGCCAGTGTAAACTAAACTACTACTATGAATTAATTTGTCTGGACTACACTACACTATCTACCTGTTACGTAACGTATTGGTTATTTTTCATATGAAACGTACGGTATGAAAGATTATACAAAGACATAATGACTGAGTCAGACATGACTGAGACTGACTGAAGCGTATTTGAGTTCACAGCGCCGACTAAAGCCTACCTTATATTACCTTATACCTACCAATACCATATTGTTTAAACAACGCGGTTTAGTAGTTGTTGACCAGTTAAAGGTCTGATTATTCTGTCTTATTGTTCATTACGGGTCTCTCACTCTCTCCAGTCTCCACATCTACAGCTCTTTAATGAACTGGTGTGCGTGTCCAACCGTCATTTTAACAAATACTCTACACATTTTGGAGAAAAAAAATGTCCTCATATACCTGAAAGTGATGATTATGTTTTAGCGTGGAACAAAATCACGGAACTCCATCTTTAAAGATTGGTGACATTTAAGGGTCCATCTTGCACCAAACCACTTTTTATCTTTTTGCACCTCCATTGAGCACCTAGTTGATTGTCTTTTTCAATATCTTTTAATGTTGTACAGGAAAGCGAGAGGAAAAGATGTGGCAGCAATTCAAGCAAAGTGTCATTGGGACAGTGGATGCAGCTTCTCCCGTTGAACATCTGCCGTCTGACAGTGAAGATGACGAGAAGGAGAACCAACCCTCCAGAGATGCTCCGTACAGAAGTAACGTCCTGATGGAGTCCAGCGACGAGGAGTTTGACCTGTGTAAGTATCATGCTGTGGACGGCTTTCGGTTGAGGTTCAAAGTCCTGTTATGTCTGTCGCCATGTTTAACTTCCATTCATATATGAACCGTCTGACATTAGTGGCCTGTTGGCCATGGAGGAGAAGGAAACCATAAAACACGCTTGTGCGCACACACACACACACACACACACACACACACACACACACACACACACACACACACACACTTACGTTAGCATCATTCTATAAAAGTAGTATGGCATATAAAGAAATCTACTGTGTGTGTGTGTGTGAGAGAGACACTTTGTGTGATAATACACACACACACACACACACACATTATATAGTGTGTGTGTGTGTGTGTGTGTGTGTGTGTGTGTGTGTGTGACACTTAGTGTGATAACACACACATATAGTGTGTGTGTGTGTGTGTGTGTGTGTGTGTGTGTGTGTGTGTGTAACTGTGTATTCTATTCCCTTGCTGTGAGTGTGCAGGGCTTGGCGAAGCCGCGAAACCATTGAATATTATATTGTGATGATGATATGAAGTGGCATATGTACAAGCTCAAGTCCCAGATCGAGATGATATCTACACTCATTATCACAATATCTATTATATTACATCAATGTATTGCCCAGACATACACAGTATTTAAAAATGTAATGTAAAATAAAATGTGCTACATCATACATGAATGAAGTTTGATTGATGGATCCTCAGATCTGAAGGAGAGGGCTACACCCAAAGTCAAAGGCAGCTCAAAGAATCCCTCCAGTGCTGTGAAGAAAGACCGGTAAGAACAAGGTTACACAGTAAAATAAATCCCATGTAGCGTATCTACAAGCTCACAATGCATCACAATGTGAGGCATTGTGTGAGCTTGTATATTAATATTAGTAATCGGTTCGTAAGCGATTAATCATTGGATCATTGTTTCCGCACATATTTTGTTCTAATGTGCATTTATGCACCTTTCCACGCTAAGAGTCTGATTCCTCAAAATAAATTTGTTTGTGGATTGTGACAGACTTACACTCACTTATAATAGACTAGTGTATGTCACTAGCCCGTCTATCTCCCCATTTTCTGTCAGCCTACTGTCCTATCAACAATAAAGGCATAAAAAGCCCCAAAATAGACCTAAAAATATATTTATATATAATATTATATACCTATATTTGTCAACACTGTCACTGCAGTAAATCGTTCAATGTGGTCTTAACTGCTAACCTGCGTTCTCTGTAGTTCCCAATCTTCCCATGCAGTGCTCCTGAGCTCAGACAGTGATGACGGCTTTGAGGCATGTGAGTACTCCAGGTTTAAGTCTTTTTCTCGTCGGACCCTTTCGAGTGTTACTTGAAATAATGGCTTTTTTTCTAGCGCAAATATTCTTCAGTTGAAAATGTGTCGGGGGGGGGGGGGGGGGGGGGGGGGGAAGATGGTTACAGTAGTTTAACTCGGCCTCCAGAGTTTATATGCTTTGCTGAGCAAGTTCCCATCAATGGATGATAATGAAAAGTGTTTTGTGTTTTCGTCTGTCCATGTTGAAGTTGTCAACCGAATGAAAACGCCTAAATCCAAGCCAAGAACACCCGAGAGCACCAGTGAAGATAGGTGTGTTGACGTTTTGGTCATTGTTATTATGATTTAATCTTTTTGATATAGTCGAAAGTGGCAGAGCAGCGCAGTCAATCGGTTGCTTTTGATTGTGTCCCTCAGCGATACAGAACGCTGTCTGACCTATTGTGCATTGTCAGTGTATTGACCATTAGTATGATTGAAGCTATGGAGATAAGCTTGTAACACAGTGGAGCCTTCCTTAATGTAACTGCTCATCTCAATGCTGTCTTGACACAATACCATGTATTGTGAAATGCTGACCAATACTTGTTTCCCCACAGCCTGAAATGCTTCATAGTGGACGACGTATCATCTGACGATGACTTTGTTCAGACCAAGCCGTCTGCTAGAGGTAACCCTGCGTAACTGTTATATTTGCTGCAAGCTTATCCGGTGCTCAAGGTTCAAGGCTGTGTAGTTTATTGTTACATCTTGTGTACAGGTACATAAGAGTAAAACTAATCATATGTATATGTGCTTTCAACCTTTGCCATACTATTCCACTGACATTAAAAGTCATAGTTATACACATTGGTCCTCATTTTCAAATTGTGTGCACATTCAGATTTATACATATTGTAATGTATATTACAATGTACATTTCCATGGACATTGTGGCATTCATAATCTTTAATTATTGGAGTTTATTCTCCTTTACGATCACCATTTTCCCCTTTGTCTCCCCCCCTCTATTCTTCGCACACATGTGTATCACTTATTGTGTGAAATTGAATGTGTCACTGACTCAAATTCACCCCAGCATCATATCCCCCTGCTCTTTTACAGTGAATAATAAGACCACCACTACGGCTACACCTCTGCCTCCGGTGAGACGACCATTTTCTGAGTGGGATTCCCCGGTCTTCCTCAGTGATGATGATGATGACGAATGCGGTATTGTGATGAAAAGCACCTGGCGCACTCGTCACACCAAGCCCCAAAAACTACCCACCACGGTCAGCAGTCCAGACTATGATGAAGATGACAGCCAACCCTCGACACCATCATCTCCGTCATCTCACCCTCCTAAGAGCATTCACTCAACGCATAGGCCCACCAGCCTATCCTCTCTCCCTCCTAAGAGCACTCACTCCACGCATAGGCCCACCAGCCTATCCTCTCACCCTCCTAAGATCATTCACTCGGGTCCCTCCAAGCTGGATGACTGCAGCAGCAGCTCTGATGAGGAGTTCCTGTCTTTACTGGAACGACTGAAGATGAAGAATGCAAAGCTGAGCAGCACAGCCTCACCTAAGCATCACCACACGGGTAACACGACAACACCACAATCGCACAAGTGGCCAATATCTCTCGACTTGAATCCAGGCTCCATCATGAAGCCTCTGTTGTCCGTTCCACCTGGAAAGGGACGAACACCCCTGAACGTGAAGACCCCAGCAAGGACCCCGGGCCCGCTTGTAAAGGGACGGAAAGCTCCGGTTTCTCTGACGCCGGGGCAAACGCCTCTGAATGTTGTGAAGAAGATCCCGATCCCACCCGTAAAGGGACAGAGGGCTCCACCGAAGGGTCGGTCGCTGGGGGAAATGCCGCTGCATGTGAAGACCCCGGGCCAGACCCCGGGCCAGTCGGCTGTCTACAACACACCCACACTCAGCCAGACGGAGCCCAGAGCTGGCCCACTGAGGAGGTGAGTGGTTTGAGATCTACTTTTATGGAGAGACATCTGTCGAGGTGTTCTAAAAAGCACTGGTTCCCAAACGCATCTTTTTTTTGTTATTTTGTTTTTAAGTCTGATTTGTATTAAACAAAATCCAATGATTTTCTTTCAAAGAAATTCCATAAATTAAAAAACGAATGTTTAAGAAGTAGTGAAAGTAGCCAATCTACAAGCTCGCGGCGCAAAGTGTTGCATTGTGCTTGTAGACCTGCTATTTTCACTATTTGGGATTGGATTCTGGGCAGACGTCTAATGCGCTCTTTTGCATGTCAACTTGAAAGTTTTGGGAACCACTGTATACAGTATGTATTGGTGATTTTTCTTATTGTGTATTTGTTTCTAAAAGATCACTTTTCTTGTGTTGACAGAGTGCCAGTCTGTAGAACTCCAGGGTGCTTCCTCCAGTCGCTGTCAGAGCCGGGTTCCAACTATGGCCGCTGCTTCAAACAGAACAAGGAAGAGCTGACCAGCAGACTATACAGGCTATTCAACACCACTGTGTTTGACGACAAGGTAAACATTTCCGCATGTTGTTGACTCCCTATTGTGGGAAAGGAAAACGAAAAAACGTATTCTTCGCTAGCTGGTTCAGTACCTAGTACGTGTGTAGTCGATCGGTTATTGCCACTATTTGTCAGTGTATATACTAGGGTGGAAAAGTAGGGTTGAGGGTAAATTATATTTTTTGGTTAAAACAAAATGTTTTGTTAAAAGGTTAAATCGCTATATTCTGAAATCATTGCTATAGTGTTCGTTCAATAACAGGGGTCTCCCTGTCTCTCCAGCTCTTTTTAATAAACAGAAAATTCATTTTCAGGTAGGTGACAAAATGGGATACACATTCAGATTAGACACACCAACGGACCGACATGGAGAAACAACGGTCAGACATGTGGTCGAACATGCGCTGCTCCGTGCTTGTCGTTAGGTTTCTTATCTGGTTTAAGGACCTCTGTGTTTTGTACCATACTACAGACAGAACAAAGAATGTTTGCTTTCGCCATCTTTGTTGAAGAAGAGTCTGGGCAATTATGATTTAGTCTTACTAGAATCACTAAAAGTTTCTAAATCTTATATTTAGATTTAGTTTGGCTTAATCTAGTCACCTACCGGTACTTAGTACTTACCATTAGGATTGGTTAGGCCGTTTAATGTGACGTTTAATTTTAGTATCCACTGCTTCTCGGTAATTTCCAAGGCACAACTTCCAAGACACAAATTCCATGTGTCATGAAATGCTGTAGCCTACAATTAATAATGTTATTTTTGCATTATTTGGCCATGTCTTCCCAGAGAGCCATGTACATTTTGGCATAGGAGGGGGCAAACCTTTTCCCTGTGACTATGCCTTTGGATTGGAGATAAAATTTCTTGTTAACTTCATTTTTGGTCAGATTTAGGTTAAATAATTCCAGCAGTTCTGCGTCAGTGCGTTTCCTGTCTGGATATTTATTGAAGGCTTGAGGCAGGTCTAATGACAGTCGGACCAATAGTATGTCTACACTAAACCTGTACCCGACAAAATTACAGCCAATCAGGCGAGAGTAGCCTTTTATCAGCTTTTATAGTGTTCCAGTTCCAATGTTGTCAGCTCATTTATTTGTGTCATCAATCATCACTTACAATTCCGCTTGTTTTATCTGTATCCTGACTGTAGACTTTATTTAAGTTTCAGGTAAACGCATATTGAAAATCTCTGTTTATCTGGCTAATATTCATGAAGTCATGGACGGTCAAATTTGTTTTCTGAAACAATATTCTTCTCCAGGGACTAAAAACAGTCATCATAGCTTTCAACAACATAAATGAGCTTGCACAGTGAGTTGGCTTTCCTAAATTAATCCGTCATCAGTTCTAAAGTGTTTTTCGAGTAAAAAGAAATAGCAGATCAGGTACGCAGATCAGGCACACACACTACGAGCTTGTAGATCTGCAATTTTTCAACAGCTAAAGTTTAAAATAATGGTTAATTGTGTTCATTGTTTTGTTTACCTGATATGATGTGTTTTTTCCCAGCTCCCCGCTGATATGTCGGTGACTTGGAACAAGAAGTTGAGGAAGACTGCAGGGTACTGCATCAGCGGGCAGCACCGAGGCCCTGCAGGCAGCCGCTACACTCGGATTGAACTTTCGGACAAAGTGTGCGACACTGCAGGTAAGATCTGTCCCTATCCCAGTGCTTAAGTTCTCAAAACGTTTTAATTTCAAGGACCCCCCACCCCAGCAGGCATGTCAAATCGGTGCTATCGGCCATAAAAATGCCAAATCGGTCGGGCTAAAAATAATCCAGATTATTTTCACCGATAATGATGAGACAATAATAATTTGACCGTCAAAGTCTTTGTACTTGAAGAGCAGCCAGTCTGCCTGTCTCTTTCTCTTTAAGGGCGTCAGCTGTTAGTGGGTAAGGGGGGCTTACCATCTACTTTTTGTATTAAATGCGTCTGTGATGTCTTTGTATATTTAAATTATTTTATTCTGAAAACCCACCTTTTCAGACTCCATGATGGCCTGTAGCACTTACCCTAGTCCCTTAGATGGAACTTTATGTAGACTTGGATAGCATTTTATACAGATTTATAGCATGTTACGTAGACGGCACTAGAATTGCATTTTATGTAGTCGACTCGTAGCACTTTATAGTATTGTATAGTTTCATTATATCATATATATATTATTATATATTCCACTCTTACGTGCTTAGCTTATGCATGTTTCATGATAACTACTTTTGTATTGCTATGCTTTTTATTCTTGCCTATTGTAAAACGCTCTGGATTAAGAGTGTCTGCTAAATGTCTAATATCTGCCTTGTGCAAGCTGTGATTACGAAGCCTAAAAGGCAAACGGAAATACAAATTGTAACTTTCCATTGTTGAATGCAAAAAACACAATTCAATTCTTAATCAAAATTAGTTGTGTGACAATTAATCGTCAACTTAAATTTGTAATCTAATCGTGACAGCCCTAACTAATCCCCCGAGTTTGTTATTGCATTACCATTAAGCCACAGACCCCCATAACTCTCAGAGCTTTTGGTTTCTAACGATCAATTATTTCGCTGGGGACCCCCTGGGTGTCCCAGATCCCACTTTCAGAACCACTGGCTACTATGAAATGGAGAAAACGGTACATTTTCCTCCTCCGTGAGTTGACCAGTCGTCAATCTGACATTGCACATGTGCTTTATCCATTGGCATATCATTTAGGCAATTTCATTTCATTAAAATGTCTTATTCATCAGACCCAAGTCTTCATGATGTAGTTGGGGGTGCATGCAACCCCGCTTACGAACTAGTACCTAGTGTATGTTTCTGTTTTTCATACTAATTGGCTGTCAGTTGTCGTCGTTTTTAAATACATTTTTGACAAGTATCCCATTTTAATTCTTAACTTCCTCGTAGATCGTCTTCGGGACACGCTGGTTCATGAGATGTGCCACGCTGCTACCTGGATGAACCATGGCATAAGGGACGGCCACGGCAGCATCTGGAAGATCTACGCCAGGAAGGCCACGATGGCACACCCGGAGCTACCCATGGTCACTCGCTGCCACACGTACGATATCACGTACAAGTTCCAGTACCAGTGTGTCCGCTGCAAGAACATGTACGTGCAAGCTGTTGACGCCATTAACATTGTAATTTTTCTTTAACCTGTATGATGTATGTCTATGATTGTTTCCCCTTAACGCACATTTTCCTGGAGAATGCCACTTCTCAAGCCTCAAACATTCTCCCTCACATTCTGCTGAATCCATGTGCATCCTAATTCTTTCAGTGAAAACTAAAACTATTGACCGAGGATATATGTAGTTCGATCATCCTTCACAGAGTGTTTATGGATAATATGTACAGTTGATGATTCTTTATTAGGAATAACACCTTTGAGATTTACAATCTCCTTTTTGGGAGGGTCCTACTATAGTCCTAGACACAATACAATGTTACATGTACAGTATGTATAATATAAGTAGCTAAGTAATAATATTTCAAAATATTTTTTCCCTTTTTAGTATTCAGACAGCCACCAGTGGATTAAGGGCTCCCCCAAAAAAGTAGTCTCTTTGACACCTCTAGGAGATGCAGTCTGCATTCAAAGATTTCTTTATTGGTCCAAACCGTTTCTACAGGCAAATCAGCCAACCAATCAGGAAGTGGACCGTCAAATTCATGTATTGTTCCTTTCCTTTGAATGCAGACTGCGGCCCCTAGAGGTGTCACAGGGGTTTCCAACTGATTGTGACCACCACCCTGACTTAGAATAAACCTGGGGACCACTGTTGTGTTGGGTGGGGATATGTGCTAAGATTAATGCTTTTGTAACACTTGCTATGCATCCCATGTGTATACATACCACTGTTTCTCAACCAATTGATATTATTTTCCCCCTAATAATAATAATAATAATAATGACTCAACCAGACAATCCGACTGCAGTTCCGACTCTTGAGATTCTAACTGAACTCTCTTTTTTCTGTTGAAATTCTTGACCTCCAACTTGTCAGTAATTGACTACATGGATGGTCATCATAGGTCACCAGGTCATTCAGTTCACTGTTTCTGAACTAGTGGAAAGGGAGAATAAAAACAACAAAGCCTACATTACTAAATTAATGGTCATGGTCACATGCAATACTTCCATGGATCACCAGTGGTCCACGGACCACCTGTTAACCTCTGGTTTAACCCATTGCTGGCTGTATGAATTTAAAAGAAATAGGACAAAATGTCATGTTATTATTTAGAGCTACTTTTCTTTCTTTCTCCACAGCATCGGCCGTCACTCCAAGTCACTGGACACGGAGCGGTTTGCGTGTGCACACTGCAAGGGAACGTTTGTCCTGCTCAACGCGGCCAGTCAGCGGCCTGCCACGCCGTTCGCCAACTTTGTCAAAGAGAACTTTGCGAGCGTACGCCAGCGGATGGCGGGACAGAGCCACGGCGATGTCATGCGCAAGCTCAGCGAAGAGTTTGCCACCAAGGCTAAACTGAGTCAAAGCTGAGATATCTGTGATATTGTGCATCTTATACCGTACATTGTTCTCAGGTTGCAGAGTAATTAACCACATTAAACCTGCTGTCCCCTGTGTTGGGCAAGGCCAGCAATTCTCAAAGAATTATGTAGGGCTATATGCTTAATTTATACTTTTTGTTATGTTGTGCAGAGAAAATAGATGATTCATGGCGTGTGACGGCATGGGCTTAAGTGGCTATTCAGGGAATCGTTGAAGGACCAATCTACACCCTCATGCTGTACCTCAACAGGGAAGTGTGAATCTTAACCTCAAGGAACTGGTATTGTCAAATCTTCTCCTGGTGAATCTGTTCCAACTGTCCAAACTGAGGCAAACCTATGACATGCATGTTTGTCATTTGTGTGGTAGACTGTGATATTTCTTTTGTGGTGTTTTTATATGTTTTATGTATGAGATGAGTTATGTGTGGTCCTGCATTTCTTGAATTTTTAAAGGGAAATTAAGTAAGAATTTACCTAAATAAAAACATTTTTTACAAAAACGTTTGTCTTGTCAGAGGGTAAATGTTTTAGAAGTTTTATCAAACTAACTGATCATTTCAGTTTGCACATCTGATAGGATTGGTTTTCTTAATTTCTTTACGCAAATTGGTTAAAACAAGGTTTTTGTTCAAAACATTAAAGCTCTATACCAAATTAGTCTTACAATCTCAGAACTGTAAATATGTCATGGATTTTAGCATCAAGGAAACAACTATTCCAATGATCAGATCCAAACAGACTAGTACGATGATTTGCATGGTTTGCCCATGTTGCTCCTTTAGGCAAATATTGACACTCGGAACACAATACAATTCGAGTGCATCTTGTATTTGTGTATGAGCAACAGTCGGGTACAATGTACCCGACTGTTGCTCATACACAAATGCAATCACCATGATAACACCATGCATGCTGTTGACTCACCCACTGTGCCACTGACCACAACGATGTGCTTCAAAGCCACGCAGGCCTTCCTGGTTCACCTTGTGGACATGACGGCTTCACTAGAAATATACGGCTTTCTGGACGAGAGGGATATGAGTTGATCGTTTGCCCCCTGCCTATTGTCTCTTGGACGACCATTCAAGAGGGCTTCACCCACACATATCGGATGGTAAGTGAGTACTCCACCACACGTCTACTGTTAATCTGGCTGATTTATGAAATAAGGAAACTATTTGATTTTAAGAAGGCACACCAAGGAGACCTGTAATGATTCTTGCTAATTAATCTGCTCATAACACTATAATTATTGTTATAAGCATTCACAAGTACTCATAATTTAATAATACATTAATAACAATTTATAATAACTTACAACATAATTGCTGGACAATCACTTTGATCTTGTACAGGATTATAATTATCTTAGTCGCAATACATTATACCTGTAATAATTATATAAATCATCATAACCACTGTTATAATCCATTATAGTGTGATTATAAGTCAACATACGTGGTTTAAGGCAGGAGACCAAACAAAACCTTATGCCTACCCCGTCAGCAATATCATTACTTTACTTAAAGCGCCCAATGACCACTAATAGTGACTTAGAATGCATAATCATTAAATTTTATGTATTCTGGCGGTGGTAGTACTAAAATGTTTTACTTAAGTAAAAGTATCAATACTGCAATATAGAAATACTCCATTACATGTACAAGTCCGGAATTCAAAATTTACATGAGTAAATTTCACAAGTTTTCAAATGTAGAAAATCTTATCCTATTTTCAAATGGCCGAAATGTATAGGTAAGTAACTAGTAACTAAAGTTTTCAAATACATGTAGTGGAGTAAAAAGTACAATATTTGGATCCGAGATGTAGTGGAGTATAAAAGTACTGGAAATACTCAAGTAAAGCACAAATACCTCAAAATACTTACATTGCTATTGTACTTACTTACAGTAAGTACAATAGCCTACTTAAGTAAATGCACTTAATTAACTGCTTTATGCACCACTGCATTCAGATTCAGAATCATTTTTCACACTTCACACTTTTACAAGTAAAACAGTGGGCGAAATGTGTTTTTGTGCCATAGTTCCCATTGTTATTCTTTCCAAGAAAACAAAGAAAGGGAAGAAGGAGATCAAGGCAAGAAAGACAACTTCGAAGCTCGTTCCACACACAAACAGCACATCCATAGTCTCTCTCTCTCTCTTATCTTATTTTTACAATACAAAGTAAGGGGTTTCCAGATATACATGCTTGTTTCACAAACGGCACAACCGTAGGTTTCTCTCTTATCTTAATCCAGGTGAGGTGTGGTGATGGAGAGCTCCTCCTGCAACGTGTCGGTTCTCCTGTCCCAGACCCAGATGGACTCCAGTGTGTTCTACCTGGTCAAGGTGGTCAGTCACTGTGTGACCTTCGGCCTCAACGCTGCACTCAGCGTCCCCCTGCTGATGGCCATCATGCGCTCCCCGTCGCTCCTCACGCACACGCGCTTTCTGCTGCTCACACACCTCCTCTGCTGCGACGACCTCCAAGTATTAAGTCTACACACACACACACACACACACACACACACACACACACACACACACTGATGGAGGAAACGTAACTATTCTGGGAGAAAATAACCTAGCTGCACTATGTCGATGGGCATCTTCCACCAGCATGGGACCCAGAGTATTTTGGATGGAAAAATACATGTCTACCAGTAGTACCAGTCATTAAGGGCTTAATAACTAAAAATGCTCAAGGGATATCACTGGACACAACCTCTTGAATTCTTAAGAGGTGACCCCATGCTACAAGAATCAGTTGAGAGAAAAAAACAGTTCAGCCAAAAATCCGCCTTCGGCTCCCGGACTAGGCCTGTTCTTAACTTATAAACTATAAAGGAAGCCAAGCCAGTGATCTGTCTTCATGTTTTATCCAGGAGCACCTCTGATACGTTTAAATAGGCTACTTGTTCCTCTTGTGAGCACCTGGTTGTATTGTTCTTTCAGCTGTTGGTGTGGACAGTGGAGGCTGTGCTTCTGTTGTCCCAGCAGGGTCTTCCTGTAGTCCAGTGTATCGTCTTCTCCGCTGCGGCAGGAACGCTCAACCTGGTCTGTAGTCCCTGTTACAACCATGCAAACATGCTTTTCCTTTTATACATTCCTTATACATCACTTAATAACATCACATGTGATTATAACAATGTCTCCTCGTTACAACAATGTAATCTTCAAATGGAAAAAAAAAACATTAAAGTTTCTATTTCAGAACATCTAACTTAACAGTGAGATTTAACATTTGTTTTAGTTGAGAATGTCCTCTGAAAGTGTGAAAAAAGTATTTTTCTATTTCCTTAGGTCTTTAATACAGTGCATGCATTTCTCGCAGGGGTCATCATCACCATGCTGGCTTGTGGTGGATATTTTAGTCAAAATAAAAAAATGCCAGACAAAGGGAGTGGACAATATTACCAAACACACTGTTTCTGGTAATATTATTGCTCTTCATGTGACCACCGCGCTTTGACTTTAGGTGCGTTACCCATTCAAAACATATAATGGGGTATAATGGGTAGTGGGTCGCACACACCAAGACTTCAGTTCAAAATATTTATTTCATTTTTGAACAGGGACAAACGTTTCGGCTATCCACTGATGAAGGCTAGATAGCCCAAACGTTTGTCCCCGTTCAAAAATTAAATAAATATTTTGAACTGAAATCTTGGTGTGTGCGACCATTATATGGTAATATTATTGTCCACTTCTGTTATGGTATTTCAGGGCTAGCTCATTATCTCATAAACAGATAACATTTGAGAATCACTAGTACTAGTTGGACTCCTATAGGCCATAGTGTCATTGTAAATAAGTGGCATACATATTCTGAAGAAAACCTGGAGACTTGGCATTCAGTAATTGGTTCTTATGATCAAAATAAGAACATTATACTGGTGTGTAAGAACAATTGCCACTGACAACACCAAGTCTTTGCCACAGACACATTTTGTTCGTGTACGGACACATGGATGACCCCTGATTTCTCGTCTTTATAGATAGAGCTCCTATTGAGCACCCTGCTGGCGGTGGACCGCTGCGTGGCCATCAAGTGTCCGCTGCGCTACGAGCTCCTGGCGTGCACGCGACGCAACGGAGCGGTGCTGGCGGCCGTCTGGACCTTTTGCGCTCTGATCGGCGGCGTGAGCCTGTGCCTGGCCCTGGGCACGCTCCACATCGACGCCAACATGCCTCGCTGCCGCACGCTCATCTTTGCACCATGCCTGGCGCCCACCTCCCCCCTGCTCCTCTTCTGTCAGGTGGGCAGTGTGGTGGAAAAGTAACTAAGTACATTTACTACTGTACTGTACTTAAGTGCAGGTTCTCAACCTGTGGTATATTGGTGGGGGAGGGGGGGGGGGGTCCGCAGATGACATTGAAGTGACAAATTAAAGATGGAGCTATTGCTGTGATTTTAACGTTAACCTTTCTCTAATAGACCCCCAGGTGTGGTTAGAATATTGGAATATCTCTTCCCTGTATATTTTTGGTTTCTTCCAGAAAGTTGAAAGCCTTTGAAGTCGAAATGACAGTGATATAGTGACATCACACGGCATTCCATCTTTAAGGACTTTTAAGACCTTTTTGCAAAAACTGTGAAAAAATCTAATCTTGTAGATCAGATATAATTATGTGAAATTATCTGAGTACTGATTCCACCACTGTTCCAGGTTGGAACCGGGGTGTTACTCCCCAGCTGTTACCTCACCATCCTGGGCTGTTTCTTCATGGTGTGTTGGGACACGAGGGGCCCTGGCCGCTCGCTCCGGACCAAGCGGACAGGGGTCACTCTGGCCCTCCAGGTAGGTAGGCCCTAATCGCAATTATTTGAGACAATCACAATTATTTTTGCATAATCGTCATGATCGTTTCCATGTTGAAATTTCTTCACATATCTTCAAATATTTTCACAAATAGTGAAAATAGCATCTACAAGCTCGGCTTAAATAAATAAATATGTCAGTTATTAATTTGTATAGGCCTATTTAAGTTATTTGTCATAATCAAATAAGTTATGTGCAACTTGAAAGCCTAAAAGCCAAACGGAACCATTTCTGTTTGGCTTTTAGGCTTTGACGTTTTATTACGATTTTGTTACGATGTTCAACGGCAAAAACACAATTCAATCTTTAAATCGCACATTATTTGTGTGACAATTAATCGCCGAGTGAAATGTCATAATGGTGACAGCTCTGCTATGACTCCAGGCCACCCAGATGCTCTTCTATTCCATCCCTATGGTCATGGAGAGCTACCTGATCCCCGGCTACATGCACTACGACACTCTGGACATCGTGGCCGTGGTCACCTACAACCTGGGCATCTCGCTCATCCCGCTGGTGTACGGCTACCGCTCGCGAGAGCTGCAGCAGAGGATATTACAGCAGACCGCCAGCTGCATGAAGAGGAACCGCGTCGTGGACAGCGGGAGCTAGATAATACGACCACTAGGCATGTAAAGGTATAGCGTATTACAGAGGCATAAACAGCTGCCTGCCGGGGTTGATAGCGTTATTTATTTTAATAGGCTCATAATGTGCATAACTCTGTCGCGTCGTCGCAATGTTTTGTTCGTTTGTAGAAAGCAGAGGCAGTACAAAGATACTTTAGATCTTAATAGAACAATATAGTTATATATATCCTTATATATATCCCCCAAAAAGTATGAAAACCATTTTTATTTCTTTTTTTATAACATGAAATACCGTATTTTTACAGTATTTTTTGAGTGGTGCAACCACTCCATTACACAGCCATGTGTCCCTGGGTCTGTCTGTCTGTCCAAGCACGAAAATAGCTTGGTTGGTTTTCACCATTTCTCAACCGTTTCGGACGAGGGGCGGCTTGCCGGAAACGGGCCGCATTCCTGGGGGTCTGGATGTTCCAGGGACCCCCCAGGGACCCCCACACGGTAACTCTGTCATTTCTCGACCATTTCGGATGCGGGGCGGCTCGCCGGAAACTGGGTCCCCAGCTAAATGATAGTTTGGAACCAAATGGACCATTACGGGTCTGCTCAGAGTGTACAAGTTTGTAGGATTGCAGTGCTGTAGGATAAAAAATGTGTCCCTCTCACTCTCAGAGTTAAATTAACATTGATTTTACAATATAAATTGTGGTTCCAGAGATAGAAATGCCATTAAATGGAGGTCTGTAGACTAATATGCATGTCAAACTGGGAGTCCTTGAAATTAAACGGGTTGAGATTCACTGCTAGAGCCATACAAATCTTCTCTTATGGGGGTCCCTGGCATATCTTTTCAAATGGGGGTCCGCGGGCTAATTAGTTCAATTTGGGGGTCCTTGACATGAAAAGGTTTGGGAACCACTTCTGTACCGTACTGTAAAATCTCATACCGTTACATGCCTATACAATGCAAGGATTTACATTTATGGGACTGTTTCACTCAGAAGCGTATTTTCAGAAATAAATATGGGTTGATGAGAAATAGGTTCCCAAAATAGTTGATCAACAAGCTCTCAACACATCGCCAAGCTACGCGTTGGAGAGCTTGTAGATCAACTATTTTCCTTTTCCCTACTTGTTTGGGGGCAAAAAGAGAAAATGTTGCCATCCCAAAATTGGGATGGCATGTTGAAAGTGGTTATTTTAACGGTAGCAATGATGCAATAAAATCTAAAATCTAAATTATAACACGTGTCCCACGTAGTAGATGGACAGGCGCTGATTGCGATGAAATCAGATTAATCTGCTAAAACAATTAAGAATTGGGGACAATACGCATAAATTTGAGGTTAAATGTGAAGACTAGTGTGTGGAAATTACCGGAGTCATCCCTATGTTTCCCACTTAACCTTAGAGTCAGGATTAAGTTTATTGTTATAAGCGGGGAACAAAGACATTTTCTTGCGGGGTGGGGAACATAGAATGCAAAGCCCATGCTTGCATCACCCCAGACAACTGGAATACATACCTTTATTGCTTTAAGAAAGACAATATTTGTATGTGGGAGCAGTCTGTTCGATGTTTTTTTTAAATATGTTTATGTATCTTGTATCTGAGTCAATGTGATGGCACAAAATCAATATTAGTTTCAGCCACTGAGAAAATAATGACAAACTAATCATCTAGCCTCAGGGTTTGATGAGATTGTTACATGTAATAAAGATGACCACAATGACAGACGCAAAACTGCTTATTTCAGTTTGTTAATTTAATTATACTTTAAATATTGATGTATAATATATGTACTATACAGTACCACGTTTTGTACAAAACATTGAAGAATAGTGTAGAGAAAACATGCTACTGTAGATACACAAAGAAGGTACAAATATCCAATACAAACAGGTCAGAGACAGACATCTGTCAGCCTCTCTGATTGTGACGATCAAGGATCAAGCCTTGAATTTATCAGGCACAAACACAAGAGCAGCACTGAGGTCGTACGCACAATCGCACACGCTTACGCGCACACAGTCAGTCACACACACACAGTCACACACACACACACACACACACACACACACACACACACACACACACACACACACACACACACACACACACACACACACACACACACACACACAGAGCACAGCACAGCACAGCACCATTATGAGGATACAGTATCTAGCAGGCTAGCAACACCACAATTTAGCCAAAAGAAACTTTTTAAATGTCATCCTTTAAAAGATGAAATATCTTGCAGCCAAAATGCACAGCAGTGGAGCTGTAAACATAAAACCTTTTAACATTACATATGAAACACTAAAGGATAACTTATACTCATATTGTATGACCCTATCTAATCCATAAGAGTGTCTGGATAGAAACAAAACCTTCTTGTAAGAGTCATGCAAAGGCGTATAATTTAGCCTTTACAATATGGCACAGAGAAGCTCAATTTGACACCAGCATAAAGAAAAAACATTGTTGTTATTGTAGGCACGAGAATACTCACATATTCCAAATGTGGAATGTATTTTTTTTTCTTTCTTTTTTTTTTTTTTAGATATGCAGCATTACTAGTAAAACTACCTTGCATTGCAGTGTGAAGGTAAGACCACTTCACACTGCTGCATTTCCCCCTAATACATTAATACACAAATGAGAAGAATTATTTGGCATTTGACCAGAGTCAAGTCGTCCGTCAACTACTTCCGTCCTTTCACTAGTCTGTGATGTTTGACCGCAAAGTGCTTTGAACGTGTCCTATTTTCGCCAGTGCCTTACCTCTTATCCCTAAACTTCTTTGCCTTTTTTTTTTTACTATTTTGAAAAACATTTCTGAATAGTTCAATTAGCCAATCTACATGCTCACAATGTGTCGAGTTCAACGTTTTTTGTTAATGTTTTTCAAAATAGTAAAAAAGGCAAACATGTTTAGGGATATGGGGTAAGACACTGGCGTGCCCTTGAGAGTACACAGCATGAGTGACTGATAAGGAACACATTAAGCCTGGTACCCCCATTTTGGGCGTGTTTGGGCAAATTCTCCAAAATAGTCAAATATACTTAGTAATATGCTTCATAAAAATACACGACGTACGCCAGTGTAGCACTGCGAAAATAGCCGATCTACAATAAAGACTGGCCATTTTCGCATGACGTTCGTCCCAGAATGTGGACTTTGGGGCTTGTGTGGTTCAGTGGTTAAGACAAAGAATGTAGGACCCTGCAGAGGCTGACCCTCACGTTACGTCACACTGTGTCTCAGTACAAACTGGTCTTCTTCATGATGCGCAGAAACTCCAGCTGATTCACTTCCCCGTCTCCGTCTCTGTCTGCTTCCTCAATCATTTCCTGTGAATGGACAGAATCATGGACAGAGTTTTAAGTATCTCTGGGTCTTGTTCACGGAGCAGGAGATCAGACGGAGAACACACTCATAGCCTGTTTACAGCAAGCACCGGTAAACCCGATAACAAGCTTATTGAGTACCCAGTATCAAATAAGCCTTTGGGCTTATCAAGCCTGTTATCGAGAATAGCGGCCCATGATGTCATGTTTAAACAAGACGAGGTGATCAAGAAATAAATCTAATCGCCCATCCTGGCAGCCTGGCACAAACATGTCGGTTTAAAAGTGTATTGATACATGCCAACCAGCATTGCCCAGGTAAATACAATTACGCTTTTGTGGTGACGGTAGACTCATGAACCAATTAACAGTTTCTTCAATATCATTTTCCAGTAAAAAGGTCAATTGCCTTCAATCTGTACTGTATTTGAAGGCCCTAGTAAAATGTAGTGTAAGTGATAATGTTTGATTACCGTAAATAAATGTGCATTTTCTGTTTATAAAGAGTTGAATATACATGGAAGTTTTATCCTAATTATTAGAGTACTATTCATAATATAAAACCATTTTATTGCATTTTATTGGTTGTTTTAATGTTTAACTTTTGTCATCTTCCTTTAATTTTAGATGGTGGTCAGCCACAAACTCACAGAATAAAAAAAGATATTGGTTCTGTTCTGAATTTGTCGTCACCCATCTTTCCACAAAATAGTAAATACTCGATAGTGGGCTCGATAAGAACCCAGCTCGTTAAGCCTGATCGATAAGGTGACCATTATCAATAGAGCTCCGTTAATTTGTACCTGCAGCTCCTCGTCGGTGAGGTTCTCTCCCAGCTCTTTGGCGACTCTCTTCAGGTTCCTGAAGGAGATCTTCCCAGTCTCGTCGTCGTCGAACAAACGGAATGCTTTCAGGATCTCCTCTTTGGAGTCCTTTTCAGCCTGAATTGAGAGAATACACCTTTTACATTAATTCACGTTCAGCAGATTCACATTCACCTGCTGTTAACTTTGGGGAAAATAGCAAGGACTCCCGAAAAGGAATGTGATGATTCTGCAGCCACTTTTCAGATTATTAAAGTCGTTCGTCAGTTTCGAAGACCACCTCGGTGTATGTGTGTGACTGTTAAAGATTTTTTCTATGGCTGCCAATGCAACTTTTTCCAATCCTTAATCACATACGGACAAACATCTATGCCGATAATATCTAACTTGCGGAGGTAACGTGCCTTGTCCACGGGCAACAGATCTTTCAACGTATGGCATTGCAAATACGTTTGATAATCGCTACTCTGCGCAATATTGTTTTGGAAATGCCGCAAATTTCATTGTAGTGAACGAGAGCAAATCACAACTTACCCTGGGGGTGGTGACTCCGCCCTGAATATGCGTTTTCGTGTCAATGTATTAGATGCGACACATTGTTAGCTTGTAGTAGATCTGTTATTTTTAAGCATGCACCCTGTTGCAAAATGATTAGGTAGCAATTGTAATGGTAATACAGTATAACTTACAATGCAACTAGCTACTCTACTTACTGGAGCAAAAGGGCAAAAGCCAGCTTGATCTAGACTTTCAGTATGAGTACAGATCCTTCTGGCTTTTTGGGTTTTAAGCGGCAGGTTTCAGAAAAGTTACCACAGGGATAACCTAGCCACCTAGGCTCACTTGATGCAAGAGAGAGCCGCCTTCCTGCCAGCATTATTATTTTATAATGGTGTCAGGCCCTGTGTACATGACTTTGATTGACTTTTCTGATGATACCACTCTCATACACTGTTCTTTCAAATCTGTCGAACAACACCTGATAACCGCATGTAACGTTCCATTCATCGTGATAGATGTTGGAGGCGCAGCGGTGGCCGAACGGTTTGCGGAGCGGTCTTGATACCGGAAGGTCGCCAGTTCGAATTCCCGGACCGGCACGTTAAAATTACCACCGCTGAAGTGCCCTTGAGCAAGCCCCTACCATGAAATGTTCTATGAGCAGGTAAGCAGCAGCTGTAAACAAGCATCTCAATCTTAGTCCACTTCCCTGGGTAAATAAAAATTAGCTTTGCTTTGTTTTGGATAATCAAAATGACTCAAAATGCGGCTGCATCCTAGCCGAGTAAAAGTGGGCGGTTTTAGCGGTGCTGGAATAGAACGAAACAACGATAGCGGGAGCTTTTTTTTAATCTATTTTCATGGCTTTTTTAATTTTTTATTTCCTCCTTTAATGTACACCTACCATCTTCTGTGTCATGACAGTAAGGAAGTCCGCAAATGAGATCTTTCCTGTCGCGTCCTTATCCACTTCACCGATCATTTTCTTGATCTCTTCTTTCTTTGGTTCGAACCCCAGGGCTCGCATTGCAACCTGTAATGCAGAGGAACAGACATGCACACATTAGACTGACACACAGATTGATCTGGTCTCCCGCCATTCATGTAGATCCATCAGCAGATTGTGATCTAGTGCAGCGGTTCCCAAACTGTTTAGCCTGTGACCCAAAAGAGAAATTAGACGTTTGCATGGCCAGGACCAAACTAGTGTAAATAGCCGATCTACAAGCTCACAACGTGCCGCATTTCTTTGATTTTTCATTGATTTCTTTATGAAATTACTGAAAATAAATCATTACATTTAGTTTTTTATTTAAATTGTGTGTGCGAATGTTTTTTGAAAATATTTTGAAATAACAATTAAAAACAAATTTAAGGGACCCATAAAATTGAGCCCGCGACCCAATGTTTGGGAACGAGTATAACCTGGGCCAGCCTGTGTTATTTCTGGTCTAGAGGGGCGGGTGGCGGTGAGTACAAGGCAGGATCTATTCAGGTGCCTGTGTCTGCACGGTGGGTTGTTGTTTGACCTTGAGCTCCTTGACGTCGATGTGTCCGGAGCCATCGGTGTCAAACAGCTCAAAGGCCTCCCTGATCTCCTGCTTCAGCTCCTCTGTGAGCTCCGGTTTGGGGCTGCTCTTCTTCCTGGGAGGAGGTACGGGGCCCTGCAGGGACGGCCTCTTTGCAATGGTCGCCTGGAGAGCACAGAAGAAGAACAAGTGATGATGGTGAAGGCGGGTAGCCTCGCGTTGCGATACTAATATACCACTGCGCTGGGCTACGCGGGGCATATGCAATAGGGGCGGGTGAAGAGTGGCTGCGCCAGGCTAGAAGGCGGGGGGCAAAGATAGTGAATAATCACTAGGTTAATAGCAGTGGTGGAAAGTAAGTAAGTGGATTTACTCAACTTTGAGGAACTTTTATTATTTACTTAATTTTTTTAAAGATATTGTTGGGGCTTTTCTGCCTTTATTTGGATAGTCTACAGTGGAGAGTGACAAGAAACAGAGAGACAGAGAGATTAGGAGTGACACGCAGCAAAGGTTGTCAATTGTCAGGGTGGAGAATACTTGTTTGTGCATGTGAAGAGGGTGGGATTGATCCATTTTGGTACTGTATTACATTTTGTTACCATACCAATATAATATTTCTACACGCACGCAGGCACGCACACACACACACACACACACACACACACACACACACACACACACACCTGCTACTTTTACTTAAATAACTTAAGCTGTGTATTGTGTACTGTGCAGTGTGCACCACCAGTGTTGTGTGATATTAGTCTGGCTTATTAGCCAGGCTACACCACCACAGCTGCACTAGTGAAGGAGAACAGATGAGTCACGTGATGTGAGAAGATGGGATGAGTAAGAGGCTGCAGCCATGGGAAAAAAAACATTTACATAAAGGCTTGTCTGTAGACTAGAGTCTATAATCACAGCCAGCTGGTTATCTGTCTGTACTAGGCTTAATAACATGCTTACATGCACATGTCCCTTTTGTCATCAATGATAAACAATTTCACTCACCATTATTTACTAGCTAGATGTAAAGGGAGATGATGATGATGATGATTAAACTGTTTCTCCTTTCTCATCGGCGTAAACAAACAGATAAAAAAGAATGTCTTCTTTTTCTTTTCTTCCCCTGGACCCTCTTTAAGCGGTTTCTCCAGCAAAGCTTTTTTACAAATGCCACGAAATAAACGTTTTGCAGCTAATAATAACAAACTGAAACAGGTTCTTATTTGATCAAATCCACGCAACCTACCTACTGCTGCCCTTGACAACCAGGCAGCCAATCACAGTGAGTGCGGCGCACGCACCGTCCTTCCGGCGTATGGGATTCTCCACTGGGGGTGTGGCCGCGTGGTTACAACAAGTAAGGGGGCGGAGCAATAGCTAGGGCGACGTCTCCGGTTGGTCCGACTAGTGGCGTTCCTTGACGTATGCCTCTCGCGCAAATGGGCGGGCGGCACCTCGTCCAATGGCATAGCGTCCTGCACTCAGCTGATAACACCGCTCATCGGGCTGTGCCGTGCGCGGTTCGGTTTCATTTACATTACATTGTGGTCTGGTCTGGGCAGCAGGTAAAATATTAATATTTTATATATATAATAATAATAGTATTTTGAACTTGAAGTGTGGAATATTATGAATATCCGCTTTGCACATTGTAATGGATGTTATCATTCAGTTTACGTGGTGTTGTTCTGCTTCATTGTTCAAAATAAAAGTGACATCTCATCTGACTGCGAGTTCGCCTATCTCCAGTCCATGCAGTGCGACGACCAGGCATCAGTTCACCTGTGACCTGTTGACGACTTTTGACGTGTAAATTCATCGTCATGGCCACACGAGTTCGACCGGTGAGATATAGAGCATTATTTATGTACTTTGTCATCACGGTATAATATGTTTATGGTGTTTATGTGAGGATACGATAGTTTAAGTTGTTTAAGACCTGTGTGGTGTTACCTCTCCTGAGGGCTGAGGCTCCTCCATGCATGCGCGCGCGTGTGCGCGCATGCATGGAGGAGCGTGTGTGTGTGTGCGTGAGAGAGACTGTGTGTTTAATGATTATCCTAATGGGTAATAGCAGGTCAGGTGGACACCTCGATGTAAAATTGGCTAATTTGTTCAAAATGTAAAATAAAATAAAAATAGTCTAGTCTCAAGTAAAAGGAGGTAGGTTATATGTACATGCTTATTACACGGCTTGGTTGAATGCCATGACATATGGCATTCATTCATACAACTTAAGAAATGTATTCTTTATTCATATTATACATATATTTAATATTACACAGCCTGTCAGTGATTTATCTATAAACAATGACCACTCAGCCATACATTATCCCCTACTTAAACATTCAACATTTAAGTTTTAATATTTCTAACTGAACTGCTACAAATTGCTACAAAACCTGTATATCCAGTCATTTTGGGGCATAAACAACGAGTTGAAGCATAAAATGAAGTGTGATAAAAACTGATAATGATGTACCGTGCATGTTCGCATCATGTATGCTTTACATTAATAGCATTTTTCAATGAGGTACGGATGCCCCTAGTGCCCACCTGACCTGTATCCATCTCTCTCTCTCTCTCTCTCTCTCTCTCTCTCTCTCTCTCTCTCTCTCTCTCTCTCTCTCTCTCTCTCTCATTCATTCATATGTATATATATATAGGGTAGTAAAAGGTGTGCAGTGATTGGCGGCTCAGGGTTCCTGGGCAGACACCTGGTAGAAAAGGTGCTGGAGAAGGGTTACTCTGTGTCCGTCTTTGACATCCGACAGAGCTACGATCTGCCCGGTGTCACCTTCTACCAGGGAGACCTGTGTGACAAACAGGTGGGTCAGGTGGCTCCCCTTTGTCTTCTCCTGGTGAGCCACAAGGCCACTGGCAGTGAATCTTCTCTGTGTGTGTGTTCCATTGTGTGTGTGTGTGTGTGTATGTGTGTGTGTGCGTGCGCGTGCGCGTGCGTGCATGGGCCTGTCACAATTATTACATAATCGTCTAATCGCAATTATTAGAGATTTAGAGTTATTCATACGTTAAAAATGCTAAAATAGCAGATCTGCAAGCTCGTAGATCAGCTATTTCCGCTATGTCAGTCTTTTTTTTGTATATTTCAGTTATTTGTCATATCTGCCCTGTGCATTTTTTGATTACCAAGCAAACAGAAATGTATTCTTTATTCATAATTATGTTCCAATGTTCAATGCCAAAAACACAATTAAATTGTTAATTGCAATTACTTGTGTGATAATTAATCGTCAACTTAAATTTGTGATCGTGTGTGTGTGTGTGTGTGTGTGTGTGTGTGTGTGTGTGCACGTGCGTGCACGTGCGTGCGTGTGTGTTGCAGGCTCTGCTGCCAGCTCTAAAGGAGGTGTCTCTGGTGTTCCACTGTGCCTCCCCGGCTCCTGCCAGTGATGACCGGGCTCTGTTTCACAGGGTGAACGTCCAGGGAACCCGCGCTGTGATCGAGGCCTGCAGAGAGGCTGGAGTACAGGTGGGACCATGTCGCTGTCAGATGTATGTCCAAATACTAGGCCTGTAGAGAGGCTGGAGTACAGGTGGGACCATGTTGCTGTTGGGTGTATGTCCAATACTAGGCCTGCAGAGAGGCTGGAGTACAGGTGGGACCACGTTGCTGTTGGGTGTATGTCCAATACTAGGCCTGAGGCCTGCAGAGAGGCTGGAGTACAGGTGGGACCACGTTGCTGTTGGGTGTATGTCCAATACTAGGCCTGAGGCCTGCAGAGAGGCTGGAGTACAGGTGGGAACACGTTTATGACCACGTGTATGTCCAATACTAGGGCTGCACATAATGGAAATTGTCAGCAGAATAGCTACTGGTGGATTTTAGCCTAGGTAGTGCTAATAATAATAGTGTGCTTTTAGCACACTCTGGTGGATCCAGGTATTAAAGCCACCACTTCGGCCTGGTGGAGACAAATATACCAAAGTAAAAGTACTAAAACTTTCTGAAAATACCAGATCTACAAGTTCATAACGCATCACGTCGATGTAATTGTTGTAGAGTAGAAGTTGCAAAAATGGCCCAAATGGTACTGTGTATTGTAAGCTCTTGTATAGTACTTAGCTATTGCACACTAGTTACTATCCACTCCTGCCCCGCCAACGGACGGCCGCACCTGGCTTCATTTCATTTCACGAGTCTGAAAAGGAGATACAGTGTTGGATTATTATTATTGGAAATTATATTGCATGTGGGGTCCAAAGATTTAAAATGTATGGGGGTTCGTGGTCTAATTACTATCAAAGTAAGGGTCCATGAAAGTAAGTTTGACTATACTATTTAGTCACTAGTCAGTCACTGGCTCTTGCAAATGTTTTTCATTGGTTCAATATTTTTACAACCCAGACACGGGTAACTATTTTAACTTTCACTTTTAGAAAAGAACAACAATACAATCTACAAGCTCACAACGTGTCACATGGTCGCATTTTGTGTTTGTACTTTGTAGATCTGCTATTTTGGCTACTTTTGGCGCCGAACTCGAGTAAAAAAAGGAAGAAATGATGCGATGTGCAAATTGAAATTCGACATTTTTATGGCATTAGAGCCCTTTATAAGATTATTACGTCTGACTTTTTGATTTCAGATTCTCATTCCCTAGCTGCTTGCCAACACCACATGCTTTTTATCACCCTTTGACAGCATTTATTTTCGAAACAGTCATTGAATCATGTGCAACAATTACAGCAAGTTACAATTCATCATTACAAAACAGCTTAACAGAACCAGACTTAAGCAACAGGCCAGAAGTAGCAGTAGGGGGCAGGTCAAGCAGTGCAGTTTAGCAACACACATATGAGGCCATCTGACAACCATGTCTGTAACTACTTATACCCTATATATACTTTATTACAATTTAGGCATTTAGCAGACGCTCTTAATCCAGAGCGATTTACAGTACTTTATTCATATTATAAGACAACTGACAATTTAAGACTGATGCCTGCGATTTGTTTCAGCATGCAGGTACCCAACAACACTGTTAAAGCCCCCTTAGTCCCTACTGTGGCAAAAGCATGACGTGTCTCTGATAGTAGATAACAGCATCTGTCAAATTGTAATTGTAACAATTTGTTTTTATGTTGCCAGAAACTTGTTCTGACCAGCAGTGCCAGTGTGGTCTTTGAGGGGACAGACATTAAGAACGGGAGAGAGGACCTCCCCTATGCCAGGAAGCCCATCGACTACTACACCGAGACCAAGATTGAACAGGAGAAGGTAAGACCCTCCTCCCTAGACTTGGATTTATGGTGAAATCCCACCTAATTGGCTTACCGGTGTTCAGTAGTTAATCAAAGTAATCAATTGAATCTATCTATAAATGCACCAACTCTCTGTGTGTACGTACGTGTGTGTACATAGTCTGTAATTCACGTATCTCAAGAACATCTTTCTCTATTTCTTTTATTCATTGAGAAAAAAATCAACAAAATACTCGCTAAGAAAATAAATGGATAGTTGAAGGCATCCCAACGTACTGCACTAATAGTTATGTATTCATGATAAATGATGTAGGCCTATTCTGTTGTTGGGGTCTAGTTGGTTCTGGAAGCCTGTGACAAGGACCAGGGGCTCCTCACGGTGGCCATCAGACCTCATGGCATCTTTGGCCCCCGAGACCCTCAGCTGGTGCCTATCCTAGTGGACACAGCTCGCAGGGGCAAGATGAAGTTCATTATTGGGTGAGTCAGCACATCCTAACTCCGCCAGATGGAAGTGGCTTGCTTCACATTTGTTTCACAACCTACTTCCATGTGGGATCTCTGTAGCCAATCAAACGCTGAATAAGGCCGTCCTTTTTTTTCTCCTTTTTTTACGGTACTTGTCAGGTAATTGGATGGGACCGTCTGGCCATCATATAGAGTCACACGGGGACTACAAATTTCACGCCCCCGAATGAGACAGCGGCCCCACTTCTGGTCCGTTTCAACTGTGTACTGCAGCTGCCAATGCAATCCCTATGAGGGGCATCATAAAATACCCTAATTTCACTGGTTCATTACTAAGGCTGTAGCGATTTATTTTGTGTTCTAATAAAGTGTCCCATATGTTTGATTAGTCCTTTTCAATGTCACATACCTGCCATCTCAATAGAGCGTCGCAGTCTCGCCCCCCTCGAGAGACCCGGAAAAGAAATCGCCGTTCATTTTCCTCATAGGCATTTCTTAAAGTATTTATTTAAAGGGCCGATCAAATCATTAGAAAGAAGAAAATAAAGGCAGGAGACAACACCATTTGTTTTGTTTTTCTTCTTATAAATTATTTGATCGGCCCAAAACATTGTGTTCATTGTCATGATTTGTCACGATCCGAGTTGGCTTTGTCCGCGTCGTAACCGTCTTTAAATAAATACTTTAAGAAATGCCTATGGGAAAAATGCATTGGGATTTATTTCCTGGGCCACTCGTTCTGAAAGGGGGAGGGACTGCGACGCTCTATATACATCCTACAATGTACTATAATAAACATCAGTTTGTGAAAAGTGCTAGCATTGTAAATCTCAAGTCAAAGTAGTCACACGGTATATACGTCACGGTTGCATCCCTTGAGGTTTTCAATACACAGATATATTTGTTGTATTTAGTTTTATATGCTTGTATTTGTTGAAAATGATCTAAACAGCATCTTGCAAGACTATTATTAATACTCATCTGGAGAATTCACTAGGTAGTTGAAAATGTCAGCATGTCACTCCTCCATTTAGCTGGGTTATTTTCCCATGCAACTATTCAGCAAAGTTAATTATACAACAAGTTGACAGCGGTAAAACACACCGTCGGAGCTCCGTGGTAGGTAGAACATAATATGTTCTACCTATACTTACCTATGCTTACTATATATTATATAGTAAGCCCGTGACATTTTCAAAATATAGACATGAATAACAAAGTCAGTCGGGATCGGGATGTATATTGAGAATTCCAAGTCGGCGCTCGTAGCCTCGTAAAGGCAGTGACGTCCCTTAAAAGCGGCAGGTTCTCTGTCTGCCATCTCCCTTCTGCTCCGTTAACATTATAGGTAACTCATTCAAGTGGTAAATTAAATGTGAAATACATCCTCTATTGAGAAAACAACAATATATGTTGACAAAGACACTTCATACATTTGGAAACATATTTTTATTCAAATCAATATAGTCTTCAGTTTATTTCATATTATTTTAAAAGTAGGCTAACTACAGTTGAATTTCAATGGACTTCTATGGGCTGGCCTGCAGTACACCGTGCCAACGGACCAGAAGTGGGGACGCTGTCTCATTTGGGGGCGTGAAATTTGTAGTCCCTGTGTGTCTCTATTGACCTGTCTACATGACGTATAGTAGCTGAGCCAGCAGGAAAGCAAACAACCTCTACAAACGATACACGTAAATGTGTTAACGAAACGCCTGATAGCATTGGGTTTAACACTTTAAAAAACAAACTCGCTATTGTGTCGGATGTGTAGGTCATGTCTTCGCTTGCTTTCAAGAATAGAAGACGATTTTCCAATTTTAAGGCGCTGGGAAATACAATTGCAACAGGTGCTTCTTCTTGTGAACTCAATACCGTCACATCTGGTGGAGTCAGATTAAACAAATCCTACATGTAGGAGAGAGATGGGAGTTTAATCAGACAGGACACAAAGTAAAAGATAAAAAAGTTCCCAAAAAGGCAAAAGTGCCCTTTTTTCTAGGGTTTTATTGTAATTCTTACACATTTCTTCCTTTGTTTATTTTATTTTAATGCTTATTTTAATTTGACTTTGATGATGTGTGAAGCACTGTGTTGTAAAAAGTGCTATACAAATAAAGTTTATTATTTTTGATGGGATGTGATGAGCAGTAACTGGCATACTTATCCGCTATGAGTCATTATTAGCCTGAGGCTGATTCTAAAACAAAATGGCTTCTAAATCCTAAACTTTATGAAAAACCTATGTTTCTATGTCAGTGGTGCTCAACTTTTTTCATGGTAAGGAGTCTAAGGACCCCCAGAATTGTCTTGGCCGCGGTCCACCATCTGAAGATATGTTGTTCCAGGGACCCCCCAGAAGCAAAGATTTTAGTAAAAACGTTCGCTCTGAAAGAATATATATTCAAAGATTTGGGCCACATTTTCACTATTTAAAAAAAAGAGCGGATCGACAAGCTCATAGCGCGGCACTCGGTGCCACGCTATGAGCTTGTAGATCTGTTATTTTTCAATAGCTAAAGTATAACATAATGCTTAAAACACCAAAAGGCGTTCCCGTCCTGAATGATAGTATACAAAACATGATAGTATACAAAATATGTGGTCATTGGTGTTAACTCTTTTCTTTGTGTCTTTGTAGTGATGGGACCAACCTGGTGGATTTCACCTTTGTGGAG
Organism: Protomyctophum bolini; assembly: GCF_963924005.1. Lineage (NCBI taxonomy): Eukaryota > Metazoa > Chordata > Actinopteri > Myctophiformes > Myctophidae > Protomyctophum > Protomyctophum bolini. The sequence continues at coordinate 32,129,618 of NC_137871.1, forward strand.
AACGTGGTTCACGGTCATATCTTGGCTGCTGAGCGCCTGAGGCCAGGCTCACCCATATGTGGCAAGGTGAGAGAGTCTGGAGTAAACCATCCATCTATTACATCCCCCTGTAGCTGCTGTGTTCTTCCCTCCAACACTACACTCTCCCCATTTATAATTTCTCCCACTAATCTCCAGATTTCACATGCAGTGCATGTGAAAACATCCCCGCCTGCTGGGCATCGCCCGTCACTGCGCTCTCTCAAACCCGCTCTGTTCCAGTTTCTAACCCCTAATGTGTCATTACTCATTATAGAGATATTAAGATGTTTTATTAAAAAATGTTTAAAGCTTTTGACAGATTAAAAAAAAATTGCTGATATTCAAGCTTACCGTGAACCGTGCATTGCAATGTGTTGAGCTTGCCGTTTCAAGTGTTGTAAGCTTGTAGATCAACTATTTCCGTTATTTTGTAAAGGTTTTGGACAGAAAAATGGGATTTCTTTGTATATGTAAGTTATATGTAATATCTGCACTGGCCTGTACAATTTATTTGTGATTACGAAGCCTCATGGGCGGACCATGAAAATTTGGGCCCCTGGGCCACCGACATGCAAAAGGCCTTTTGGGGTTATTTTATTGACATTGTCTGACAAAAAGTACTTGGGGGCACATGAGCTTGAGCCTCTGCATGACTCTGACACGGTCACATGGAGGCTCAAGCTCAGGGCCCTCCCTAGTTCAGGGGCCCCTGGGCAGGGGCCCAACAGGCCCTTTTGGTAATCCTCCCCTGTGAAGCCTAAAAGGCAAACAAATACAAATTGTAACGTTCCAATGTTCAATGCAAAAAAAATATAAACACAAATCGTTAATCCCAATTATTTGCGTGACAATTAACTGCCAGCTGTAACCGTGACCCTCGCTGACTGCCTGCTTGTCCCCGTACGTCGTGTCTCCACACAGCCGTACCACATCACCAACGACGAGCCCGTGCGGTTCTGGGACTTCATGGCCGAGATCCTGGTGGGTTTGGGCTACGCGGCGCCCCGCTACCACCTGCCCTACGCGCTGGTGTATGGCCTGGCCCTGCTCATGTGGCTGCTGGCCCTCGTCCTGCGCCCCCTGGTGGACTTCAAGCCCACCTTCACCCCGATGAGGGTGGCGCTGGCCGGCACACACCACTACTACAGCTGCGAGCGCGCCAAGGAGGACATGGGCTACGCGCCCGTGGTCGGCCTGAAGGAGGGCATCGCCCGCACCGTGGACAGCTACCCTCATCTGCGGCACGGAGCTTGATGACGTGAGATGGGATCGCAGGAGGTGGACTTATTTATGAGTCTTGACCCCTTTTCCACCACAAGAACTTTGGTTCTAGAACTGGTTCCGTTCTATATTTTGTATGATGAATTATTATATCACATCTGCATCTTCCGACCTGAATAGGGACACGACCACTTTGGTTTCCACTTCAGGGTAAGAAGAAGTATTTTTTTCGTTCCAGTTCCGAACCAACTAACAACTCTGAACCAGTTAATTTGGTTCCAAATTTGGTGGGAAAACTAAAAATGGAGCCGGTTCAACCCAGGTAGAAAAGGGGCCAGGCTGTCCTGTGCTGTTTTCATACATTTTCGAAGAGTTTTGTAAATAACAGATCAACCACATGCTGCGATGTATGTATGCTATTTTCCTGTGTAAAACAGGGTTAAAGTGGTTAAACTGATGCTATAGCAACTGAAACCCCCTTAAGGCCCGACCCCCTGCGGGTCCCCAGACGCCACCTTGAGAACACCTGAGGTGAAAGATCTTAATGATGAAGGGTATCTCTCTCTCGTGAGCAATTATGTGACATTACTGTAATGGTTTACTGGTGCGGAGGGAGAACGTAATGGGCTGTTTCAGGGCTATGGTTCAATTTGAAGCAGCCGGCAGCAGGTTCACACACCTTCAGCGCGGTGACAGACACTGATGGCTTTTAATAGCTTTTATGCAGATCTGTGAACTTGTGTGTGAAGTGAATGCTGCCAGTCACCTCATATTGCCCTACACTCCCAGCTCTCACCAGCAGATGGCAGCAGATATTCCCGGTGGGCACATAAGGCTAAAGGTAAAACCAGCTAAACTTAACTTGTGAAGGTTACAGAACTTACTAAATTATCTGTTCACTGTGCTAACAAATCTTCAGTAGATCTCTGTAATGTGCTGTACATTCAAATAGGGCTAGTAGGCCTGCTTTCAAATTGCATTTATACATTCCAGTGGAATATGTTCCTCTTGATACTGCTTTCATTAAAAACAGATATTTCTGATGTTTGGCACCTACTGATGAATGAATATGGAAACAATATTTGATATATTATTGCTGTTTGCTCTAATATAGGCATTCCACTGCTGTTGCGACATTGCAATGCACGCATCACTGAGAAGGCATCCGTCCGTTTCTTTTTCAAGTGAAGCAGTTACAACACCGTCCGTTCTCTAAACGTTGGTTTTGGCAGTCAAACAACAATAATGGGATGGGCAGGGCAATCACAGTGCAATCAAGTCCCAGTCTCCACATTCCAGCAGACATATTGTTGTCTTTACATTTAAACAATTACAGGTCAAAATAATCGTAGCAACTGCAGTTGTCCAGGTTCAAAGAATGTGTGTGTGTGTGTGTGTGTGTGTGTGTGTGTGTGTGCGCCTGGGCTGGTTGCTGCGTGTTTGGCATTCCGTGTGCTGGTGTGGTTTTCGTGGGAAGGTGGGGGTTATGTTCAGATACCTTGCTGCATTCTCTCCTCAGCGTTAAGCGAGCAGCACCCAAATGATTCACTGCTGGAGTCACACAGCCATGGGGCAAGGCCACCCGACTGGTTTGTGTTTGTGTGTGTGTGTGTGTGTGTGTGTGTGTGTGTGTTGTATTACTATACTTGTGTGTACCAAATGTTCCCACAAGTAATACCGGTAGTCAAAATTGAGAAATAGCCATTGTCTATTGAGAAATGGTTGTTTTATTTATTTAGGTTACACTTGCCATTAGGAAAAGGTTGGGGTTAGTTAGTGTTGCGATTTCGGGTGACCACCCGAGTGATCCCTGTAAGATTCTCCATCTAACAAGGGTCGGTGAGTGATGATTCAGTTGAGTCGTGTGTGCGGAGTACATGACAAGGCAGTATTTCATGACACATTCTGAAGTGTAGTAGACTGAGAGGAATATATATATATATATATATATATATATATATACAGTATTGTACAGTGGGTACATGATGTGCCTAGCTGAAATAAAAACAGGGATTAGAACAGGAATGTACAGGAACAGAACTAGTCCTGAAACTTGACAGTCATAAAGTACGAGCGTCATGTGAACCATGGCTAGAACAGAACAGGCATCTTGTATCATCGTGCACAGACGTCAGTCTCTGATATAGTAGTTGATGGTCATCGTATCATGGATATCAATGAACTAACGAACTAGGTAATTATGTTCACGCAGATGATTGTTTTACCACTGGGTCATGCAGATAAGGTCATTATTCATGACAGGATGAGGCATTTGGATCTTAGGTATAGGGGTTATGTCCTCACAAGTATCGTAATACTAACCTGTGTGTGTGTGTGTGTGTGTGTGTGTGTGTGTGTGTGTGTGTGGTGGGAGGTGAAAGCAGACTACAGACATGCCAACATGCAGAGAGTGAAACCTTTACTTGCCAGTTTCTTATTCCATCATCTCTCTGCCTGTCCCCCCCCTCTCTCTCTCTAGCATGCTATACATCAGATTGTGTGTGGTCACCGGTATTAATCTCTGCCTTTCCCTGTGTTTCTCCCTCTTGTCGCTTTCTCCTCCGCGGCGTTGAGACAAATGAGCAGGTGTCAATGTGGGCTCAGAAGCGCGTTAATAATGAATGTTCTGGATTTGTTGCGACATCCATCCACACCTTTGTTCACATTTGAAAGGGCTCTTGGCAAATGTAAGCACGGCGGCGGGTGTGAGATGATTTTTTTTTCCACTCACCCCTTTTCTTTTTAGTCGAAAATTAGTAATGGGGTTGGTTCCACTCGGCTCACACAGTGCATAATGTGTCCAATAGCGTGGAAAGATCCATTTACTAGTGTTTGGAACCCATTTTGCTGCTTTCCAGAGAATACATTAATCTCTCTCTCTTTCATATAAACAACTACAGTATCAAACTATCAATAGTGTTTTTGATCTTGTATTATGTGCCGCACGTGGTCACATTTGCATATCATGATGTGCTACAAAGAATTTTGAAAGGCAGGTTTTGAAAATAATTTATGACTGGCATTCAGCTAACCGACCAGCCTGTAATCATCTTGTAAATGCCACCGCCAACGACGCAACATGCCTTAATGACAGCAATTTACAAAGAATAGTTTATCCTGTGAAAAGAATGTGTAAACTGTTCACGGATGCAATTAGTTTTGTTGTTTTTTGCGGGGCACTGAGAGACACTACGTACGGCTATGGGGAAGTGGAAATGAATGTGACATATTGAATATATCATATCCTAGAAATTGCGTATGCGTACATGCCGTGTTTAGGTTGAAGTTAGACATACAAGTGTCTGTTGTTGTTTGTAAGCGTAAAAAGGGGTATTTTTTCAGTCATTGAAGTTCACTGTCCTGTGAGTTCCTGCCCAGTGAGCATGAGAGCTGCTGTCCCACAGGACCTGTTGCCTGCCTGAGTCAGTGCATTAACTGCATTTATGCTTGTGGCACACTGCTCCCATCCCCCGCTGTCTTCTGTCTTTCTGTCAGCCTGCTGTGACAGCTATGTGCAAACTCACCCTCCGTCAAGACAAAGGTCTGGCTGGTATAGTAAACAAAATTCAGGGCTTAGCAACCTAAATTCCACGCACACACAGTCACACACAAACACACACGCACATATGGCCAGAGAAACTCACTGCACCACACCACACCTTCCTGCTGGGCTTGTTAGTTGCCCACGCCCGTACCTGCTCACAGCTTGAGGGAGGGAGACACCTGTCAAGACTTTCTCTCTGCTTGCTTGCTTACTCACTCACACCAGCCAGCAGTCTCTCTCTGTACACAACACACCGTGGTGCCTCTCTGTGTCCAGCTTTAAACTCACAGGGTGGATTTTTGGAGGCCAGTTGGACATACACACGCCTAGTGACTGGGGTAGGTACCAAGACTCTGCCTGCTGCATGTCCATTGAGATTATTCTAAAAATGGTTCTGTAAGAAATTCTTAGAGCGCTTTGAGCTTAACCCGTTAGTTTATCAAACTGATGGGCTACATTGCTTCGCTGAAGCCTGTTTTTAGCAAGAGATGTGGATGTTCAGGGCTGTTTGCTCACTCATTTTTTTTCTGGGTATTTCCTTGTCATGATTGTTTGTCAGGGTGTTTGCATTAACTGGCTTGTTTTAACAGTACGCTTGCAATTAATCACCAATCATGTGAGGGCTGTGTAGTAGTGTATATAACCCAGAATAAATAGGATTTATGAGCCTTCAGCATATTTGTTTGTCATTAGTATTCAGGCACAAGGTTCTCCTGAGATATTGAAAGCAACATGCTTTCAAAAGGCTTGAATCCACAGCCTGAGGAGTTTTTATTTTTTCTTCCCCTCTTTCCTACAACTTGTATTTGCATTTTGAATTAAAATGGTAGCACTCCCCAGTAGGGATGAGAATGAGCTGGCACACTCACACTCCATGGTTTTGCATAAGCTCTACTCTGCTTCTAATTTCTGATAAGGGGGAGAGAAAAGTCACCAGTGTTTTCATTAGTGTTCTCCTCGTTTTCTCCTCAACCCCCCTGAGCCTGCCAGACAGCGCTCTATGTTTGGCTGTAAATAACACAAGGGTCAGCTAATAAGGATATGCAAAACGAGGGAAGCAATTATTGGCTTGGGGAGTTGGGGCCGGGGGTAGGATCCAAAAAGTCACAAAGTCGATGCGTGTGTGCGTGTTCCCATCCATCTTTCAGGTAGCAGCAGCAGTATTGGTTAGAAAGTAGAAAGACAGGCTCTTCTGCATGTTTGAAGGGTGACAGTAGAAGAATCCTATAAACAGACAGAACACATGGGAGCATATGGCACAGGCCTTGTTTAACTTCCTTTCAATCTGATATCATATCAATTCCTATCTGCTCTCATTTATAACCGTCTCCCCATTCCCCTTTCTGCCCTGACGCAGGTACAGCCCGTAAAAGGAAGCAGATAGGAGAGAGGAAACATCGAGACTCCTGCAGCCATGTCAAACGGTGAGATAACCTGCTTCCTCCCTGCAGGCAGCAGCTGTGTGTGTGTATGGTGGGCTGGGGGAGGAGTTGATGATAGCATGGATGGAACCAGGGGTCATCAATGTGTACGTACGTACACAGACAAATGTGTCCGTGGTGCAGGCTTGGTCTTGTCTGTGGCAATTTTCTTTTTCCCGCACTATTGTAATGTTCTTATTTTGATCACAACACCCAATTACTGAGGTATCCATGCAGCTTTTCATCAGAATATGACATTTGATCTCATATTTACTACCTACTAGTGGTTCTCAAATGTTTTAATTGCTAGGACCCCCTTAACTCTGAGAGTGTACAAATGGAACCAAATCCATTTGGTTCCATTTGTTGGTTCCGTTCTAGATTCTTGGAAGATGGAACTTTGGTCGTTTGACAGAACCGGTGGCCATTTTTCTTCCGTTCCAGTTCTGAACCAACTTTTAGGGTTCTGAACCAATACATTTTCAGTGTAAACACTCTGAACTGGTTCAATATCTGTCTGGAAAAAAGAACCGAACCGGTTCAGCCTCGGTGGAAAAGGATCCTCAGAGTTACAGACCTGTTCTGGTCATTCAGGGCTATCTCTTTATGTGTTTCTGGTGATATTGCGGTCCCCAGACCGGTCATTGAGAACCAGTGGCCTATAGCAGGGGTTTTCAACTGATTATGAACCAACTGAGAATCAACCTGAGGATGTTGTGTTGGGAGGGGGGATATGGGCGTTGTGTGGGGGGAAAAATTAACCTTCCATATTAAAATCATGTTGCTATTGTAACTTACTGTATGTATGAGCGAGCAGACACATGCAATTAATTATGGGCAAATGTCCTTATAATGGTGACTCAACCAGGCAATCCAGTACAGTTTCCCTTGAGATTCTACCTCCCTGTTCTGTGGAAGTTCGTGACGTCTGACTTCCCAGTAACTGACAACATCGACACGTCATCATATGTCACCATCTCATTTACTGCAATGTTTCTCAACTTGTGGTCAATAAAATAAATTTAAATACAAATCTTCACTTTCCTACATTACTAAATGCATGGTCAGGGACCACATGCAATACCTTCACGGACCACCAGTGGTCCACGGACCACCTGTTGAAAACCCATGGCCTATAGTATAGGCTGCCGTATAGGCCCTATACGGCAGTTGTTCTCAACCAGTGGTCCGGGGACCACCTTGAGAGGGTTCCAGGTGGTCCCCTAAAGGCAAAATGATGGAGAGTTGATAACCAAATGGACCCTTATTAGATCTTTAACTCTTGAGAGTGTAAATTGGAAAAAACAAATGGACCCGTCATTTTACGCGTTACATTGTCTGCAATGCATTACTTCAACATAAGTCTACACAATTAGATAATGTAGATTAATTGTTTTTTTTTATCATTGTTTGGCTGTACCAACATCAATACAGCATGGAATTGTGGACACAATATTCCAAGTCTTGGGTCTGAGAGGCAAAATGTCATCAAATGGTGGTCCGTGGCTCAAATGCGGAATGAATAATGGACCTTGATATGCTATGAAAAGGGTTAAACCACTGGCCTATAGGCACATATTATTGATGCAATAATATGATATAGTACAGATATAAATATGCTGATGTAAGTGTGTGTGCATGTGTCTGTGTCTCAGAGGGGGACAGAGCCGCTGTGTTTCGGACCACCAAGGTGCGGACCAAACTCATGGGAGACAACTGGTGGATGCACAAGAACGCCGAACCTGAGCCTCCTCAAGCCCAGGAAGAAGAGAAACCTTGGTATGCTATGTTAACGCCATGATGTCTAAATATCAACGTTTTCTGCACATGAGAGATGACCATTGAATACAATAAATGCCTTTCTCGTACTACAGAGGGTGAATAGTTAGACCTAAGCTTGTAGATCTGCTTCTGTTTTCAAGCAATACTTCTGCACTTCTGCAGTGCTGTACAACCTACATTTACTCAAGTATTGTACTTGCAATATATTGTATGTACAATTTTGAGGTACTTTTACTTTACTGGTATTTCCAGTTTTCAATACTTTTACTTCTACTTTTGATTATTATTAGAACATGCATTAACCACTTTAGCCCTATGTACATTTCGTACATTTCGTATTTGAAAATAGCCGATCTACAAGCTCACAGTGCGTTGCGCTGCAACACATTGTGAGCTTGACATTCTGCAGTTTGGTCATTTTAATTCATTTCGAATCCCGGAATTTTACTTGTAACAGAGTATTTCTATATTGCAGTAAAGTAAAACGTGTGCATTCCTTTTCCCACCGCTGCTTGTCTCTCTGTGCAGGATGGCCGAGGTGAGAGCCGGCCGTTTGAACGGAGCCCCCGTTGAGAGCAGTCCGGTGGCCTCCCCCACGGTGGCCTCCCCCATGGACCCCACGGCAGTAAAACCTGTCGCTGAGAGGTAAACACTTATCAATCAATCATGCCAGGACCAATCGTAGTTTGAAATGATGACAGTGGTGGTGGACAGTAACGACTAGCCGCAATTTGCAACACTAGATTTTTTTATAATGGGATGAATCTAGAGTTGCAATACCCTCCATTGATCCCAGCCCAGCCCATTGATCCCATTGATCAATCTGCTTGTATTAAACAACGTTAAACTGACCAACATTTCAGCTGTAGGGCAAGCTTGAATTGTCCTCTTTCAATCTTCAAAGCGTCCACCGTAGACATGTTATGAGCTACTTTATGCTAAGAAATTTCGTGCTTTAAGTATTAAAAATGTAAAAGTACAAATTTGTGAGCAACCTTCACTTGTAGTTGAGTAATAGTTGACCAAGAGTATCGATACTTTAACTCAAGTACTGTGGGTTCAGTACTGTCCACCACAGTGGTATAATAAAGTACTGGGGTTGAGTACTGTCCACCATAGTGGTATAATAATCTTACAAATGAACCCCTGTGAGATGAAGAACGCTGCTGACAATAATCATTTCATGTCTTGTGTTATGAATTCAGAGCACCTCCCTCGGGCTACCTAATCAGGTAAGAATAACTTGCATGAATTCACTAAAATCTGCATTTCCCCCGGAACGATGTACATTCAAAACACGTTAATTGCCCGGGGGTATTTAGGACCATTAAATCAGAGCGCCCACGCCGCCCAGCAATTTACAGCAATGGAGCACATTTAGCGACGCACCAGGCGCTATCCCGGATGTAGCTGAAGTAGCTTGATGTAGCCAAAACACTCCCCAGGCGATCGACAACAACGGGAGGTATGATTAATTCTAACGCGACTAGTGACGGGACCGTGATGGGCCGTCTAAAACATAATCTTTGCTTAGAATTGGACGGAATGATTTAGATCAAGAGTTATTCACGTTTTAAGATTTTCGATTCATCCTCTAAAATGGGGGGGCGACATTTTCGATGACGTCTCATCCGGAAATAACATCTTAATGTTGTTGCAATAGACGCTCCCAGCCTGTGGTGCGATGCGATCGGTTTTGATATCAATAAATCTCCGTCCTTTTATTAATCTCCGTCCTGAGCGACGAGCATTACTAATTGATAGGACGGAGAACTCCGTTCTTGCTGCTCGGGGTGTTAATTACACACCCCTAAATGTATTTGAAATTTGTTTTGCAACCAGTACTGTAGACTCTTAGTCTAATATGACTCAAAATGCAGGTCCATTTTCAACAGTGTTTACTATCAATACTGTGACAAACACAACCTTCACAGCGTTTCAGATAACCATAAAAGTCTCTATGCTTCAACGCTGAATGACCAGACAAAGCAGTGTTGATTTTGAGTTTTGACTGTTTTTGGTCGGCTGTGATGGCTGACTTTACACTTTGTTGCATGCATGCTGAAAATAGCAGATCTACAAGCTAAGATCTGCTATTTTCAGCATGCAACCAAGCATAGAATGACGTGTGTATGTCTGTTTAAAAGTGCACAAACCAATATTTATTTACAATATAAATTAACTCAAAGCTTCAACATGATATGGGGTGTGTTAATCAGTGAAATCAGTAGTGTAGGTGAGTGGATGTGTGGTAATCTATATATATATATATATATATATATGGATTTCATTGACTTAATGAATTACTTAAACTGATTGAGTCCAATTAATTTACTCTCATTAACCTTTATTATTCAGAGGTGTTTTCACTAAGACTGAGAGCAAACCAGCTGCAACCTCGACCACTAATGGCTTCAGGTCAGTGTTCATTTTGACAGCAAAGTTTGATTTAGTTTTGGTCATACTTTAGTTATCTGAAATGTTTTAGTTTTACTTTACTAATATCATAAAATGTTAACTGACTGAATCTAACAAAGAAATATTTTGGTTGCCGTCTTAATGCGTGATTTGTACTTTTGTACTGCCGAGAATAGCTGATCTACAAGCTCACAACGTTGTACGTTTGTAGATTGGCTATTTTCGGAATGTGACACTGAAGCGCAACCAAGCATAACATGACTCGTCTTAGTTCTACTGGATCTCTTCTCTCCACTATTCCTCCATAACATTTTCCTATAGTTTATTTGTTCACAAAATTGTGTATATTATTATTTTGTCATAGTTTTCATCACCATAGACAAACATTTTCTGTCATAGCTTTAGTCGACACATGAACACTGCAACACTGGGTGATTAAGTAGATGGACATCAGCGATCGTAGAAATAACTTTTGAGTTTGACCACTCTCAGCCTGGTGTCACTATTTATTTTGAGTACTATGTCATCATAGGCCAAACATTAAAACAAAAAAGTATCAAAATCATAGCTATTTTGAAGTAAGTGAGTTCCAAACTCATGAAAGTCATGATCTGTCTCTATATTGACACTTTTGGTCCCGTTTCTTTGCAGTGGGAGTTCGGGCAGCTTCACCAAGAGGCCATCTGACACTTACAAGAAAATGTGAGTGATCTCTGGAGACTTCCTGAAGGAACTGCAGAGAATGAGAATAGACCACTTTCTTTGAATGTCGTCAGTTTGTCACTGTCCAGCAGAAACCTCTTATCGCAAATATCCTGGCAGAAACCAATCTTGATCTCAAATTTTAAAAGAATTGTTATGTTTTTCTTCTGAATGTTGACGCCCTACTTCGTCACACTATAACCGCTCACGTCAAATCATGCTATGTGAGCTTGTAGATAAGCTATTTTTATATACAGGTTTAATGTTTGACTGTCTTTAGTTCAATGTTTGTTTAATAAACACTATTGACAATGAAGGGAAAACTTACATAATTTTGTTACTCATAACGTCATATTGTCTCTTTATTGTTAATGACATTTAATGTTTGTGTTGGCACTGTTTGTTTTACATCACATCACCTAATCAACATGAGTTAGACTTTAATATATTAGCGCCCCTCACTTCACACGGGTGTGATTTTATTTTTATTTTAAGTCTGAACCAATGAAAAGTATTGACAAGAGCTTTTGACTAAATAATGACTACTACAGTGACGATATGCTTGTGTTCCTTCCCCTCCAGAGCGCCACACACCGTACGGACCGCTCCAGAGAACACCCCGTTGGAAACGGAAGGTCAGCTGAGCCCTGAGGAGCAGGAGAGACGGTGAGGGAGAGACGTTCATTCTCTCTGCTTTCTGTTTTTGTTTCCTCTGTTGATACCGATCAGGTTTGAAACGTCAAGCCGCGGATGATGAGCAGTGGTGAAAAATGTACTACTTCCTCCTATATTCAGCTACAGTGTAGTGTCTTACACAAACATTAAATTCCCATTGACGATGGATGGAGAATTGACGTCATACCGTATGTAGATGAGCAAATTGGCAATTTCTGTCCTACACAAAGATTCAATTATCATTGACAATGCATGGATGATGTACGATGATAAGAGCACCCCTCACTGGTGTGATTTTATTTTATTACAAGTAAAAGTCCGGAATTCAAAATTTACTTGAGGAAAAGTACAAAAGTATTGGCATCAAAATGTACTTAAAGTACCAAAAGTACTCACTATGAAGAATGTCCCATTTCAAGTTTTCAAATGTATAAAAATATTGTGTATAAATACCTCTAAACGGTAGTAGAAGTACGTTAGTAAATGTATTTAGTTACTTTACACCACTGATGATGATGATGATGGTATTAATAATAATATTAAGACCACACATTGTACACATTGGCACTAAAGTGTTCTGCTGTGCCTTGCAGGAGAGAGGCGGCCAGTAACGTGCTGAATACATCATCGGTCAGAAAGCGCTCCTACGTTCTCTCTGCCGCCAAGAAATATGAGTATGTCTCTCTGTTTATCATCTGCTGTGTGTGTTGTGCTGCTGACACCAACTTCTATTGCTGTGTTCACACTGGCAGATGCAAAAGATGTACAAAGCTACACAGCGTATTTGTAGCTTTGTATCTACCAAGCTTTGTATGTACCAAATTTTACATCCTAGCACAAACATTAAATGCCATTGACAATGAATGGACAAACATTGTAAACACAAACATTGTGTAACACAAACATTGATGACGAAGGTGAGGACGCAAATTGCGATTAGCCGGAATGAGAGGATGTATGATGTATGATGTACGATGATAAGAGCGCCCCTCACTTCACAAAGTTCACACGGGTGTGATTTGTTTTGCAGCAGCTACAAATGCTGAATGCATTTGTTTGTATCTTCACGTCGCTGGCTTCCATTGAATATGAATAGTGGACTATCTTTGTATCTGCTCGTGTGAACGCAGCGTATGATGAAAATATCACGTTGACGACGTGACGTCACACAAATGCGTGACAAAAGTCACATTTCTTTTTTAAATAAATTGTATTTTAATTCTATTTCTTTTTCCAAATAACCTTGCAGGAATACGGAAAAACCACCAGACACTTCAGAGGTCACCGGTAGTCCAGCTTTTGTGGCCAAAAGGTAAATAGTATCTCTCCCAACACCCCTAAACTCTGTTAGTTTATCTTCTCTTCTCTTTCTTTACTTTGTTTTTTGAGAGGGGACAATAAACATATCGACGAACAATGCATTCAAATTCAGCACAATACTGCAGTCAGTGCGGCCATGACAGCAGAGCAAATATACAAGAAGATAGCAAAGAAGGGCTACACACAACAATGAAACAAGATACCACAGATGCAAGCTAAAGACAGAATACAAAACAAATGATAGTATGAGATAAGTATATCTTGTGTGTGTGTGCGTGTGTAAACAGGGTGGAGATAACGGATGATGATGATGAACCTTCCGTCACCCCCCTGTCCCCTGTTTCTCCTGCGTCGCCTGTCCCCTCCCTGGCTACCCTACTGTCCTCCATTTCTCCTGTCCCTAGCTCCCCTGCTGCTGTGCCCGAGCCCACAGCACAGACCACGTAAGACTCACTCCCTGCTCCGCAAATTCCTCCGCGGTGGATTAGTGGTGGAAAAAAGTACTCGCAGCACAGTCACATTTGTTACTCAAAGGGACACTTCACCCTTTTTGCAAAAACGTACATGTTAAACTTTAGTCTGAACGGCATAAGACCCATACTCTGAACGCCACGCACGACGTGAGGCTGTGAGCTGAGGCAGAGGCTGTGGCACACAAACTGATTATACCGTAGTATAGTCTTTCCTGTTTATTACATTAATGTCCCTTTGTCTGTCTTTTGTTGATTTACAGTGTGGAGGCGATGGAGGATGAGCCAGTGGCTCCGGTAGTGGCAGATGTTGTCCCAGAGCCTGTGAAAGAAGAAGTTGTTCCGCCTGTACCTTCCCTCGCAGAAGATCCAACAGTGGCCGCCACCACCACCGCGGAAATAGAAGAAGACCCCTTTGCTCACATGAAGCCCGGCTGCATCAAGGTGTGTGGTGTAAAGTAGCAAGTACAATTTTGAGGTATTTTTTACTTTGCTTGAGTATTTTCTATTTCCAATAGTAATTTACTTCTACTCCACTACATCTCAGAGGCAAATATTGTACTTTTGCTCCACTACATTTATTTGGAAACTTTAGTTACTTTACAGATTTGGGTTGTTATTACAAAACATACATTACCCACTTCAGCCCTATATACATTTTGGCCATTTGAAAATAGCCAATCTACAACTTCACAATGCGTCGCATCGTGAATTTTGATGCCAACATTTTTGTATTTTACTCAAGTACACGTTGAATTCCGAACATTCACGCTTAACAGAGCATTTCTGCATAGCAGTATTGATTATTTCACATAAGTAAAACATTTGTAAAAAGTACTTTTTTCCACCACTGCATCAAGGTGTTCATCCCCCTGCCTGAACTTCCACCCGAGTGTGTGCTGGTGAAGGAGGAGGAGGCCCGTAAAGACCCGCGGCCCGTCGACTCGGACGATTCCGGGAGAGAAGACACCCCTCCACTGTCCCCCGTCCAAGGATCCAACGTCCTGGAATGTTCCGTTCCAGAGGAGGACGCTGTGAAGACAGACCCCAGGCCAGATGTGTCTCCTAAGCACAGGTCAGACCTCGTAACACTCGACTCCAACCTTGATATGATTGAAACACCTGGTCGAAAAAGATGGCACCAAAAGAAAAGTCCTTGCGGTTTCCACTTGGGTCCTATGTATTTCTATCAACAATTATTACGAAACAAATATTTACCACTTTAGCCCCATATATAGCGATCTACAAGCTCACAATATCCCAGAATCCCAGAGCCTGTGATTGTGATCTTGTAGATCTGCTATTTTCAAAAGAGAACTTGAAATGAGACATGCTGCACAATGAGTACTTTTACCTTTGGCACTTTTAAGTTATTTTGATGCCAATACTTTTGTACTTTTACTTTCACTTGTAACAGAGTACTTCTACATTGCAGTATTGATACTTTTTTAAGTAAAGAGCTAGCAGTTTTTCCACCACTGCCAATCAGTGCACCTGTTGTGTGGTGTTATCATGCTCCGTGAGCTCGCTTGTCTCCAATCAATGCTCAAGCGCGAGCCAAGCACCAGGCTCATGTTTGCCCAAAGATTTTTCTTTTTTCTACCATGTTTGATTTTCACAGTCATTAAAAATGAGAAGTAAACACGACTTCGTTTTTCCTAGACGGTTTGTTTGTTCTCGTTCTTTGAACACGCATGTGATGCAATGTCATCGTGTTTGTTCTTCTCATCTGTCTCTGCAGCGCTGCCGAATCGCTTGACGCCTTGTCGGAGACTCTCATTTCGTTTGACACAGGCTCAACAAGGTATTTGACAGAAGAGAATGACTATTAGTTGCGGTCTAGTGCGCACACACGCAGTGCAACTGTTTTATAGTTAATTGCCTTTGTGTGTTTTATGGCATTTGCTATTTATTTATTTCTGAATGAATGAATCCATCTCTTTAATAGTCTGTTGGAAACTCAGGATGAGAATGATCCATGTGACTCTGTTATACCGGGCCCAGACGGGTATAGACATAGTTTCTGTTCAAACACACAGAAAACTATACTGCCCTACTTATCTGTGTATCCCAAAGGTCAAATTAGTCTTTGTCTCTGGTCTCTATACTGCCTCCCCCTGGCCGTATGGGGAAAGGAACTGGTTGGAATAATGTGTTTCTTCCACACACTGCAAAGGCATTGCATTCATTATTTGAACAGAAGAACATTCTTCAGTAATGCACCCAATTCACAGATAACAGACTTCTATGAAAACTGAATTTACCCACTGGGATATACAATATTTGAAATTAAGTGAAATTAATTATCGTGTTTCCTTCAGCTTTAAGGATGCTGAGACCGTTCTGGAAGACGACAATACCACGCAGGTGGACACGCCCTCAGATCACAGGTACAAAACCATTAGGTCATTGACTGATCCTTATTTTACATAATAATCGATTCATCTGTCAGGTATTTTGTTTACTTGATTGTGTGTGTGTGTGTGTGTGTGTGTGTGTGTGTGTGTGTCTGTCTGTGTGTGTTTTCTTCCTTCTATCTGTACAGTATTGATCCTGAACCAGTGCCAGAAGTCAGCAACTGTATTGTGATGACTGACGACCTCCTGTCACTCACTGATGGGTTGGTTAAACATTAATTTATAATCATCACATAAATAAAACCAAAAACTTAGGGTGACCAGATCCAAACTGTTCGTTTGAGGTGGGGAGGTTAGAAACGTATTACTTAAGTTGCTATTAATTTCCTTGATTTTATATTCGACGATATAGGCTTAATATTGGCTATCATTTTGTCATTAACCCCTCTGGCCTTTATAACAGTAGACTAACAGTAGACTGACAGGAAAGGGGGCGAGAGATGGGGAGTGACACGCGGCAAAGGCCGCCGGGCTCGGGAGTCGAACCCGTGGCACGCCGTCCGGCTGACTTGGCAGCCTAGGTGCCGTCTGGGCCCTCCCATTTTTTTGTTTTAACATATTTATGTTTTTACCCTTCAGGACGGGAACCCCTTTTGGAGTTCTTGTTGCTATGTACAGTATATAGCAGCATAATTAATTTTTGTAATTTTTGAATAAATATTTATATAATAGTTTTTCAGAAAACTTAGGTCTTTGATTTTCTTTATTTAATGCTAATTTTGGTCATCGTGGGTGTTATGGCCGACTTCTTCTCGACTCAGGGTTTATTTGAACAGGCTTAAAAAAATCACTTGCAGGAAAAGGGACAATGAAACAGAA
This sequence comes from Protomyctophum bolini, assembly GCF_963924005.1. Lineage (NCBI taxonomy): Eukaryota > Metazoa > Chordata > Actinopteri > Myctophiformes > Myctophidae > Protomyctophum > Protomyctophum bolini. The sequence continues at coordinate 32,146,428 of NC_137871.1, forward strand.
GGCCAACTATTGGGGGACTAACTATTATGGCATTTGAACACTGCCTGCCTGTCACAATGTGGGTCCAGGGTCTCAATGTGTGAAGTGTCTTGGAAATGAGGGACTGTCCCACGCAAAGGGGGACATCTGGTCACCTGAGGCATATCAAAACAACTATCCAGTTGATCATCTCCCTGTAAATGTTATCCACAGACAGGCCACAAGGGGACACTGTTGTTCTTCTAAAGATAAAGCAATCTCATCACATCAGCTGTCCACTTCACTTTGTGAAATCGTCTCTGAATCCTCCTCTCCTCTCCTCTCCTCTCCTCTCCTCTCCTCTCCTCTCCTCGATAGTCCAGAGGAGTCGTCAGCGGAGCCGGTTCCCTCCAGTCCGAGACGCTGGGGTCACGATCTGCTCGGCCCAACTGACAGCACAGTAACAACTGACAGGTACTCCCTCTTCACTACTGACACCACAGTAACAACTGACAGGTACCCCCTCCTCACTGACACCACAGTAACAACTGACAGGTACCCCCTCCTCACTGACACCACAGTAACAACTGACAGGTACCACTCCCTCCAAGGTATTGAATTATGTGTGTGCAGTGGTGGAAAGTTACCAAATACATTTACTCAAGTACTGTACTTTGATTATCATCACAAAACATTAACCACTTCAACCCTGTTTACTGTACATTTCGGCCATTTGAATAGAAGATATACTACAATATCTCACAATGCGTCTCATCGCTTGTAGATCTGCATATTGAGTACTTTCAGTACATTTTGTGTGTGCGTCATAGTGTGTGTGTGTGTGTGTGTGTGTGTGTGTGTAGTGACTCCGATCAAGTGAAGACGAGTAGCAGCCTGGATCTGCTAGCTGATGATGTCATCCCCATCAACACCGAGAGACACAGGTCAGACAGACCTGTGACACACACACACACACACACACACACACACACACACACACACACACACACACACACACACACACACACACACACACACACAGGACAGACAGACAGGGGGGTGACAGCCTTATATTCCCATCGTGTTCACGTAAAAAAAAGAAAGTCAAACGATGCGACGGGTCAAACGAGATCGACCAGCCCACAGCGCTCTGTGAGCTTGTCGAACGGCTATTTCACCCTGCCTGTACAGATGCCTGAGGAACATATCAACCATATGGCGTTTAAGTGGTTTTAAGTCTAAGCTCTGTCAGGACAGCTCAGCTTTCCTCTGAGTCTTAATCCAACAGCCTCAGTCTTGTCATCAGTCACAATCACAACAACAGCATTTATGATGGGACTGAGCCAAGCGACATAGCTTAACATTTTCTTTTCATAATTGATTAATCTGTTGATTACTTTTTCAATTTTGACTAATTTGTTTTAATTTAGACCACAAAATGACGGCGAAATAAGGCAATAAAGGAGCAAAATGATGATGAATGCTCCTCACACCCACAAGTTATCAGAACCCATCTCCAATCTGCCTAATGATTACCCCGACAAGCGAGAAACAATAACTTCTCATTTTTATAACGTGGAACAATTAACAAGCATTCACAGTGTGTTGTGACAGTTGCAGGTAGCGCAATAACATATTTATTGTGATATCATGTACAGCGCTAAACCAAATTCAAAATGGCTAAAATGGAGTTTGATTAAAGTTTTTCTCCATTGATTGATAGATTATTAGATTATTGGTAGATTAGTTGGACGTGACTAGAATGCAGTGGTAAGGTAACCTGCATTTCAAGTGCTGGTACTACATCTCAGATCCAAATATTGTACTTTTACTCCTATTTATTTATTTGAAAACTTTAGTTACTATTTACTTTGTAGATTTTGATTATATAAAAAAGATACTGTACATTTCAGCCATTTGAAAATAGTCCATCTACAAGCTCACCTCACAATGCATCGGAGCTTCTTATACATTTGAAAACTTGAAATGGGATGTTCTGCATAATGAGTACTTTCTGCCGTTGATACTTTAAGTACACTTTGATGCCAGCTCCTTTTCTCAAGTAGATTCTGAATTCTGAACTACATTGCCGTTCTACATTGCAGTATTGATACTAATAATAATAGTATTGCGCTATTTCCGAACGTGCCCTAAGTATGCCTGGTTTTCCTGGTGGGTGGTGAATCTGGTGATCCACCTGAACTGAAGCAGGCCCACCCACAGCTGTTGCTGTATGATAAAGGGGAGGGGATAATATTGTGATGTCACTATATCACTGTTTTTACCATTGGCACGTTTGACTGTCAAGGTTTCAGCCTCCAGGAAGAAACCCTAAATACAAAGGGAATACATCATTGCACATAAGAACCACAGCAAGGGGGTCGGTAGTTCTGTCACCTCACAGCTATAAGGTCCTGGGTTCGATTCCCACTGGGGGCCCTGGGGGCGTGTTCTCTCCTCCGCGTCATCAGTACCCATATACGAGGCAGGGTTGGCGAAAGGGTATTTCTGTGTGGAGTTTGAATGCTCTCATGCATAGAAGGAAGCATGAGGTCAGTCCGCTGCCCCCCCCAGGTTGGCAGAGGAAGTGTAGTGCTCAGGATTACATTATATAATTGACACTTGGTGAAAAAAATGAGTTGCAAAATCGATAAATATTATAGTAAAAAAAAAAGAACCACACCAAGGGGGCTAATGAAGTACTGTCACCTCATAAACACATGAAAAACTGGAAAACTACTATACCTTTTTACACCACTGAAACTAACTAGTATAACTATAATGTCTTATGTGTTCAATCATCCCCTTCAGCTTAAGCACTGAACAATCGTGCAACGATGACACATCAGACAACACAACAGAGGACACGACACCGCGCCAGGACGACGCCACACCGTGTATGGACTACACAGCGCCGCACACGGACGACACAGCGCCACACACGGACGACACGGCGCCACACACGGACGACACGGCCAAAGACACACAAAGGTACAGGGAGATGACATGGTAGCTGGGTTCATGATTTCATAGTATCGGCCCTGGGCGGCTGGCGTATAGCCGCCTGGGAACCTATAGGCTGGTAATCCAGCCTGACGGCGTGTCGCGGGTTCGAGTCCCGATCCACGCCAACCTTTTGCGGTGTGTCACTTCCCATCTCTCCCCCACATTTCTTGTCAGTCTACTGTTGTTCTATCAATAAAGGCAGAAAAAAAGCTACAGAATATCTTAAATAAATACAATTATAATTACATACTTTATCTGGGATGTTCAGACATAGAATGGCATAGAATGGATTATATGACTAATGAATATTAATTATGACAGTTTCTACTGTCTTAAACAATTCCACAGAGAGGATGGATGAAACCATTCTCTCTGGATGGTTATCCATCCTCTCAGGCTGGATCAAAGTATGAAACCAAAACATTCACATGAGCTCTCACAGTCCCCAAGCCTAGGTACACAACACATCTCACAATGCATGGTGATGTGCTGTGGTGTAGAAGTAAAGTATAGCGGGCCAAGCATAGAGCCCTGGGGACCCCGGTCAACAAAGTATCTATAGGCGTTCAGTGGCTAAACGGAGAACGCCACACACTTGCTAAGATGGATGGCTTATGTGCTGTAATGAGTATTGATTGTAATGTGTGTATTGATCAGGACCAGCGATCGCCTGGGGTGAAGCAAGAGAAAATAAACGCATTAAAACCCTGGGTTTTTTTGGCCGTGCTACAGTGTAATGTTGCCAGAGACACTGAGAGTTTGGCCCTCCGCTCCCCATCTGTGTTTGTATTTACCATTCTGACGCACATTAACCAGATTCTAAAATATTTCTTCCAAAAATTATACGTATTTGGCTGCGGACTCCCATCTGAAAATATGTTGTTCCAGGGACCCCCCCTTCCCCTCAGACGATGAGTTAAATACGTTTGTTGTGAAATAATATATATTCCGAGAATTGCAAATTTTCACGATTTTTCTAAAATCGCAGATCTACAAGCTGGCATTCGGTGCCGCGCTATGAGCTTGTAGATCTGCTATTTTTCAACAGCTGAAGTAAAATAATATTATAGTTAAAGTGCGGAGTCTGAAGAGTCAATGTGACCACATAACAATCCCTCTGACACATGACGAGGGGCGTGCTAACAATGGAGAGTGAAATAAGTGTGAAATTGTTTTTCAGCTTGGCTGATCCATTTGATCCATACCCGATAGGGAGAACATCCCCCGACAGGTAATCATATTGGATTGCTAAGCTGTGACTGTGTTTTGCAGCCGGCCTGATTCCTATCCGTGTGGCATGTTGCATGCATAATGCTGCGTTTTCTGATTGGGAGACACTTTGCCTCTATTACGGCTTTCTGTGACCTGCTGCAGTTTCTCTCTGAGTTGTTATTATTATTTATTATACTGTACCCTCTGCCTTTGCCACTGATACCTAGCATGGCATCTCTAATGTTACAGTTGCTTCAGTTTTCTCGACCCATTACCAGCCCTTCTAAACTGTGATCAGTAATAACTCATGACATGACGCCTATCAATACCATATGCATTTATTGTCATGCAAAACCTTGACTCTGCTCTCCGTATGCAGCTCTGCAGATCTCACCTCGCACACACCCCGCGACGAAGAGGAACATCCCAGCCCACAAATAATGAGGTGAGGTTTAGTTAAGTAAATAACGTCTCTGTGAGCTCATATTGCCTTAAGTGGTGTTTATTATAAAATCTGTGGATGGAATAATAGCCGTGACTCACAAAAACAACATGGCACTGAATGTGGCACAAGTTCAACAAATGTGTTTTTAATGTTTTGTGTATGTGTGCTTCACCTAGCATGAGTGGCGATGCGTTGGACTCCCTGGCCGAGGACGTCATCCCCATCGACACTGACACTGAACGGTATTACAGACAGTCTCAGTCTCTGGTGCATAGTGGTGTTGAGGGTGTCTGACTGACTGTCTGTCTGTCTGTCTGTGGTGGGGAAAAGTAGTCAAATGTTTTACTTGTGTGAAAGTATCAATACTGCAATGTAGAACTACTCTGTTCTGTTTGTAGAAGACAATCGTCGCGTCGTGAAGCCTATGCATTCTCCCATAGGCGGTGCACTCGCTTGATTCACTTAACAAACTAGAATTTGTAGAAGGTAATCTTAACTTCATGAGCTCAGTGAGCTTGGGCTATTTTTCAAATGGCCCAAATGTATATAGGGCTGAAGTGGTTACTGTATGTTTTCTTGTTTTGTGAGTTACTTTGACTGACTGACTGTCTCAAACTTCACTAAATTGCTGTTTTTTTTTTTTTGTTTGTTCCGCCTGGTCTGTCAAGAAGTTCTGCATCACCGACCAACTCCACTTAAAACGGCCACGCAATTATTTCATCATCGCACCATGGCAATTAATTTGAGACAATCTAAATGATCTTTTTCATGTTGCAGTGAATTTACATTTTCAAAAATAGATCATCCATTTCCACTATAAAAAAGTGACTTTTATATTATTAAATATGGACAATTTTTGAAAGTATATTATTATTGGCACCAGTCATTGTCGGTAATTTCTTTGCATATTTAAGTTGTTTGTCAATTATCTGCCCTGTGCTATATTTGTGTTTAGAAAGGTTTATTTTTATTTATGTTCCAATGTTCAGTGTCAAAAACATAGCAACCAAAATGTCCTGATGGTGACAGCCCACCCTCCACTGTGTGTCTCTCCAGTCTCAGTAGCGAGCGCTCCTGGTCCCGTACGTGGGAGACGGGCGTCCCAGAACACACCACTGCCACTGTAGAGGAGAGGTGATGATGACACACTTTGGGTTCACCCCCCTCCCCCGCCCCCTCTGCCGCAGTATACACACAGACACTCTACGGTCCACACAAACATGGGTTTTCAACTGAATTTGCTACTCTGGTTTTTGAGCGGTGCATAACGGCTCCAATGAACAGCTATGTGTACGGATGTGTCTGTCCGTATGTCTAATTGAGCACGGATGTGTGTCTGTCCGTATGTCTATTTGAGTATGGACAGCTGCAATACCGCTGGGTGACCTAAAATGGCAATGACACATTGGTGTGATTTTTAGTTTGCATGTGAATAATATTATTTTGAGAGAGGACTTCTGTTTTGTCCAGGGAAAAATAGTTGATTCATTCAAATGTGTCTGTATCCAACACTAATGCTGTGCTTCTTGCCAAATGATATCCCTGCTCTTTACTGGCAATGCAATGCTTGAAAACTAGATTCTTATGTTTTTGGCCCAGCTCATGAATGTAGCCTGTGATAGTGTAATTGGTCTAACTATGATGGACCCACTCCACAGTGACACAGTAGTGGTGGTCCCCAGGTTGCTCTTAGTCACGTTGGTGGTCCCTGGGTAGAAATGAGTTGCACACAAAGACACACAGACTCTACATTCTACGGTTCACTTCTTCATTCATCTGCCTCCCGTCCCATGTCTTCACTGCACTAAAAGCCTTTTACTGTATGTTCTTCCCCTCTCAGCCAAGCACCCAGTGCACCTGCAGGCCATGAGGAAGAACAACGCACAGTGGTCACGTTTGAGAGAAAGTAAGTCACCTCTTTATTTAAAAGTAGTGGTGGAAGTCTGGAAAAAACGTTATTCAACCGTCATTGCGTAGAATATCCCATTTGGGCACGGTCACACAGCACTTTTATTGTACCTCTGAGGGCGGATTCTGCCAGTGCATTTCAATGGGAATGGAGCATTTTTTATTAATCTTTTTTGAAATCGGCAAATGGCAGCAAACCGCTCCATTCCCATTGAAATGCAATGGCAGAATCCACCCTCAGAGGTAGAATAAAAGTACCCGTGCCCTTTCACTAGTTTCCACAATGCATACGGTAATTCAAACCCTCTTGAAAATAGGGCTGAAGTTGTTAGTGTATGTTTTGTAATAATACAAATTACAAATTACGGAAATGTTCACATTTTTCAATAGGTTTTCAAATAACAAAGACACAATCTTTGCATGTGAGATGTCATGTAAAAGTAACGATTTAATATAATGTGTTTTTTTGCATTTAACATTGGAACGTTACAATGTGTACTTCTGTTTGCCTTATAGGCTTCGTAAGGGCAGATATGACAAATAACTTATATAATATATACAAAGAAAACTTTAATTTATTTCAAAACGTACAAAATGGCAGAAATCTATAAGCTTACGACAGCAACAAGTAAACTTGTAGATCTGCTATTACTGCTATTTTTGAAAAATGATGCTGTCGTAATGTCTGATTTTAGACTTGCTGAAAATAGCCGATCTACAAACTCACAACGCTCGTAGATCGGCTATTTTCAGCATGCAACCAAGTCTAAAATGACTTGTGTCTTTCACTTATACTGGATCTCTTGTGCACAAGTCCCTGCCTATAACATTTTAGTGTAGTTTTTATTTGTTGACGAAATTGTCAATATATTTAGTTTTAGTCGACAAAATCAACACTGCCACACAAACCCTTGTTCACTATGACGAGGTCACCAGGCTTTCATAGTGAACAATCAACTCGCCGAGCCAGAAGGAATTGTGCACCGACGGGCGTGTGCTGCTGCTGCTGCAACAACACAATACAAAATGGGTCATCTGCAGCGTATATATCCGCTAACACTTTCCCTTTTTACAAGCTCGCTAAACAAAATGTGCTCGCGGCAATTTACAATGTCCAGGCTGTTTTTTGCTAATGCTACCGTGGTGGAGATGATCTCATGCTTGTCAGTGGTGGGAAAAGTACTCGCGAGTAAAAGTATAACGATACTGCAGCGTAGAAATACTCCGTTACAAGTGCAAGTCTGGAAGTTTCCGTGAGTAAAAGTACAAAAGAATTGGCTTCAAAATGTACTTAAAGTACCAAAAGTAAATAGTAATAGTACGGTACTCATTATGCAGATAATTTCACAAGCTTTAAATTCAAATGTATTACAATCTTTTGAAAATAGCAGATCTACAATCTGATCTCATAACCCATTAACATCTGGAACGAATCTGTGTCGCCTTAGCTTTTAACCACTTCAACCATTTATTAAAATTATTTCACAGCAAACGTTTTTAACTCAAATATTTGCTTCTGGGGAGTCCCTGGCTGGAACAACATATTTTCAGATGGGGCTCGGCGGCCAAATTCTTTGGGGTCCTTGACATGAAATAGTTAGAGAACCACTGTGTGATGGATTGATGTTGAGGACCACTGTGTGATGGATTGATGTTGAGGACCACTGTGTGATGGATTGATGTTGAGGACCACTGTGTGATGGATTGATGTTGAGGACCACTGTGTGATGGATTGATGTTGAGCTCATGTTTTGTGGTCTTCAGATCCTCAGAGAATGACTCCCCGTGGGACCGCTGGACGTCGCCTACCGTGTACGCTCCTTCCAGCCAGGAGGAGGAGGAAGAGGAGGGTGATGAAGATGAGCAGGAGCCAGAGGGGGAGGAGAGGTACATTTTTCCGCAGTATCTGGGACTTGTTAGGTGGAGTTTAAAGCACATTTATTTTCATGCCACAATATTAAAATCGAATCGTAAAGTTCAGAATGGATTGTCAGAAAGACGTTATCGAACCTTTCATGGTCTATATTGTTTAGAATAGTTTTAAAATGTTCTAAAACTCGCAATAAATCGCAATATCGGATCGCAATATATTTAAGAATCGCAATATAAATCCAATCAGCACCCTAAGTATCGATATCATATCGAATCGGGAGGTAAGTGAATCTTCTCACCTATAATTATCGTTGCTGTCGGCCAGAAAACCATCTCCATTTTTTATATTTTTCCATAGATTAACATTGATCACACTACAGCACCACACAAAAACATAAAAATGTGCAGATATCTGCAAGCTCGAAACATGTTTTGAGCTTGTGGATCTGAAACCTTTTGTGATTATTATTATTTTGAATCTTGAAAAGTTTGGACATATGAAGTTTCCACGGACAGAGATGATGCACATTATGAACTCTGTGAGTTAATTACTAAACTCAAACAAACCAGAATCCAACTGGAATCTAGTACCTCTATCTCTCGGTCTGCTCAGTCTGAAGGATGAATCTAGTACCTCTATCTCTCGGTCTGCTCAGTCTGAAGGATGAATCTAGTACCTCTACCTCTCAGTCTGCTCAGTCTGAAGGATGAATCTAGTACCTCTACCTCTCAGTCTGCTCAGTCTGAAGGATGAATCTAGTACCTCTACCTCTCAGTCTGCTCAGTCTGAAGGATGAATCTAGTACCTCTATCTCTCGGTCTGCTCAGTCTGAAGGATGAATCTAGTACCTCTACCTCTCAGTCTGCTCAGTCTGAAGGATGAATCTAGTACCTCTACCTCTCAGTCTGCTCAGTCTGAAGGATGAATCTAGTACCTCTACCTCTCAGTCTGCTCAGTCTGAAGGATGAATCTAGTACCTCTACCTCTCAGTCTGCTCAGTCTGAAGGATGAATTGGGCCCGCTGAACTGAAGTTGATGCTCATCATATAGAATAGTGACTTTCCACAGCTGTATCGGCACAGACATAATAACGATGCCGTAACGTTTTGTCTCTTCGACAGCACCGTGGACACAGTGACGCCGGTCGCCCCGACATTTAGCGCCATCAGGTGAGGACAAACTTCACATCAACAATGTAATTGAGATTCTTATCACAGCTTCCGAACAGCGGTAGAGGTAAGGGGGGGGCGGAGACAGAGCTTGAGGAGGGAGGGGGAAAGGAGGGGGAGGAGAGAGGTAGGTGGAGGGTGGGAGAATGAAAGAGGATAAAGGAAAAAAGGCTGCACACTCATAGCCACGATGCAAACATTTATTTTAAAAGGGAAGGGAGAGAGCTGGAGGGGGAGGGAGGGAGAGATGACACAGGTAATGTTCACCATTAGCAGGTATTGGAATGCACGGTCAAATCCTCAGTGGCAATGCATCCATTTGTAACTCTACGAGGGTGCACAAACAGCCCTGAGGGGTCCATTACTTGTACACCCTCCATAAGAGTTGAATGAGCATTTTTTCGGCGTAGGAGGAGGGTTTAGGCGAGCGAGAGGAAAGCCCCGAGGTACGAGAGGTAAACAAAACCACACCCTGGTTCGATTAAGAAAAAGACTGAATGACTGTCTCTGGTATGGAGGGAGGCTCTCAATGTGCTGATGAAGGAAGGAGAGAGAGGAGCCCTCTGGTACATTGATTGAGTCCAGGTTATTGACCGGGGCAGGCTCTTTGTAAAAGTAGGAATAAAAGTTTATTTTCCTTCCTCCCAGGGAGACACACCACAGCGACCTGGAGCCAGTTATGGATCGGTGAGTTTGTGATCTTGTTAACCTTAAGAGCACAGTGTGGTTTCTTTTTTAACAGCCTCTGTCAACAGTCAATCACTTTTGACTGTTGACTCCTGCTGAATCTTTTGCGTTCGTCAAGGATGTCTTGTGTGTTATACAATATGGGTTTTGCATATAAATCGATAATTAATCAACAGTATACTACAGTATAAATTGCTCTCCTTGATTCAAGTGTGCTAAATATCAATTCAGCAAGTCTTTCAGGATCTTCCGGATTCTTGATATCAGCTGGTTCCGCATTGGGAATTTGGGATTTGCATTGGACTGTGAAATCAAAACTCCAATTTTTTTACTTCTACTCCACTAAATCTAGGCTCTAGATATAGTTACTTTGTAGATTTTATACAAGCTCTCAATGTGACACATTGTGAGCTTGTCCTCCCCCTTCTCCGCTCCCTCCATTCCGAGTACAAAATTCTGATGCTAATGTAGCCTTCAAAGCAACCAAAAGTATGGCACCCCCATATGTTGCAAGTCTGATCAGACCCAGTACAAACCCTCCCGCTCACTCAGATCAACCGAGGTACCTTCACAAAAAACGCCGGGACAACACTCCACAAACTCTTCTCCCTTCTGGCTCCAAAACTATGCATTGCAATCAGAACTGCAGACTCACTCCCAATCTTCCGCCGTAGTCTGAAAACCCACCTCTTCAGACTCCATCCTAGCACTTGCCCTAGCCTCGACAACAGGCGTATGCATAGACTCAACTTATGAAATTTAGATCGCATTTTATGTAGACATAGCACACTATAGTGTATAGTGTATACGCATAGTTTCATTATATAGATATTCCGCTATTGGGTTCTTAGCTTATGTATGATTCATGATGACTAATTTTATATATTTGATGTATTAACATGTTTTTTGTTCTTGCTTCTTTTTGTTCTCTGGATTAAATGCCTAAAATGTAAATTGTAAATTACTATTTGTGAAATGGGACATTCTGCACAATGAGTACTTAACTACATTGCAAATATTGATACTTCCACTCTACTTCTACTCTAGTAAAACATACGACTACTTTTTCCCAGCACCTGAACTGGTCTCACCCCTTTCCCTTAAGAATGCGTTAATGTTCCTCTGTCTTTGTGGTTCATAATGGAGGTGTCTTAGGTGTTGGCCCAGTTTACAGAGAGATATTTAGGCCAAAGCCCTGTGGGAACAACAGCTGTATGTGCTTCACACTGAGGCAGCGTGGATCTAAGGTTACCACTGCACACCTGTTGTCCACCAGGCCTGTGTGTGTGTACTATCGACCTCCCAATCAACCGCGTTACTGATCTGAGCGGACGATGAGCTCTTCCCTCCCATTATCTTTCAATTTGCCCTCATTTCCTTCCTTTCTTCTAATCGCCAGCTCCGTTCCAGTCCCCCGATGTCAAATTAATGATGTGTGTTAGCGGTGTCCTTTTGATGTCAAATCACAGCCCGTTAAGAAGCGCCCTGGTAACGATTGACGGGTGGGGTGGCGTGGGGTGCAGGAGGGGGGTGATTAACTCCAGCCCACGTTGGTTTGACTGAAGTGGACGTCCTTTCGTTCCGACATGTGCTTAAAGTGTCAGGCTGGTGTCAGTGGTTGACGGATGACATTACGATGCACTGCTCTCTCTCTCTCTCTCTCTATCTCGCTGTCTGTTTCTCCAGGTATCAGACCTATTCCAGCGCCACAGACGTTGAGGAAACCCGTCGTGTTGAAACGCCAGAACCTGAGTCCAAAAAGTGTGTTTTTTTTTTTTTTAAGGCTGACAGTAATTAAGTGGCGTTGAGCTGAAGATGAATTTCAACATTATTATTATTATTATTATTATAATCATTATGTTTATCTGTCTGTGATCTATGAATCCATCTCTCTTCTAGGGGATGTGTGTTTGTTAAGGAGTATGTCGACGCCGGTGAGCTGAACCTACATAACGCCAGAGACCAGGATGGAAGGTAAACACATTTGAATCACAGCAGCAACAATAATAATAATACTGTAATCTACACTACAGGAGATTTTATCACTGCAAATGAATCACTGGTTGTTCTTTTTGTCTGTAGCGGATCTGAATATCTGACATCAAGCTCCTCCTCCTCCTCCTACAGCAGACCTTCTGGCTACTCCAGGTACACACGCGCACACACACACACACACACACACACACACACACACACACACACACACACACACACACACACACACACACACACACCATCATCCAAAATCAATCGGCGATCTCTGCCTACCAATAATGGTGACATCTAAATTCAATATAGGGCAAAACTTTGTTGTCATTTTAGTTTTTTTCACCGCCGTCCTAGCATTTTAATAGCGCTTTCCAATGCACACTGTGTATTTCACCGATTCTCACACACATCCACACACTGCTGGTGGAAGAAACCATGCAAGGCCACCAACTTGCTTAGGGGTTCAGTCTATTGCAAAAGGACACTTCGACACTAACCCAGGAGGAGCCGGGATCCAACCGGGAATCTTCTGTTTGCCAAGCAAACGGAAGTCTACCTGCTGAGCCACTGCCTAGGGCTGTCACCATTACACATTTAAGTTGGCCATTAATTGTCACACTAACAATTGCGATTAACGATTTAATTGTGTTTTTTTGCATTGAACATTGGAACGTTACGAATTTGTTATTCTGTTTGCATTTTAGGCTTCGTAATCACAAATTGCAAATAATGCACAAAATAGCAAAAATATGTTGATCTACAAGCTTATAACATGTGTTGTAAGCTTCTGATCTGCTATTTCTGCTATTTTAGAAAAATGTATTGACATGTTTAAACATGGAAACGATTGACAGTTATGCAAAAATACACTATATATTGAAGTTAGATTTTCCCAGATGTATCGGTAGGTGGAGTTCTCTAATAGCCGCTATACAGCTCGCCTGTGGTGTTTGTGCTGTAGCTCTTGGGAAGGAAAGCGGATATGTGTAGCTCTTGGGAAGGAAAGCGGATATGTGTAAGCAATAAGACACAAGCTCCATCATGTGTGCTCATTAGGAAGCTATAAGCGAAGACATCAAAGGATTGTTTACATGTCTTAAGTTCCCTCACATGACCTGGCAGAGACCACACCCCGGGGCCACAGCAGGTTATCTCCACATAGAGCTGTGCATGGAAACAGACCTTTAAACACGTCTTAAATATCAGGCTGTTTTTGTATATTTAAATAGTCTTGATAATATAATATTATAATAATAATAATAATATATGAGAAAAGATGCTGCTATTTGTCCAAAAGTGACTGCAAAAGATTTCTGCGATTTGTTTAAAAAAAAACATTATACCCATATAACATGTATAAATACGACGCAATGTGACAGCTCGGTTTACACAATGCTGTACCCCCTCCAACTGTATATACTTCCCCATTTTCAAATATCTTTATTATATTTTGAAGCAAGTGTCAATAAAGCTCCATTGAATTGAATGACATCGGGGTCAATAACGCGTCCGGCCTGCCTCTGTCGTCGACTCGTCTCCATCCACTTTTGGACAATAACGGAGTACTTTTACTTGAGTGCTGTACTTGAGTATCTGTACTTTACATCATGTCATCATACTATAATCATCATCATACTATAATTAACTCAATGTCTGTCTGAATGTGTGTCAGAAACACTGCCGTAGCTCCTCACTACCTGCACCAATCACTCCCACTTTTCACACAGGCATTGGCAATAATAATATGGAGGTCTTACATTTCTAGGAAGTTAAAATCTACATTACATTATGAATTAGCCAATGCCATTTAAGCCCCATTCCAAATATAGTGAATATGGCAGATCTACAAGTTTGTGCTATTTTCCACTACTATTTATTTATTGTGTGTGTGTGTGTGTGTGTGTGTGTGTGTGTGTCCATAATGCTCTGTTGTCTCCCAGGGTCTCAGAGTCGTCCATCTGCACGTACTGCGGAGAGCAGGTGGGCAACGACGCCAAGATCACCATCGAGCACCTCAACATTAGCTGTCACCCTGACTGCTTCCAGGTACACACCACCCTATCTTCAGAATAATGACAATAATAACCATAATTGTTTGCCTTAAGCACCTTTTCAAGTAACCCAAGCACAACGGCCACATTGCATTTAGATTGATTCACAAAATCAAACGACCGATCCCAAGTGACAAATGATCCTAAACGGCACTGTGAAATGGAATAATCCATTCGTAAGCCATAGAAGGAGACGGAACTCGTAAAAAAAAAAAAGAGTGAATGAAGAAATGGCGTGATTAGCGGAAGCACAGCTAGAATAGTTGAGATTGTTTATTTTTGTTAAGCATTAAGAGGACATCCATGCTCAGTGGCCTGGAGGCAGGGTGCTGAAGTGTTGTTTGCATCGCTGTATGCCCGCTGTATACTGTACTGGAGGGACATACAATGAAGCTTAAAGGGCCTTGCAAACGCCAAGCGAGGAACGCAGGCGTTGTTGCCTGGAACAACACAGGTCTCCTCCAGGTCTGTTGAAGAAGGGCGCAACAACGCAAGCGTAAAAGAAAAGGCTAAACAGAATCCAGGTCTGGTGAGTCACGAGCACGAGCGCAAAACAAATTCACGGGACTGCGCTCGCGTAAATACACTAATTACACAATGTACCGAGATTTCTCAGAGCAAAATCGCAGGTCTCGTTGAAAATGATCTATAGGCGCGTTTTATCGCTCCCCGTTTGCAAGGCCCTATAGGGAGAATTCTCCCCTCAAGGGTTTCTGTAAGAAAACCTTATAAAACTTAACTGTTTCCAAATGTCTTTATTTGATTCACTCAAATCTACCCGTTCTTGTTTTTGTATTCTTGTTTTATCTACTTGATTCTTGTACTCAATTGACAGTCCATTGATAAAATGACATCATTTGCATCATTTTGATAGCTTATTTTATTCTTCCTTTATTTTTTCATTTACTCTTTTGGATGACATGTGTAGCAGATGTACAGTAGAAAGGTCTGGGATGTAGTGAGAGCTCTCATGGGTATGTTTTGTTGTTGTTGATGTGTGATTGTTTTTCTGTCATTTGTGCTTTGTGCCCTAAATGAGGACTCCCTCGAAAACAGGTTGCTGCAACTCAAGGAGCTTACTTGCTACTACAAGCCTGTACCTTGTCATACTTAAGCGTGTAATTGTAATGATTTAGCTGGTGTCATTTCAGTGTGGTGTGTGTAGCAGACCTATGGGAGACCTGCTGTACAACATGTTTCTGCACGGCGGTAAAGTCCACTGCGAGAGCTGCTACTCGACTGTGTTCGACTGAGTATCCACGCTTGCAACAGACCCCCCCATGCCCCCCCCCCTCCTCTCCGCCACAGAGTTAAAGCACAGTTTCTCAACGACTGGTCCAGGGCACACCAGGGGTCCAAATGGACCCTTACGGGTCTGTAACTCAGTGTATAAATGGGCATTTGTACACTGATTATTCAGAATAGGCTCTATGCACACAGAATACCTTTTCCTACTTCTGCGCCCCAGAATCAGGGTGCTGCTGTTGTGTTGGCTCACTGGAAACACTCTGCTACGTCAGTCGGCCTCAAGGTGTCCTTGACTGGGTTCCAAATTTCCCCGTAAGGGCCTGGAAGTAGGAAAAGTGTGCATATAGCCTATTCACAATGAGGATTTTACCCCTGGACCCGACGTTATGGTTCTCTAACCGAGAGTGTATAAATGGGCATTTGTACACCGAGTCAGACTTCACGGCGATAATTTGTACCCCTGGACTGGTCGTTGAGAACTAGTGGGGTAAACTCCACTGCCAGAGCTGCACCTCCAAAGTGTGAGACTGAGTAACGCCACATTTACACTCTTCCGTACGTACAACGGTATTGCACGGTGAAAACAGCTGACCTAACGGTGTAATAAATAATATGTCGCACACATCACGGTGCGAGCTTGCAGGCCGGCTGTTTCCACCTCGCGACACCATTGCATGACCAAGAAATTTGAATAAATCAGGCATGTCGACGCTATATATACCAACCATCCTGTCCCCATCTCCCCATATGCTCATTTACATGCTGAAAGCAGAACCCTGGTCTCAGACAGTTATTGGAATGTATTGTGTTCAAACTTGGGCATTACTCATCGTTTGGTGGTTATCAGACTGATTGCTATAATGAACAATAATGATTAGACTGTTCAGATTAATCAGTTTGAACGTCCTATTTCTCTCTTTCCCTCCAAAGTATGCATTTACAAGTTTTTACTTTTCGTGGTCTGACATGGTGAAATATGAAGGAGTTGTCTGTAGAACGTTATACATGTTAAATAACTGAACGGACTTCATGTTGGTAGTTGGGTACGTTAACATTCTACTAGTTAAAGTTGTATTTAAGGATTGTTTGTGGAAAAACTCAATGGTTACTGCTTTGATTTTCTTCCAAGATTTTATTTTTTAGGGTTTTTTCTTTTTACGAAAATACCATGTTTGCTTTCTGTGATGCATTGTTTACAAAATAAAATGATTTATATAAAGATGGTATATAAATATATCGAATAGAAAATAATACTAGCGTGGTACAAGATTGTCCTCAAAATCATGCATGTACAAGTTAGGCTTTAAATCTTCCATCTTCATTTACGTGTCTGGATTGAGTGGTTCCAAAGTTTGCTTCCAATTTTGAGAGGCTATACTGTAGTTTCCAGATTTAACTATTTACAATTGAGGCATTTAGCAGACTCTCTTAATCCGGAGCGATTTACAGTAAGCAGAATCCCCACCAATCATGTTTTCAGTAGGCAAATTTTGGAACCATATACAGAGTAAGTATAGAAAAACATTTTACCATGAGTGTTTGTGAGGAGGACCAATTATATGAAGCTAAGGCTGGAAATAGGTGTAGTGTTCCCTTAATTTATACTTCGTTGCGCACCGCTGGCGTCGAAAACAGCCCGACCTACAAGCTGTAGGTCGGGCTGTTTTCGGCACCCGATGCCAGAAATGTAGATCGGCCGTTTTTGCCATGCAACAGTAGGGGGCATCTCTTTATTCAAAACCCAAAGCTTAACCAGGAAAGACTGAGAGCTTAGTATATTGCACAGATGGGAGATTTGTGGTCGGGTGCGAGTTAAAGCCCCGAACAGCATGCAGTTGTGTGTCACAGAAGAGGGTACGGAATGGAGTAGGGGGATCTCCCGCTGGGCTGGTGTGCTTGGCTCTGTAAATATTACATTCATCATCTTCTCCATTTCCTGGTTAAACAATGTCTTCTGTTGCGGAAACATTACTGTTTAAGTGGCAACGTTGTAGAGCAATCTAAAAAAACACACCCTTCAGGGGGCCCCCTGCTGTGTAACAGTAATGAAGGTAATACTGTGGTGGGTCCTGATGGTCTTTTTAACACACACACACGCGTACACACACCCACAGTAAAACCCTCCGTTAAAGCTGCAATCCATAACTTCTTTTTTCATGAATAAAGCGTTATTTTGGACAAATTAAGTATGTACTGTAAGTGTATACAATATATAACTAAAACGACTGCCGTGGTTGTAATTGGTCTACCTGCTCCTCTGAGGCCCCATACACGCATATCAAACTCATGGGCAGAACACAGCCATCAAACGCAAATGTTTGGTCAAACCATGTGACTCCCAGGCTCCATACACACATCAAACACATGTTCTGTCTTGTCCGTGTTTAATGACAGACACAATGCTTTTCTAAGACCACCATTAAACACAGACCATTTGTTTGATGGGCAGAACACAGCCATCAAACACAAATGTTTGGTCAAACCATGTGACTCCCATTGGAAAAGCATTGTGGCGGCAATTAAACAGACAGAACATGTGTTTGATATGTGTGTATGAGGTCTGTGTGTATGGGGCCTAATTGAGATCCTGGCGTTGGGTATGACCACTACTGGTGGTACTGCATGAAGCTCAAAAACGCGATATATCCTCTGTCCAAACGGGCTTTCTGTGTCGGCTAGAACATTAAAGTTAATGGATTGCAGTTTTAACTCAGAATGTACAAATGGAACCCATAAGGATCCATTGGCACACACTTGAGATACAAATGGATAAATTAACACAGGATATTACTGTGCACTTAAACCAAACCAAATCGTCACTTATTACAAAGTCCAGGTGTTTTACAGGCCAATAGAAGTCAGGAAGAACTGCTCTGGTGCGGAGTTGACATCAGGGAAAAGATGGCAATAAAACACCTGGAAAACATTACATTTAAAAAAAACTAGTAGATTACCCATGACATTTTTTTTTTTTTGCATGCTTTTGGTTAGACATACCATTGGTCCGATAATGACAAGTTGACAACCTATCTCAAACCCTCACCCTAACCCTAACCTCCCACGGGGCAGCACAGCTAAACCTAACCTTAACCCTCTCCCAACCCTTAACGCACCCCTCACCAACCTTAATCCGGTCGTTTTAACGCACCCCTCACCAACCTTAATCCGGTCATTTTAACGCACCCCTCATCAACCTTAATCCAGTCCGACCAATGCTATGTCTAACCAAAGTATGCCTCTCGGGGAACCTATCGGTCAAAAAATCCTTTGAACTTGCCACCGGGGGCACCGCCCGCGTCAGAGTGTAGAGACCAGATGTCGGCCCGTTCACTCTCCTTCAGCCCTCCTCTTTTGTTTGTATTCCCACTAACAACAAACTACACATTTTAACAGGAGTTGCCAACAGATTCAGTCTCTCTTGGAATACAGACGTTGTCTTGAGTTTGAATCCTGACATGAAACTTACGGATAGCAGCTTTAAACTGAGCAGTATCATGTACTGTATCATTTCACTTTAACTTGTCTTGCGCCAAAACAAAAAAGTAATGTAAGCGATGTCGCCTCATATCAATGGAGGAGACTCATTTGAGGCCAACATTAAAATATGACTGGCCATAATCAAACGGAACAACCCCCCCCGCCCGCCCAGTAATTCTGGACGGAAGCTGTGGTTTCATTAGTTGTTTTGGGGGGGGCCTGGCGTCAGTGTGTTCCTCTGGCTCTCCTCACAGCGATCTCCTGGATGTGTCTCCACAGCAGCGACGGGTCCGACTCATTATGTCTTATCAGGGATTCCAAACCCTCTGCCTGCTCCAAGCTCTGCCAGTAGTCCTGAGGCCAAATCTGCAGCCATCTGTGAACAGATATACAAATAGATTAGGCTCATCACATCAGGGCCCCATATCTTAACGAGAAAGCCAATTAATCAGAGCTGTGGGGGGGACTTGTGTCCCCGAGGGACAATCAAAGTACAGACTACAGAGCAATTAGTTCCTGCTTCCACACTTTGCATACTTAATGGAATAAGACAAATTTACCCGTCATCCTGGGGTAGGTCCTGCACATCCCCGTACCCTGGGCTGGGCAGCGGGCACCCCATGTGGGAGTTATTGGCCATCTTGGGTCGAGGAGGCGGACTTTGCTTGGGAGCTTTCCGATGGGCCCGTTCGGCCGCCAGCCGAGAGTTCTCCTGGTCGCACACATGACACTCGAATCCGTTGAGGTAGTTGGGTTTGCTCATGTCGTTGACGCCCCACTCGCGCGTCTCCAGGCGTCGCAGCAGGCGCGCGTTGGTGATGTGGCTGGGGGTCTTGAAGTCCAAGTAGCGTGCGTAAGCTTCGTCGTCTTCGTCGAGCGACCGGAGGAACGCGGCAAGGTCCCTCGGCGAGGGGAAGTCGTCTACGACGATGGCCGAATGGTCGTTGGGCATCCAGTCTGCCACAACGGAGGAGCCTCGGTACACGGGCACGCAGCCCTGATGCAGGGGGCGCCACAGCTTCTCCGTCATGTAATCCGGGCACAGACCGTTTTCCAGCGCCAGGTGGAACTTGTACCGCGCCACGAAGTTCATGAACTGCGGATCCTCACCCGTTGCGGTGGACGTATCCTCCAGGTGTTGAGGCAGAGCTTTATTGTTCAAGCACTTCCCGAAGGAGTCCACCTGCAACAAGAGACGGGACAGCAGAAAAAGTAACAACTTAGTTTGAATACATATAAAACGTAGACCCCAGTTGTTAGGGTACTTGGCACTGTATTACACATACGTGAATCTTGTGACCTCTGCATTTACCCATCCTAGTGGGTGCTATTAATACAGAGCCCAGGGGAGAGGTTACGTGTCTTGCTCAGGGACACTTCGAGCCTGGGTGGGTTGGAGGGCTCAGGGACACTTTGACCCAGCCTGGGCAGGTTGGAGGGCTCAGGGACATTTTGACCCGGCCTGGGCAGGTTGGAGGGCTCAAGGACACGTTGACCCAGCAGAATCACTAATCAGTATTTTATATAACTCTAAAATGCAAAATGTGGCAGCAGGACCTCGTCGTTGTCCTTTTACAGAAGTAGTTCTCAAGGGCGTCCTTACGGGGAACAGTTTGATAACCAGTGCTTTACAGCAGTGGTTCCCAAACCTTTTCAGGCCGTGACCCAAAAAATAAATTAGACGTTCGCCCGGGAACCAAACTACAAGCTGATCTACAAGCTCACAACACGTCACAAACTGCTATTTTCACTAATTATTTTTCACTGAATTTTGTTATTAATTCATGAAAAGTTTTGCTTTTTTTTTAATGTTTTTTGAAAATGTTTTGAAATAATAATTAAATCCAAAATTTTGCAAACAAAATAATAATAAGAGGAACCCATAATAAAGTGTCCATGACCCACAAATCCCGACCGACCCAGTGTTTGGGGGAACCAGTACCTGGATGTACTTCATGAGCTCCTGCACGTATCGGTCCCTGTTGGACGGGACGTCGCAGTGGGACTGCATGTAAAGCACGGGCGCCAGGCCGTTGTTCCTCCAGCTGTTCTTCTCCGCCAGGGACACGGCGGCGGGCCGCAGCAGGTACTCCAGCGAGGGGAGCCACTGCAGTGTGAGCGGGTAGTCCGACTCCCGGCGAAACGTGGCGGTGTAGTTGAACAGGCGGATGCCTGGCCCGTGGGACAGCACGTAGTTGTTCATGGGAGACTCCTCGTGGAACAGTGCCCACGTCTGGTGGTGGAGGCGAGGGAGCGGCGCCTCGTACGCCCGGAAGTCTGTCCCGTAGAAGATGATGGACGCCGTCCGCTTGTACAGCTGGACCTGGTTTTAGTTTTAGGGGGAGGGGGGGGGGGCAAAAGTTAAGGTTTACTCGTGGAGTAGTCATGGAAGCCAGACAGCTATTCCACAATCTTCAAATGCTAAATAGTGTCTGTAACTTCGGTTCACAAAATATATTTTACATTTATTTTTAAATTTCTATTTCTGCAAAGTGTGTGTGTGTGTTACTGTTTAGGGGGGGATAAATGCTCAATATAAATCGGTAGCATATTGAAACTGGCCATATTGGGCATAAAAATGACTTATCGGTATCGAATCGGTCTCAAAATAATCCTGATTATTTTCACTGATATTTGTGACGCAGTAATAGTGTAACCGTCAATGGCTTCGTACTCTCAGAGCAGCCAGTCTGCCCGTCTCTCCCTAGCCGTTAGTGGGGAGCAAAACTAAAATGCCGTAATGCCATAATATAATAATGTAATATATCTCTATTCGATATGACCCTGGAAATAATCAGTGATCGGATATCGGTCATAATTTCAGGATCGATCAGGTCAGCGATTCAATCATCACACCATGGAATGGATTTCAAGCAGCATGTTGCAGTCAGTGCAGTGTATACCTTCCAGTTTCAAGCAGCATGCTGCAGTGTATACCTTCCGGTTGCTCGTGACCATGCAGGAGGAAGTGGCGCAGTCGATCCGCTCCGTGTCACCGGGGAAGTGGGGGAAGAGGCCCGCGCTCCACCACAGGAGGATGGGCAGGTCCCGGTTGCCGCGCGGGTCGCTGTTCCCGGGGCCTCGGTACGTGCCGATGGAGGTGAACTCCATGGCGCCTACAGAGAGCGCGCCCTGGGGCAGGAAGGCCGCCTGGTCACTGACATCCATCAGGGGCTGCTCCTCCAGGGGCAGGTGGGCGTGGGAGTAGAACAGCAGACACAGCAGTCCCAGCAGGGCCAGACACACACAGGGCACCAGCCTGCCCTTCACCACCACCATCTGGAACAGCGGTAAGAGAGAAGGGACCTTTCATTAGTTCAGACACAATTAGGTTAAGCGTTTGAAGACCCCGCAGGCAAGGGGTAAGCAATAATAATAATACCAAGGTCTAAACGCTATAAAGCCGCAATCCGGAAGTTACTTTAATACATACAATTGTTATTTTCACCAATCTGTATCGCAGTCTAAAGCGTGTTAATACAATATAACTAGTACATCTGTATGATAGAGACGTAGAGCATTATAATGCATAACCTTTTCAATAAAATAAAGGTTCAATTTGATATATATTTTGATTGGCAGGCACAACTATTCAATGAATTTCACCCTGCAAGCCTCTTCTAAACATCTTCTACCTATATAAACACCACCTGGTAACTATTACATCTGTATAGAATATAATACAATACAACTATTACATCTGTATAGCATATGTTAATACAATACTATTACATCTGTATGGTAGCGTATGTTAATACTATTACATCTGTATGATAAAGGATGTTAATACAATATAACTACTACATCTATATTTGGTAAAGGATGTTAATACTTCTACAGCAGCCGTTTGGCCTCCCACGCAGGCAGGCGGTTCAAATCACTTACGGATTGCATCTTTAACTAAAACCTCCTTTTTTTTTAAAATCTCCCTCACGGATCATTGATTGTACCACTACCTAGCTATAGCTCGCTGTAATTGGAGAGTTTCAAATTGATGAAGATGGTCATGGGTGAACGCATTCCTCCTAGCATTACTATAACTTTAAGGGAGAAAGTGGAAAGTGACTAGCATCCATATGTCTATTCTAACGTTATCACGTCTGCGTGTTTGAACAGACCCCAGAGAAACAAACAACAAAATAAATACGTTGTCTCTTATTCCTTAGTTGGACTGTACTGTGTGAGAGGATCATTAAGGTTCGTTTCTCACCGTTCCTCACTTGCAGCGATCAAAAGCCACCATACTCCAGCAGTGTGTTTGTAATTGATATAGATTAATCAACTAACGTTAATGGAATAATAACGTTAGATGGAGCAGATGATGCAGATCACACACGACAATGAGCCAAAGAATGGAACAAACAGCTGGAGCAATGTTGCCTTGTGCCGTGAGAGAAATAAGCAATAAGCAGGGATGTGGGTCCCTGGCAGACTGAATATTTTCAGATGGGGGGCCGGGGGGGGTAATACCGAGGCTAGGGGGTTCTTTCTTGACCACTGGTTTAACCACATTGGGAAACAAGCCCAAATAAGCAACTACACTTAAAAAAAAAAGCCCGTTAAAAACCACAACTACCAGCAACTTTGGAGAAAAACAAGGCCATAGTCGCTTAAAATGAGCGGACATGGCAACACTGAGCTGGAGTCTTTCTCTGATCTTTCGACTTCTGCTCCCCCAAATGTCTGTTTTACCTCCATCTGCTGGACTGGAGTGGAACAAAGATTTGATTCTATCTTAATACGTTATCTTCTGTGAATGTGTGTGGAATGGATATAGGCTACCTATGTATTTTTGCGCACATTATTTTAATCCACTATTTTATACTATTGCCAAGTTGCCATTTAGCTTTGTAATACATTCGGTTGCCCTTAATTTCTAGGCACTGTTTTTTTTTAGGGGTGTGTGTGTGTGTGTGTGTGTGTGTGTGTGTGTGTGTGTGTGTGTGTGTGTGTGTGTGTGTGTGTGTGTGTGTGTGTGTGCGTGCGTGCGTGCGTGCGTGCGTGTGTGTGTGTGTGTGTGTGTGTGTGTGTGTGTGTGTGTGTGTGTGTGTGTGTGTGTGTGTGTGTGTGTGTGTGTGTGTGTGTGTGTGTGTGTTATTGAATGCATGAATACAAGGAGACACGTTATTTAAATGTGTATAATAGATACAACAAGATTCCTTACAGGATCTCCTCACTGGTCAACAAAAACACCTTGAATACCTTAACAGGAGCCCTCGTACAAGGTTTCTTAGACTATGCATGCACTTCACCACAGCACCTCAAAGGCCCTTAAAACAAGGCTCCAGACCTCCCAAAACAATTTACAATTACAATTTACAATTTAGGCATTTAGCAGACGCTCTTAATCCAGAGCGACTTACATTAAGCAAGAACAAAAAGCATGGGAATACATCACATAAAGACATTTATCATGAAACATGCGTAGCTAAGAAAGTAACAGTGGAATATCTATAATGAAACTATACATATAAGCTATACATCTATACTACTATGCTACACATATGTACTATGACGTGCTATGACTACATACAATGCACTTATGCTGTCTACATAACATGCTACAAGTCTGTATCAAATGCTATCTAAGTCTACAGAATTGCTATCTAAGGGGGTGGGGTAAGTGCTATGGGCCATGATGGAGTCTGAAAAGGTGGGTTTTCAGACTACGGCGGAAGATTGGGAGTGATGCTGCAGTTCTGACTGCAATGGGAAGTGCATTCCACAGTTTTGGAGCCAGAAGGGAGAAGAGTTTGGGACGTGTGGAGCGTTGTCCCGGCGTTTTTAGTGAGGGTACTTCCAGCTTCCCTGCGTTGGCTGATCTGAGTGAGCGGGAGGGTTTGTAGGGTTCGATCATACTTGCAAGATATGGGGGAGCCATACCTTTGGTTGCTTTGAATGCCAGCATCAGAGTTTTGTATTCTGTGCGGGCAGCGACCGGGAGCCAGTGGAGGGAGCGGAGCAGGGGGGAGACATGTGAGAATTTTGGCTGGTTGAAGACCAAGCGAGCTGCAGCATTTTGGATCAGCTGGAGAGGCTTAAGTGCACATGCTGGTAGGCCAGTAAGGAGGGAGTTACAATAGTCAAGTTTTGACAAGACTGTTGTCTGGAAAACAAACTGGTCAGGCTCCTACTTGGCCTCACCCCCCGAACCCACCTCACCCCTGCCCACTTTGACAGGCTGGGATGGCTTAGGCTCAAACTAACCCTAACCCTAACCCGGCACAAACAAGGGACTAAATTATTTTCGCTCCTATGCCACCAAAATGTGGAACGCCCTACCAAGAGTCATTAAGACATGTGAATTGACCCTTGACTCCTTCAAAACCGCTCTCAAAGGGCACCTATAGGCTGCAATTCGAAACTGGCCCCCGTAAAATCTAAATCCCCCCCCCTTCTCCCCCCCCTCACTGTATGTTTCTTTTCCCTTTTTGCTTCCTTTATGATGAATTCCTGTTCTGTTCTTTAACTATATAGAAGTGTCTATTTGTACGTCTCTAAATGTTTTGATGAATTGAACCTGTTGTAAACAAGTGTAATGCTTAATTGGGTCGTCCACTCACAGTTAACAGTCTTTGTATTGAGTTTGTGCTTGAAATGTACTGTAATCCTGCAAACTGTTAATAAATATCAATCAATAGATAGATAGATAGATAGATAGATAGATAGATAGATAGATAGATAGATAGATAGATAGATAGATAGATAGATAGATAGATAGATAGATAATAGTATTTTACTCCAGCCTTATAACGTATAAACAACACTCTATATGTATTATAAATAAGTAAAAAATGAACAAACATAACACAAATTGTCAAATAAGTAAAGTTGATCAAGTAGCCATTATAACATTGCGTCACCAGGCTTTCCGCAGTACCTGAAGAAGCTCTTTTGACGTTTAACCAGTCTAACGCCCGCCTACTCCCAAAGCGTATCCGGTGCAGACCATAGCAAATGAGCAAAACACACATACAAGCACACTTGACTGTTTCCGGATCCGCTCTAGACAGGATCCGCTACCGGCAAAGCAAATTGCTCCCAGTCTAAGCCAATTACAGCGCAACCATCCCTCCCCGCCATGGGATGGGCAGCCTCGGGCGATGGACAGTGTTGCCATGTCCGCCTATTCTAAGGGACTTTGGGCTTGTTTATTGATTGATTGATTGATTGATTGATTGATTGATTGATTGATTGATTGATTGATTAACAGTTTGCAGAATTACAGTAGCCCTACATTTCAAGTACAACTCAATACAACTGTTAACTGTGAGTGGACGACACCATAAAGCATTACACTTGTTTACAATAGGGCCCACCATTTTCAATTCAGCAAAACAATTAGAGACATACGAATATACACAACTATATAGTCAAAACAGGAAATCCTCATAGAGGAGGTAAAAAGGGAAAAGAAACATATACAGTGATATGAGGGGAAAAAGGGGTGGGTGGGGATTCAGATTTTACGGGGGCCAGTTTCGAATTGCAGCCGTCCGTATAGGTGCCCTTTGAGAACGGCTTTGAAGGAGTCAAGGGATTTGCATGTCTTAATGACTGTTGGTAGGGCGTTCCACATTTTGGTGGCATAGGAGCGAAAATAATTTAGTCCCTTGTTTGTGCCGAATCTGGGTTGTACATGGTTTGTTGCACTCCCTCTGGTGTTGTGGGTGTGGACTTAAGGAAGTATTTAGACAGGTACATGGGTATCTTGGTGGTGTATCGAATCTTGTGGACCAGACCCATTGCAAGATGCTGTAGGCTACTCTGTCGTCGACCCTAAGCCATTCCAGCCTGTCAAAGTGGGCAGGGGTGAGGTGGGTTCGGGGGGGTGAGGCCAAGTAGGAGCCTGGCTAGTTTGTTTTGGGAGGTCTGGAGCCTTGTTTTAAGGGCCTTTGAGGTGCTGTGGTACCAAGAGGTGCATGCATAGTCGAAGAAACCTTGTACGAGGGCTCCTGTAAATATTTGTAGTTGAGGGTTGCGGTTTGATTGGGCTTGATTCGTAATGTTGTTTAAACCAGTGTTTCATTTTTAAGTCAAGGACCCCCAAATTATTATTATATTTTTCTGCAGACCCCCATCTGAAAACATTTTATGCCAGTGTGCCCCATAGTCCACTTGCCAGAATGTGAACCCATGGGTTCACATTCGCATTTCAAATAGCCTATGCATGTTATGTATTTTATGGACTTTAGGACCAGAGCTACATAACACGCATATCCTCTATTTGAAAAGATACATGGCTAATGTCTCGCTTCTTTTGGGCTTGTTTTCGTAGACCTGGCTGCTTGTTTCTCTCACACAATCTGGCAACACTGTCGGTGGACCGTCAGTCAGAAGATGCAGGGAAACTGAAGCCACGCAACAAACAACCAACTTATTGGTAAAGAACAAACAAATGAAGCAAATCTTTACATCACACAGCTTTAATGGAACTATAATTGCAGTGCTTGCTCGGGCGAATGTTTGTTTTGCTGTTGTTTGTTAAGTTAACTGCTTATTCGGTAGCTGGTGATGCTAGCGCTGCAGCGCATGATGCTAGCTGCAGAGCAGCAGAGATGTCAACAGTTAAACAGACTCGCAGCTTGTTTGCTATTAGCTAATGACTATAAAACAACATTGCTGATTCACGTAACTAGAAAATCAAATTAAAAGAAAAATAAACATGGAAATAAACTAAGATTAGGCATTTTAAATAACTACTTCCTCGCTAGATATGTGGATTTTGTCAATTATAATTGTGTTAATAACAAATCAGGTTAATTGTTATGGTCACCGCCACGATTGACAACAAGCAAGACTAGCAAGTACACGTTTGTGTTGGGCCCATGCGCAGTGGGGTGTCTCCTTCTAAGGGTGTCTCCTAAACTGAGCTTGTGGTCCAGACTCCAGTCTTATATTTAACCCTATGGTCCAGACTTATCCTTGAATATCATTGTCTTGATCATTTCCTTCATATTTTGAAGGAATGTTATATTAGTATTATACTGTATATTACACAAAACCTGACTGACAAATGGGTTGATGATCAGTCCAAAATATGAGAAGTGGGAAAGCCAGTCAAGCCTGGCCACCATGTCTAGATCTAGAATAGATGATCATAGTGATACTATAGGGAACTATCACCTACTTATCTTGCCCGATCCACAGCTTGCCAGCCAATGAGCAAGGGTCTTGGTTGTTCGTTCACCCCTATCAGCAGAATGTCCCTGAATCTAGTGAAGCATTACCAAGCATTATCAAGGCAGGTTTGTTATTATTTAAATAATACCCCCCTACACACAAAAGTAAAGTTAGTGCAGCAGAAAAGGGACAACTTATTTACAGTCCATATTTAGACAAAAATATCATATTTTGTGATTACGTTGTTTTACAATGTTGTTTTGTCCGATCTGTATGCATGTGTTAATACAATATAACATACAATTGTA
Source organism: Protomyctophum bolini (assembly GCF_963924005.1). NCBI lineage: Eukaryota > Metazoa > Chordata > Actinopteri > Myctophiformes > Myctophidae > Protomyctophum > Protomyctophum bolini. The sequence continues at coordinate 32,174,882 of NC_137871.1, forward strand.
GTGGTCGTATTTGAGCATGCAGGCAGGCTCTATTATGTCAGCACTTGCGCAAGGCAAGGGGCCTGAGTTCGGATCTGGGATAAAACAGGAAAGTTAGAGGGTGGCTTAAAAATAAGAAGTTCTGAAAAGTTGATTGTACAGGTAGCAGAATGGAACTGCAGTGCAAAGTAATGACATCACAAGTGTACATAGCTACTGTACTGACTACCTGATATTGGCCTATTAATGTACATATGGCAATCAAAACCAAATATATTCTGGAACCCTAGTTTTACTTTTTACTGCTGTTAACAGTTAAATGTAATACATTATTTGTGCAATAATAATAATATTTGTGTCTCTGTATTATACAGAGCTTGGGGGAGATTAATTGGATAGATCTTCCACCCCTGATGTCACAGACTTCAGTATGGGAAATGTGGGGGCAGGGCAGGTTTATCTGGTCAAACACAGATTTCCAAAATGTATACAATCCATACTATATGCCTTTAAATATCCTACATTTACATACAGCCCATACAATTAGTCAATTCAAAATTAAAGTCTGCACACTGTGGTGTAAAGGCTCCTAGTCGACTAAAACGGTCTTCTTCAGAATTGTTATACCGGTAGTCAAAATGTTAACAAATAAAAGCCCTTTTTTGAATTGCCCTCCCGTGAATGGTGTCTATTTCTCTAAGCCAGCCTGTGCGTTTCTTTCATTCTCTCTCCTTTCTGCCTTTCTGTCTCTCATTTTGTTTCCTCCAGGTTGAATTGACCGTGGTTGGTCAGCTTGGGGGGGTGTAGGGGGGGTCCCAGCGGTGGGTAAACCCAGCGGGCGGTGCGGTAGGGGGACGGCAGTTTGACGTGTGGGCAGTGATGAGCGGGAAGAGCCTCCTGCTGAAGGTCATTCTACTGGGTGACGGCGGCGTGGGGAAGTCGTCCCTGATGAACCGCTACGTCACCGACCGCTTCGACTCGCAGTCCTTCCACACCATCGGCGTGGAGTTCCTCAACCGCGACCTGGAGGTAGGCCGACCAGTAGAACCCGTCACTTATTACGTAATCCACAGGCGATCGCAATGCTTTTTTAAAAACATTAGAACCAGGAAAGCATCGATTAGCCAATTTCTTGTTTAGAAAAGCTTCAAATTCAAAGATTCTTACATTTTTATGTGTGTAAAACACACGCAATTATTCGTACGATAAATATATCGACGGCAACAACCCTACAGGTGGACGGGCGGCTGGTCACGCTGCAGATCTGGGACACGGCGGGCCAGGAGCGCTTTAAGTCGCTGCGCACGCCCTTCTACCGCGGCGCAGACTGCTGCCTGCTCACCTTCGCCGTGGACGACCTGCAGAGCTTCCAGAACCTGGGCTGCTGGAAGAAGGAGTTCATGTTCTACTCGGACGTCAAGGACCCCGAGCGCTTCCCCTTCGTGGTGCTGGGCAACAAGGTGGACATGGGGGAGGAGGAGCGCGAGGTGGGCGCCGAGGAGGCGCGCGCCTGGTGCGAGGAGAGCGGCTGCTGTCCCTACTTCGAGACCAGTGCCAAGGACGACACCAACGTGACGGCGGCCTTCGAGGCGGCCGTCCGCGAGGTGCTGGCCGCCGAGGACCAGATGGACCATGCGCTGCTCAGCAGCACCATCGACCTCCACGGCAACCGCAAACCCTCCCGCTCGTCCTGCTGCTGATTAGGGTTCTCAACGGGCCTGAAAATTAAGGCCCGGCCCAAACAATTACCATACTTGTAGGCCGAAAAACCCAAAATGTCATTATGCGCTTAATGTCCCCAAAGTCACGCATCCAACAAGCTTTTAACTGAGCAGATTGGACCTTCCGTTCCAGAGATATTGGCCACAACCAAACGGCCACATTCGCCGATTTACTTTTAATAACACAGGCTAGGAAGGTCGGATGGCGTCAATCTAGATACCTGAGTAAAGTTACTTTGCGCTGCATCCAACACATCCAACTTGCATTTCCGTCAGCCTCACCGTTAAGCCGCTAGGGGCAGTTCAAATTCAATTTTGGAGGATAGTAGATTTTTTTAGTCGGGCTCGGCCCGACTAATTATATATTTTGGGTCCGGCTCTACATCGGATATGGTTGCTTTCAGGACGGAATTTGAGACTGCTACTGCTGCTGATCGGTCCCAGTGGGGGGGGGTGGATCTGCGGTGTCATTTCTGGTCGATGCCGAGATGTGGCGGCCGCATGAGCCTGTTGAGGGTTTGGTGTCTTCTTTTGGTACGAGCTGCTGAGAACAGAATCCCTGGACTGAACCACGTTGTGGATTTTAAACGGTGGTGTTGTCACATGGTCCGCCGGTGATGAGATGGTCGGATTATGGACACGGCCGTGGCACGGTACACCGCACGGAACAGGCACTCACTCGGTTTCACTTCTTTAACTGCTTCCAGCAGTGTTGCACAAGAAAATAGTCACTCTTTTTTGCCAGCTTAAGCTCTTGTCTGTCTGTGTGTGTATGTGTGTGTGGGCGGGAGTATTATTAATGTCCTCAAGTAATTTTAATGTCCCATTTAACCTCGTGGACCAGAGAATATTGTCCACGGTGCCCCAGTCATCTCTCTTAAGAGCACAGTACACTTGTAGCACAGAAAGCCTAGTCCTCGTATTGTTTTAACTGCCGAGCTGCCTGATTCTTGTAGTGTTTCGGCGGTACTCTAAGCACGCCATTAATTTATCTCATAGTGAATCTGTCAGCCATGGCTGCAGGGCTAATGGAATCCAATACAGGCCCACAAACACTGCCCGTAAGTGACGCGTATAAGTTCCTGTTCCCATCAGGCGTTGAGCTCCTTAAGAGCTGACTGCATCAGTGTAATGGCGAACGCGCATCAAGGAGGCACCGGCGAGACGATAAACAATTTGTGGTACGTGAAAGGGAAGATGGCGGCAGTGGTACTTTTTGCCTGTTAAAAGGGATAGGAATTGTGAGCTGTCACGATGGTGTGGCTGGTACAAACTGCTGTGGTGGTCCTCTTATTCGTTTGCTCATTAAGTGTTTATTGCCACCCAGCTGCTCCGGAGAATGAGTTTCACCCGAAGAGTTAGAGCTCACACGAGACCTGCAGTATTGGGCCATTGCTGTTTCACTCAACCCCCCTAGTTATGGTACTTATCAGAGGGGTCCTGTTTACTACTGATTCACAATCAATTAACCACTTGGAGCTCTGTGTTATGTTTCGTTGGTACGACGGCGGCGTGTAGAAAGATGACATCTACACGCTTGTAGATCAGCTAATTTTTGTGTTTGCATATGTCATGCCCAAAACAGGCCAGGTTGAAAGTGGTTAAAATTATTAACCAATAATAATAATATAGTGAGGCCTGTTGTTGCTTGTGAAGCATATCGCCTGTCTTCTACAAATTACAATGCATCTGTATTCCTACAGGTGGATTTTATTGTCTGCTCTTTTTAAAGTGTTATTAATAAGCGGAGGTGTGTTTATTTTATTTCATGATGAACTTCATGGCACATTCATATTCCTGTCAGTTTGTACTTCTAATTCCTTTTGACCAGATGTCTCCGTTCCAGTTCTCAAGCTTTGCCTGTTTTCTCTGCTTTAATATTTAACAGTTACATTATGTACGATCCGTTGCCTATCTCATTCGGTCTCATTTGTATGGAAATGGCCAGAGTCCTAATACAATTATACCTTAACATGTGGACTGTTTGTTCCATTTCCTCCGTGTCCATGTGCAGGTCAGTAAAACAAAGAGGCAGTGAGCATTACTATAATAAAAATACCCTGTACTGTATGCTGGGGAGCATTCAGGTCAACGACTCGTACTACTTGCGTATCTTTATCATACAGATTTACATAGGCGCTAAAGTGCCACAGGAACAGGCTGGAGGTCACTGCTGTAAAGAACCTTTTACTGCTGTAGGCTGGAGGTCACTGCTGTAAAGAACCTGAAGGCTTCAGGATTCTAACATGGCTGATGTGTGACGAGACTCGCTCTTTCCCGGAACTTCCTACGGCTGTGGTTTTGAGGTTATTCTGTGAGGTTATGGTTAGGCATAGTGTTTGTAAGGTTAGGCATATAACCACGCCCATCAGGCAGAAATCTCTGGGAAAGAGGTAGTCCCGATGTGCGACACCTCAGACTGGTATTATTAACCACTTAAACCCTCTAGTCTAGACTTGAGATAAAACTGTACTTGTACTACAATTTAACATGGTCCAACATAGAGACGCAAGGGATTAAGTGGTTAAATGTTGTTTTCCATAGTATTTTGGTAATGTGTCTACCAAAAAGCCACTTTTTATTTCTATTCGTTGTGTTTACGGATGTGTTCATACTTGTTTTTAGTCTCATATGATCTCGAAGAGTCTGAGGTCAGATTATATCTGCCTTTTGAAATCGAATTGTATTCATTAGGACTTCACTGTGAAAGTGGAAGCAACCGCTGTCAGTTACTTGTTTTCTGGTTCTTCGAGGCCATTTTAGAGTGGCCTTATTGGGTCCATAAGTGTTCCTATGAATGGTTTTCATGAAGTGTTTTGAGTCGAGGTACCCACAATCCCACATTGTAAGGATCTGATAACTGTGAACTCAGCTGGGCATTTGAACAGGAAATGGCTGTTCGCCTGCATTCATCATTCTGGAGGGAAAATGAGGGCTGAACGTTGATCTTATTTGTGTTAATTTTGTTACCGTGTCGTGTCATACAGACTACTACTTTTGTTTCCTTGCTGTCGAAGATGTAGCTTTAAAGCATTTGTTTGACCTAGTCATGTTAACATGATGCCTGAGAATCTGTACAATAAGCTATGTCTTTACCTTTGTTGCTCTCTAATCTGACTTTAACCAAATCACAATGTCAGATGATTTGTTTTAGACAAATGTTTGTCTCACTAATTTCAAAGAATGTAAGAAAAAAACCCTACATACTTTGGCCTAATCACTCTAATGGCTTATACATTTACAAAGGGCATTTATTTAGTGAATGCTGTATACAACTATAAACTGACCCTAACCCAGTAACCCACCCCAGTGTTTCCCCCCTGATCATTGTGCTTGAAGTGGTACGAGAGGAAAGCTGCATCCCTTTATTATCTGTTATTGATCCAATATGGATCTTTCTTTCCTCGTTTTGCACTACGGAGGATAAGACTTGGTTGTGTTTACAGACCGGTGTATCAATACTGTACGACAAATAAAACATGCAACGTACCAAAAGTCTGTGGGTTTTGTGCTTACAACAGCATGACTTCATTTAACACTTTTGCTAACACTGTCTTTATTTGACCAATCAGGCCTATAGGCAGAGAAAAAAAAAGTTTACTCAAAATGGTAATGACAAAGTCTTTGCGGATATTGTACATCAGTCTGTGTCCTCTGATATGGTTCGACTTTGAGTAGATACTAGCTAACAATGGAGGAAAGGAAATTCTCTGGAAACATCTCAAATACAGCACAGTATCATGGGAAGAAAGCTCTAATAATATTCATGGGGCTTAATTAAAAAACTAAAAGAAACAAACAGGAGACAAAAGTTCCTAACCGCCTTGGGATAATCCTACAACTTCACATCAGAAGACAATTTAAAAAAATGGTCAACGGAAAAATGAAATGAATAACTGGTGCACAACAAAAATATACTATACATACCACTAGCTGTTTCAAAATGGGGTTCGGGGACCACCAGGGGTCCAGGTGGACCTTTCAGAGTGCACTCCCGGGGATAACCCAACTCCAGAGTTCTACCTGTAAGGGTCCACTTGGACTGCTGGTGGTCCGTAGAGCCGACATTGAGAACCAGTGCACTATACTACTGTGCTCAAAGCAAAAGCTGCATTTGAATGGCTCTCAAACTCAGGCCTCACTCACACCTTTCGATCTAGCATACAACATTGATGCATGCAAGATGTAAGTGTCATGGCCGCCCCAATGGAAGTCACATGGTTTGATACAACATTTTGGACTACAAGCTGTTGTATGGCTTTCGGCTGTGTTTCGACTGATACATACCTCATACAACACAAATGTGTCAAACCATGTGACTCCCATTGGAAATGCATTGGGGCAAGATGTATCACACCCTTTGTATACAACAAGCACACATCAGTCTGTTGCGAAGGTGTATGTGAGGCCTCAGTCCCGTTTGTCGGACTCCAGACTCAAAATGGAGGGTTACACGAGTTCAAAAGAGTGCGTGAGAGCTTCGGAGTAGGAGGGTGGTGTCAGGTAGCAGTGCAGGGGCACAGGGTAGGACGGGTAGGGAGAGCGGAGGGCCCCTCCTCGCTCTCTCGGCGGGCTTCCGTATAGTGCCCAGACCTTCCTGTGCTCCTTGGCCGCCCGCTTCCTCTGTACCTTCAGATGCACCTGGCCGGCTGCCAGCTGAACGCAACTGTGCACCTGTTGGACGAGAAAAGAAAAGGGAGAGACTGCACAGCACCAGTGGTGGGAAGTGACCAAGCACATTTGCTGAATTATTCGTGGTACTTTTTACTGCACTTTGAGTAAAGAGTCAGTACTTTCTACTTCTACTCCACTGGAGGTAGCTGTAGCACGTAGATCTGCTACCTTTGAAAATGTTTGGACAATTTCAAACATTCGAGTGCTTTTACTTTTGGTACTGCAATTACGTTTGTACTCTTACTCAAGTAAAATGTTGAGTCCTGTAGTTTTTATAATGTAGTATTGCTACTTTAGTAAATCTTCAAGTACTTCTTCCACCACTGCACAACACCGAGTCCCCCATACACATGGCTCTGAGCCAGAGATGGCATTTCTGTTTATTAACACTGCCAATACACAGGCCCCCACGCTGGCACAGAATACACACAAGCAAAACAAACAAACAAAAAAGACTGCAGATGTCTGGAGGCACTGCATAAACACCAACAAAGATCAATCTTTTTAGTATCAACGATTTATCAAACGCATTTAAAAATGCTTAACCGGCGATTCACAGATGCCACAGGGTGAGGTTTTCACCAAATTGAATAATCTACTTAGTATGTCGCAAGAGCTTCTGTTACTAACACTGAAATGTGTACAATTGTTAATACATTTTTATCTACATAAAGTTTTTTTTTTAAGTGTTATACAATAACTACCCCGAAAAATTCCTAAGAGAATTAGACAAAACAGAGCAGCCCTATCTCTGTCAGCAAAGCGCAGCCATGCATGCAACAGCAGGGGGAGTCACATTGCACTTGAGGCTTTTAGGTCAATTAACACAAGGCTGATAGATAAGGACCACTTTTGCCATCTCTGAATTATGAGAGAACCAATTTCAGACCATTCTAGATCAATATAAACTAATTAAACGAGGAAGTCCCCTTTGTCAGAAAGAAACCAATTAGAAACAAATATAAAAAATTAATTCCTCTCAATCCGAGGCTCACTTTAACCACTGAATCTAGCTCATGGGTAAACTCGCGTGACGTGTCGATGCGATGAGTCATGGCCTTGCAGGTCTTCTATTTTCAACCAATTTGACAAAATGACGTGCCCAAAACATGGGCATGTCATTCATTGTCATGAAGCAGTATGCATGGTTTTGTTTGTTGTTTATTTGGGGGGAGGGCTGCTGTCACAGGTTTGCATTGGACCTTTTAAGGAGTCTTAACACCCTCTTTGTCCTTTTCCCTTGACATGCGATATGACCCCTGGGACAGCTTCCCCCCCACCCCCCTCAAAGCAGGCTTGACTCCATTGTTGAGGCTTTTCTCATGCCCGTGAGAAATAGTCCTGAGGTCAGAGTGACACTGCAAAAGCACGGCTGTCTGCCACCATAGCAACCAGATGTGAGGGATGGTAGCCATGGTGATCATAATCCCACCCAACCCCCCCTCCTCCCTCCCTCCCTCCCTCCCTGCATCCGCCCCCAAATGCCTCGAGCTGTGCATGAGTTTAAAAAATAAATTGGTTCTTTTAACGCCCCACCTGTGATATTTTGTTAGGAGACTGTTATGTTTGTTTGGACTGATAGAAAGCTCAAATATATACTAACCTCATATTTACAAACATTATGGTAAAGAAAAGAAAGAAAGAAAAAAAAGGCCCAAAAGCAGCACACCATGAAAATACTGTAAAATAAAAAACAAACGTGGTAATCTTGGCATCGTTCCACAAAAACTAAACAAACTGTGCTAAGAAAATAGAAAGTTAAAGAGCAATCTTGTGGGGAAAAGGGAGAGCATGGTGATGATGAAAGTCAACAGCACAGGAAAGACAGTAAACAGGAAGTGGTGGTGGTGTTGTCCCTTTGTGTTTGGTGTGCAGTAGTGGCGGACGCAGTGAACAGGAAGCTGCTGAGCCTAACACCGTGCCCCTACGCCCTTTCTGCCCAGAATTCGCAGCACTGCAAAGTTATAGGTGGTCGACACGATATAGGTCAGCTATGGAGAGAGAGAGAGAGAGAGAGATGTAGAAAACAAGACAGTAAATAAGACAATTCGTCCACTAATATCAATTTAGACATCAGATTCTTTCCATACAGCGGCTTTTGTAACAGAGCGTGAAGGTCTAATGGCCACAACATCCACCTGGCTGGAGAACCATCAGGAGTTATTAATAATAGGGCTCGTCCAGAGAAAGCGTTTCATGCCATCTGCGTTATTAGCGCAAACCGCCTAGCTGACATGATACATAAATACAGACTTCTCAGGGTTGTGCTATTCAAAGTTCAAAGTCAGGCCCTAAATCTGTGTGTTGACAGACACAGGCCAGGAGGATCAAATGTGACATCGATGAGCAGCTCCTCTCCAAAACCTGAACCATTTTCAGCTTGAAGCGTTATAAAAACACCATGGAAGAGGAGCGCTCCTGCGTTTTTTATCCTATAGAGCGCAGAAGTCCTGACGTCACTCGCTCATCCCCTGGTTCATGGAAGTAACATCTCCATGGAGAATAACATGGGGTCATCCTAAAATCGTTTCATATAAGCATTGTGGTCCAAAAATAAACAAGCTGTCTCTGCGTTATTGTCAGGGTGGTGTCTCTGTATCGTTTGCGACAGTCAGTCACTCATATATGATACAGTCTGTTTCTAGCGAAAATGTAACTAATTCAGCAGCAGTAAAAATAGCGTTTTCTCTCAGTCAGTTGATTCTTCATATCCATATGAGTGAAACAGCCGGGATGACATGTTTTTTTTTCAAACACAGTTCTTATATGAAGCTATCTAAAATCCCCCTGTGACACTGGAAGAAGGAAGAGGCTCCTGCATTTAAGCACTGGTTAAATGAAATGACTAGTACACTTCATCTTGAGGGAATAAGGTATTTCCTGAGAAACAGGGAGAGACAGTTTGATAAGATTTGGCTGCCCCTTGTCCATTACCTGAGTAGAAACGATTAATAGACAGGATACCATTGATATGGTTGACTGTACGCCATTTTCTTTTCAGATGTTTTCCATGAGCTTCCTATCATCTTATTATATAGTATGCAATGTCACTGAGCAGTATGGGTAGGAGGGTTAAGGGATTTCTTTATCTTTTTTGTCTTTATTTTTTCTTTCATTTTGTTTCATAAAAAAAGTACTTCATATCATAATGTTTGTAATAATTTATCTGTTCAATAAAAACATATTTGACAAAAAAAAAAAATCCCCCTATGGGGATTACAATGCAAATAAAAAGTACATGAACCCGTTGATTCGCACCCTCTACCGATATTGACGTCAGACTTGAGTCTATATGCATGATAGAAAGGCACTGGCAAGCAGGCATTGGCAGCTAAAAAAAAAAACGTTCTGTGGTCACGGCCCCCTAAGCTGTTTGCATCAGCTGAGATGAGGAACAGAGACCGATGGTGTGGAGCTCATCAGCAATGCAGGCCGGAGATGCCTCTCCGCCCACACATTGAACGTCACTCGGTCACACGGGCCACAACACCATTGTACCCTGGGACCGGTGCTGCTGAGCCAGTGGCCACACTGGCCCCGGGCCCAAAGCCAGAGTCACTCACCAGTGCCAGCAAAGTGACGCCCGCGCCGGCGAACGCAGCAACATACAGGTCGTAGGTCATTCGGTACTGTACGGGGAAAGAGATTCAAGGGTCAGTGACGGCAAAGACGACCGCTTGGCTTTATGTCACGTTAGGTTGATGTCAGAACGTCCTGCTCACCTCTCTGGTCTTGCAGATTGTAGACAGGGTCATTCCACAAGCTTTCCCTGGCACTGCGTTCCAAGGCAGTAGTCCTGTAAAAAAAAGTCACCACTTATAATCTCCATCTCTTAACAACATGAACTCTGGCATCCCCGCTGGTAACACAGAATAGCTGATCTACAAGCTCAAAACATGTTGCATTGTGACCTTTGTGTAATGGCATTGTTTGCTTCTTCATGTGATGATCCCAAACCCTTTCATTTTCCTTCGAGAGCGCAGGCTGCGTTTTTTTGACAAAGACCAGCTATAGTTCCTTTAGAGGCATACATGATTGAACCACGTCTCATTTTCCATTGATGTAGGAAGAAAGATGCTGTTTGATTCATGGATAAAAATAAACAATAGTTCATCTTTTACCACATACATGGGTAACTGGCAGCCCGGGGGCCACATGCGACCCCCACCTTCACTTTATGCAGATATAGTGGCCCTCTGGAGTGAGTGTGGAGATTTATTGGCCCTCTGGAGTGAGTGTGGAGATATAGTGGCCCTCTGGAGTGAGTGTGGAGATATATTGGCCCTCTGGAGTGAGTGTGGCGATATAGTGGCCCTCTGGAGTGAGTGTGGCGATATATTGGCCCTCTGGAGTGAGTGTGGAGATATATTGGCCCTCTGGAGTGAGTGTGACGATATAGTGGCCCTCTGGAGTGAGTGTGGCGATATAGTGGCCCTCTCCATCATCAAAGTTGCCCACCCCTGCCTTTTTACCGTATTGCCTGGCATCGACGCAGAGCTGGTTGATGCTGGCTGGCGTCTCCGTCAGGTCGTCGACGGTGCGGCAGGTGGCGTCCATGTTGTAGAAGAAGTAGACGGGCAGGGCGGCGAAGGCGAACACCAACAGCCACAGTACGGCCAGTATGTACGTCACCACGATGAACTGTACACACACAGAGAGGAATGAAATGCCAGGGCATCACATCTGCTCTGACTCACATAGTAGGAGCCTTTATTCAGTCCAGCACACTCCCTCTTGACGGCCCACACGCCGCCCGTCACAATCACATTCTTTGCCCTAATCTCTTCTTGATGATAATAATTGTGCTTCGACATCTTCACCAACAATCAAACTCAACCTTAATTTCTCCCATCTTTTCTCCCCCTGTGAGTCATAGAGAGCGCGAGCCAGCTGTCCCCAAATATAATCTGCATTCCTAATCGTATCTAAATGCCTCGTTAGTGTTGGAGCTCGGCACCGGCCCACAGTAACGTGACACGGAGCAACTTCTCCCACATTCTTCTTACCGAGGAGCTGAGACAGCGACCACATGCCGTGCTCCGGAACTCTCCGAAGGTGTGCCGGGTGGCGCTGGTGGTGTAGAAGCCCTCGGCCAGCAGCATGATGCAGTAGAGGAAGAAGAAGGACGCCAGGCCGTAGATGACGTACTGGAAATACTGGATGCTGGTGAGTGAGTGAGTGGTGAGTGAGTGAGTAGGAGTGGAAGAACAACAAACGTGATCAAATACAGTAAATCATTTGTCACAGCAGGTGTTACCGATGATACTAATGAAGGCTCTGTTCCATTCTGGTCAAACAGAGTCAGGGTGCATGCTCACTGGAAACACCTTGAGGGCGTTCCAAATGGCCCCGTACGGGTCTGTAACTGTGAGTGTACAAATGGAACCAAATGTACCCTACACTCTCAGAGTTATGGGGGTCCTTGAAATGCAAAGGTTTGAGAACCACTACACGAAATGGAACAGAGCCTTAATTGTTTTATTGACTTCTTGTATCTTGTATTTTGTACTTTTTAATCCATGCTGTTTTAATATATTTTCTGTTAAGCACTTTGTGACTTGCTCTTAAAAAGGTGCTATACAAATAAAGCTTTATTATTAGTATTACTATTATTAATCATAATTAGTATCATCAGTAACACCTGTGAAAAAAGTAGAGAAGGGGCCCGGAAGTAGGAAGAGCTTTTCCCTCCTGATCATATAGGTACAGTTTACTACAGCTATGTTTTACACTTCAGAGGTCAGATAACAACTCAGCACCACTGAGGCTTTTTGGCTCGTTCTCAAAGGCACTTTGGCAGAATTGGAGCACTGTAGCATGTAGCGCCAGCCACCCACCCTCCACTGACCAGTTAACAACTGGAATACATGGCCTCCTGCTATCGGTGCCGGGGAAATTGAACCGAACCGGCGACCTTAGATTGGGTTCTCACTTTGGCCCCCTTTCCACCAGGGTTGAACCGGTTCAGTTACTTTTTCCCGTGTAGTGTATTGGAGCCCAGACTTTAACAATAATACACATAAAATATAGAATAGTGGTAAAAGGCCACAGAGCCTTTGTCTATGTGAGACTGAGTGAAAGATGCCCTGGTTACCCAAAATATGTGGGGCCACTGAAAATGAATTGGTTCAAAACCCTTCAAGTTGGAACTGGAACCAAAAAATGGCCGCCGGTTCTGTGAAAGCACCATGGTTCCAAAAAGCTAGACCAGAACCAGTTCTAGAACCAAAGTTATTCTGGTGGTGGAAAAGGGGCCTTGGTCATATAGAGGGGGTTGCAAAGAATCTAAACCACCTGAGACACTAACTGACAAGCTAGTAGTAGTACTCGTAGCCTTCGCTGGGACTGGCACCATGGGGGTGAAAACGCGACAGGGTCTCCTCGGCGGGCGACGAGTCGACGTCCACTTACATGTAGGCGAGCGTGATGTAGTCCTGCAGGTTGCGGGCGAAGTAGGTCTCGATCAGCCTCTCCGTCTCCGTGAGAGCCTGGTGGCCGCAGCCGCAGAACAGGGCGATGCCGGAGAAAAGCAGCAGGGTGGCCACCAGCGAGCAGTAGGGAACCCCGCCCAGGCACCGCATGCAGCAGTCATAGCAACCTGCGTGAACAAACAATTAACGCCCAGTGGTATAATATAGAAAATAGAAATTGACTCGGTGCTCGACAGCCGGGCACCGGTCTAGTGTTTTGTAAAAATAATCAAAATCTACAAAGTAAGTAGTAACTAAAGTTTTCAAATAAATATATTTGGATCCGAAAGGTAGTGGAGTAGAAGTCAAAGTATTGGAAATACTCAATTAATTACAAATTACTTTAGACAACACCGCCTTTAACCCGTGGAATGTCATGTGTCACACACAGGAGCATTTTCATATATTCATGTGTATACGGTCATGGATAACACACACACACACACACACACACACACACACACACACACACACACACACACACACACACACACACACACACACACACACACACACACACTATACGGGGACATGGATAATTCATATCTCTGCCTTGGCCCTGTTCCCTATGCAGTGCTTAAAAATAGATTTATTTTAAAGGGATTTATTTTTCTGGGTTAGAGCCCCATGCGTTGAAATCAGTTTCATGCATAGAGAGGTTGGTTGGTTCCTATACTGAGCAACAGAGATTCAACAGAAGGATAATGCTCTAAGACACTACAATACTCCTTACAGCATGAGTTTATTATTAGATAATAGTGTGAGAATAAGTAAGACTATAATAGCATTTTGACCTTTATATGTTTTTGCTAAGCCTCTTTTTTCCAATTCCCCCAACCACCTCCTTCTTATTCTTTATTTTAACATGAACTATAAAATCTGTGAGTTTGACATACTACACTGATGAAGACAGCATGTTAGCATAAACATTCAATGTTTACATAAACCCTCAAAGCTGGACATAGGAGGAGCTAGTGAGTGCCCCTCAAAAAAGTGGTGTTATATAGTACAGTACAGGAGGTAACCCTATGATATGAATATTAATTATTCTTATCCAATAATGGGCTAACTTGTAGGCAGTGAAATATTAGTGAAATTAAAACTATTCCTCATTTTGCTGCAGGGAACTCCCTGGAAGCACCTCAAGGACCCATGGAGTCCTTGAACCCCGCTCATATTCCGGACACCATTAAAAGGTGAAGTAACCACTACTGTACTAATAGAGGGTATGCACATGACATCATCATATCCGGAAGTTATGTGGGAACGCCTACTAAGTGGCAAAAAAAATACTTTCTGGCCTTGACACATCGAAACAGAATTTGATTGAATTAAACAACGTTAATCGCACTTTGCCACTCACATTTCCCACTCACTTTAATATGCATGTGCATACCCTCTATAGTCTATACTACCAGCTGCAGCACTTTAAACACTTGAGCCCTAGCATCTAGGCGGAACATTCATAGAAAATAGTTTGGCCAAATACAATTTGAGGTCAAAAAAAGAAATCAACTCATTACGGATGGTGCTTCCAGGATCAAAGGGACTATAGCACAAGAAAGAGGAGCGATCCGAGCACTCTAAAAAAAGAGGGCCCCGATATGAAATCAGGGTACTTTAAAGTTTAAAACGCCAACATGTTTCAGACTTCATCAGGGCAAGTGAGATTTGGGGATCCTTGACATGAAAACTTTTGAGAACCCCCGTTTAAGTAATGTGTGTCAGCCAGCCAGCGAGCAGAGCTGTCTTGTGTGCTTGGTGCCCCCCCCCCTCGCCCAGTTATGTGCTGTTTGAATGGATGCCAAGAAGAGCCAAGGGCATGGGGATGTGCCTGTTCTGACCCCGACTCTATTCACTGGCTGCCCAGCGTGCAGCAGAGTGTGAGAAAAGGGGGGAAGGTCACGGAGGAGAGACGCAGTGAAAAAGAGAAAGAGAGAGAAAGAGGCTGCTTTTGTGACTGCGGAGACAACGGTCTTTGTCTGGAGGCTTCGTGGGGATACAAGGGCCACCAATGTCACACACAAAGACCAGATCTGGCACCTCAATGCACGCACACACACACACACACACACACACCCCCCCCCCTTTTGGGAGCAACAGGAGAAGTGACATTAGGGTGGACTATGGTGAGGAGAGCTAACAATGTAAACAAACAGTGTGATTGTGTTCCATCAACATGCATGTGCACCACACACACACACACACACACACACACACACACACACACACACACACTACTGTGTGTGTGGCATGTAGACTGGTAGTGGCTGGTACCATTAGCCTACAGTTTTGAGTTGACCCACAGATTGTTTGTGTGTGTGTGTGTGTGTGTGTGTGTGAGTTTAAGAGGGGGGGCTGATATATATATATATATATATATACAGTATATATATATATATATATATATATATATATATATATATATATAACAATGTATGATCAGGCTGTCATCCAGATTACATAATCACATTACACGATCTGAATAGCTTATGCCAACTGAGGTGGTGTAAAAAGGTGTTGGCAGAGCAGGACATCCATTTCATATTAATTTAGCTGTACGAAAATGTGACAAAACAAGCTTAGCTAGTGAATCATGCCAATTATGCAAAAATAAATAAAACAATAAATACAACTCAGTTCTGACGTAGACTACTGTTCATGCTCTTGAGATACAGCCAATCTAGTAGCCTACCAATTAACTCAATGCAATGACCCAATAAGACCTGGAAGCCGCAGAAGAACTCCGTTTTCAAAGCGGCCTCATGCTTTAACTCTGGCAAATACAAATGTAGGCCACATTTCTTTTCCGAACAAAAATGCACAGCGGAGTCAGTGCTGCCCTTTGGAATTGAGAGAGATTGCGACTGAAAGCAAAGGCGACAGGGCTCCTCTGAAAGTGGCCCTTGCCATCTCAAGCATGAAATAAATCTCATAATGCCGGGTGGAGGAGTATAGTCGATCTCCATTCTCCAGTCCAAACCCAAATACATAACTTTTGATTCAGCTGGCAAGCCTGGCAGTGGCACAGTGGCACACTCATATCTCTGTGTCATCAGAGCAAAACGTTACAAACAGAGCAGCCTATTTAGTGGGCAATCAAGTTAAGCAGAAAGCCAATTAAACTAAAAGGTAGATGTTTAGTATAGGAGGTAAAAGGAGGAGGACTCACCCATGTCTGGAGGTATGCGTTCAGGGTCTTGTTATACCGCTGCGTCCAACTGCAGCTGCTCCGCACACTGCGATGATAAATAATATGCGCAAGTCGTCTTCGGCCCCCGTATATCAATGTGAACTCCGTCTCTGTTCCCCCAACAACAATGGACAGACTCGCTGATGACTGCAAGTCCAATCTTAAAGAAACAATGTTGCTTTTCAATGAACTGCGGGCTCGGGTTCAAGGCGGACAATAATGAAGAGGTCAAGGTTTCGTGGGCTTGCTGAAATTTACTTATAAGTCTATTGTGAGTAGGCGTGCAGCAGCATCAGTCATTTATACACATGCATTCACTCTGGCTTTGCGTCTTTTATTTGTGAGCCTCCTCCGCAGTGTCTTCTTGTTCGTCACTCACTTTAATATCAGAATAAAACGATGATGTTGTTGGTCTTCCTTTGGTTTTAGATGCCTCTCTGCGTAATGTGTACTAGCCTACTAGCCTATGTGTGGGATATGGACAGTGAGAACACTGACTGAGACATGGAAGAGAAGAGCCACATCTCAGGAACAAAGCCAGGAGATCGAAGACCTGTTGCACTTTTGATCGATGAATGCACTCACAGGGCGACGCAGTGAGAGAATGAAATATCGGTCAAATAAACAGGAATGAAATGTGATATTGAGAATAATCACGTAGAAGTCTAGTAGGCCTACGAGATGTCGTGGATTTCAAAGTATAGGGGTTCGTTTCATAAAGAAAAAAAACACAATAATTATGCTACTCTGATTTGACAGTAGCCTATAGTAGGCCAGCTATAGCCTAGTCTACACATGGCCTGGCTATTTTCTTCTCAGGGCCAGATGGCACTGCCACTTCTCGCCTCGGCGAGTGGACTTCACCTTTGGCGAGTGATCTTCCCCTTTTGCCGAGAAGTCTTTACTTTCCGAGGCGAGTCGCCAAGACCAATCGCCAGACATTGCAGCTGCGCAGTGGGTCTGACTAATCACGCAGCCGTGAGAAAAGCAGAAAACAAATCTAGGCTGAAACTGGAAGACGAATTCATTGAACACTAGGGTAACCATAACAGATAATAATAGCCTACGTCTCATGCACTTTGTGTGGCTAAATAAGGCTATGCGTTCAAGATTCTCTTGGGGGAGACTGAGAGGATAATATTCGTCTGTCGAAAAAGTAGGCTGTACGCTGTAGTGTTGTGTAACTTGAGTAGCCCCAACAAACTTGACTGTCGAGCGTCATGTGAAACCATGGCTAGCTGTTGCGTAACTTCGTTTTGATGGTTTTGACAGACTGGCAAAATGGGCCTGTTTATTTGACCAGAGCTCAAGCCAATTTGGCATTGCTTGCGGAATCTATGTTTAATAATTTTGAGGCCAAACAAAAAACAAACAAATGTCCCTTGCCCAGGACCCAACATAGGCTATCAGAAGTTTATAAAGTGGGCATGGATCGAAAAATCACAAACCGCAGACAACCATCTACAACGGAGTGTTATGCCATGTCGATCTGCCAGTGTGGGACATACGAGCTCCGTGGCTTTTTCGGGAATTGCTCGCAGGTAAATTCCCTCATATGATGTCAAAACACTCATTTATTCGGTTTTCCTGAATAATCTAGGCTATTATTATCCCTTTACACAAGCACAACAAGGCTACTGTCTGCTGCTGATGTTCAGTAGTATTCTGAGTGTAGAGGTTTTGTGGAGATGTTGAATGAACACCTCTAGCTATAAGATAAGAGACTTTGCTACAGATGCATCTATATAGTTCATTTTCCCAAACGTGGATATTGCTTTAGGCTTTCACCTTGTATTGCCTGGCTGTCACAAACGCAATTGAATCTGTTTTCTATCTTTTAATAGCTAACTGATCAAAGACTTTGCCGCACAGACATCCACAGATTCCACACTGCAAAAGGTAAGAAACTGCTGTTCTGCTATTTGCTGCCTGTCAGTCATTGTGTTATGATGTGGATTTGATTCAGCACGGCAGGCAACTGCTCTCTGGATCCCTTCTCGGGCATGCTGGGCCCTGCATGGCCCCGGGGCCAAAAGAACCAACTAAAATCAGTCAGGACAATTTAATGACAGTGGCCCTCATGTAGGGTTGTATGAAAAAATGAAGTTAGTGAAAGAACAAACATATAAAATAGAGTAAAGGGCTATTCTAATGCCACACACTGTTTTCCAAACATTACTGCACAGGTTTTTTGTCTATGGCTCTCATATTTTGACTCTACTTGCTTGTTTTCCACACCCTATGGGACGAAGCTGAGGACAAAAAGATATAAAAGAGTGACATACTGTACTGCACTGTGTGGGTGGGTGCAGGCCCTGACCTTGCGGGCTCTATTGCTGGTTTATTGTGACCTCAAGGCTAATTAATCATGTTCATTGACTGTTTTTGGCTATTGGATCATTTGGATGGAAGGAGACTGACATATGAATCAATGTATGTTGTGTTATTGTGGCAGCTGATTAAGGCTTTCAGATGTGACGGGGTGGCTGTTGAATTTGATTGGATTGATCGGGGTGGTATCACTCTCATTTCCCTCTTTATCGCTCTCATTTCCCGCTTTCCCTCATCTCTCAAAATACAATGTCCTGTTTCATGATGATTTGCTATTTTCTATGTAAATGTGGCTGATATTCATAAGCCACATTCAATACAGCATTATCTGAAAATGGTGGAGTGGGCGGTGTATAGCCCCAGGGGCATATGACCACGGCTAATGTTAACTTATTCACTGATAGCCATCATAAAAGTATAGTTTTGTCAATGCATGTGTGGCTTCCCTCCATGAGCATCAATCGTGTGTGTGTGTGTGTGTGTGTGCGTGTGTGTGTGTGTGTGTGTGTGTGTGTGTGTGTGTGTGTGTGTGTGTGTGTGTGTGTGTGTGTGTGTGTGTGTGTGTGTGTGTGTGTGTGTGTGTGTGTGTGTGTGTGTGTGTGTGTGTGTGTGTGTGTGTGTGTGTGTGTGTCACACACACACACAGTGTGTGAGAAAATAATATGATAAGCCTAAAAGATGACCACCCATGCTCATCTACTAGCTGAGTATTTGGGCCAGGGCCAATTTAATTTATGTCCATCAATTAATGTAAACTCAATACCCCAAAACATCATCAGTTCCTGAGCTGCATAATGTGATAAAGTGACGTGTTGTGAATTCACATTAAGTTAAACAGAGCAGCTCAAACGCTATCCAGCAGAAACATATCACTGGTTGCAGGCAAACTGCCCTGACTGGTGAACCCTCACAGATTTTAATTAACGTCACCTGCATGTTCAGCGTACAGGCCATGCGTGAATGCAAGAGAGGTGCAATAGGGCGCTGGTTCCCAACGCCGGGTCCGGGGACCACCAGGGGTCCAAAAAATCTAGCCTTTTATGTGTCTGTAACTCTTGAGAGTGTACAAATGGAACCGATTTGTACAGATTTAAATTAAGTATGAGCATAGGGGGGTGTATATGGGGGTTCCAGACTCCAGTAGGCCTATAGTTTAGTTGAGTGATTCTAAAGCTTTATAGTTTCAAGGACCCTGAAAGATTACGACACAGACCTCCATTTGATTGTGTTTGTCCTTTATTTGGGCGGTGCACACCACTCCAATGACTGCCTTTGTGTGTCCCTACTGTATGTGTGTCTATCTGTTTGGGGTATGAACAATACCGCTGGGTGACCTAAAGTGGCACTGTTGAGCAACCGACAGGCCCATTCACACTGAGCACTATAATTTTAACAATAAAAATCTAATAAAACTGTACGGTACAGTACGGTACAGAGTGTTAATTTAACTCTCTGTCTCAGAGCTACACAGCCCCGTAAAGGTGTGTTCAGTCTTGGATGGTTAGAGTGGCGCGATTGCATACAAAGTCTATGCAAAGACGAGAAGTTGCTCGAGCGGGTGCGGTGCGACCTGGCGCAGCACAAACGGGACGAACCAAGGCGAATATTTAAATTCAAGTCTGAACGCACCTTAAGAGTTAATCTGGACTCCTGTTGGACCCCCGAAACTGGCATTGAGAACTAGCTCTAATATATATGAGGACTGGGACAGTACATTGTGACTGTGACATCACACTGTCATCACTATGATGAAAACGGCAGTTGGCACTATCCGTGGACATGAAGTGAGGCTCATCTTTCACTGCATACATAATTTAATTAGCTCCATGTTTATCAACAGAATAGTAGTAGGCTATTGTTGGATCAGATCGGATGAAAACGTATTTAGAAAGTGCCATCATAGTAGAAACTTGGCTACACACAGTCAGTGGTGCCAGTATTAGTGTAGTGCATTTACTCAGTGGTTGAAAAAGTACTCAAATGTTTTACTTGAGTAAAAGTATCAATACTGCAATACTCTTGTGTAATTCAAAATGACCGCACTATTATTTGACAGCAGTTACTATTTACTTGAGACACTATTGACACATGTAGATTCTGCGTCTGATGATAATAAAATAATCTTATTGTCCTCGAAGGGATATTTGTCTTTGATTTGACATGATTGGTTGACAAGTGGTATTGCTTGCAGGCGCAAATAAATTGTCTCCCCTCGGTCCCCTACGCAAGCAGACAGACTAGCTCAATGGTTGGAATAAGAATTAGAATTTCAGCACTTGATGCAGGAGACGCAAGTTCAAACCTGGGGTAGAATAGGAACGTTTCAGAAGCTACCTTTACATCTTCCACCACTGCAGTGCTGCCATTATGAATCATGTGAATGTGTTTATACCTGCGTGTACAATTAGTTTTGCCTGCTCCTTCCTTTGTTTTTGTTTTTGTTTTATTTCTTCTGGGCATCAGCTGTCATCCGGTGTTTTTAACATCACAGCGCTATGAATTGTGGACCATTTGCCCAAGGCAAAGTCTGCATGCAAACTTACAAAGTCTGAGAGAAACACCCATACATTTTGTCTTGCGTGCATGATATGAAAGGGCTCTCAGTCCCACGATTTTATAGTGGGACAGGACAGCCCTGAACCGAGGGCGATATATGACTTCAAATTAATATTGCGATTATTTCAAGCAGTACACAGTACACACACGCACACACACACACACACACACACACACACACACACACACTATAAACGTGCATGCCTCTCGATCATTCGATTAACCTACATGAGAAAGATTAATTCCGTTATTGGTTATGAATATCAGTTTTGATATATTTTTGGTCATGAAAAATCAGATGGTCTGGGGGGGTCACTCAATAATAAAAGCAGGAAAAAGGCCTAATGTTAAAACATGGCTAAAATGCCGACATGCAGCCACAACAGGTCTTAATCAGGGCAAACATTCAATAGAGGCTGTCAGCCATACCTGAACCCTTGCGGATTTAACCGGAATGTGCATCAAAGTCAGCGAGTGTGTAGCATGGACACTAGGCCCAAACAGAGACCCATCCTGATTCCTCTGGCTAAATGCCACTACAACCGTGCAAGTTCTAAAAGAAAGTTCTCAATCTGCCCAGTAGATGGCAGGCTTTCTCCTGCCTATGCAAGCAAGTACTAGTCAGGCTTTGTCCTAAAATAGAAATATCTCAGTAAACCATTAGGTTGTTCATTCTGTTGTAATTGTTCACCAGGGGTTGAATGCAGTTACTGGCAGTGGCAAGCTGCACATGGTGTTTCATAACCTTGCACTGGGATATTTTAGAAGTTAAATTACTTGACTTTTTTTTAAAGCAGGGTACGTGGATCCGAGGGAAGGTAGACAGAGGGGTCTGTAAAACAGAGAGGCCTATCTCTGGGTAAAGGGTTGCTGCTGTTTGTCTCAGCTTCATTCTGCCAAGAGGATTCACTCTAGAGTCTTACGGAGCAGCATGAGGCACTTAACCCTTTATTATCCTGTTTGCCCGTAATTGACTATCAAAGAACGTCAGCGCGAGAGGCACTCTTTTGTAGTTCCTTTGAACACAGCGTGATGTCGTTTCAAAACTCGTCCATCTAAGCAGGGAAAGAAAGAAAGAGAAAGGAAAAAAAGCAACGTATAGCTGGTTGAAGTTGTAGCTTTGGCTGCGATCCAGCACAGGTGTGCTCAGTGCTGGGCGAGAAGAGGTGCTATCGTATGACAGGAGCACTGCTGGAGGGACTTGAGAGAGAGAGAGAGAGAGAGAGAGAGAGAGAGAGCGCGCCTGCCTCCCGGGCCTGCTCGAGTGCTCGATATACCTCTCCGAGCTGCTCCACGAGAGACGTTCACCACCTCCCCACCAGTGGAACATTAAACCCCTTTGTGCGTCTAAATACCTGAGACTCCACATTACTAAAAGTGGGAAATCTGAGAAATCCCAACTTGGTAGACAATAGAATGACCTGAGTCTCCTCAGGGTCATGGTAGTAGCTAATCCCCAGGTAGAAGGACTAAAGTTACTGCTCTTATGGCAACTTTTCGGGGCTTCAATACGACAATAGGACACAGCTGTGCTCTATATCTCCAACGGGTACTTCACGTTTATTCCTTCCTTCTGCAGTCTTAGCTTGTGCTTGTAGTTTTATAATTGATATTAACACCTCACAAGTGCAAACACATTTAAAAGCTAATGTCAGATTACCTCCTGTTGCTTGTTTTGGCACAGATGTGGCATGTGCCATGTGTATTTGTTTTTCTGACTACTGCGGGCTTGTTTACTTACAGCTTAATCAAGTCTACTTTTTATTTATTTTTGTAAAGCTATGATTACCTCTCCATTCAGAATTAACAGCATTTAGTCACGCAAATGGGAATACTCACACATAAATACTTGAAAATTGATTTTATTATTGGGCTTAATGGGTTAAAATGCAGTATGTATGTGTAGAAATATGCATATACCGGTATACACAAACAACCGCCTACTTCCCCCACCCCCCTATTACTCATCGGAGCAGTATTTCTCTTCCAGCCTGAGTGGAATGTCATTATGTCCCCTCCTGCTCCACTGTGCACGTCTTCGCCTCTGTTTCAGGTATAAAACAGCTGTCACCACACACAGACAGATGGATGCGAGCATCATACCCGACCCGACCAGCAGCGTCAGCTGCGCCTGGTTGGCGGTCCCCTCCTCCGGCAGCTCGCAGACGGGCGCCTCGGTGGGGGTCTGAGCCAGCCGGTACGGCAGAGAGCGAGGAACGCTGTCCAGGCGGCAGGGTCCTATGGACTCGTTGACCAGCAGGTTGACCCACACGGTGGTGTGGAGCGGGGACGGCTTGCCCCCGTCGCTGACCACGACAAACAGGTGATGCATGCCCAGGTCCTTCCCCGTCAGATGCTGGGCCAGCGTGATGTTTCCGGACCTGGAGTCCAGCCGGAAGGGGCTGCTGCTGTGCTGGGCTGGCTGCCGTGCCGCCATGGTGTACGTGATGTCCGAGTTCAGTCCAGAGTCCTGGTCCACGGCGTATATCTTTGCGACCATGGCGCCTGCCCTCGTCGACGTGGGGACGGTCAGACAGGACAGGTTGCTGTTGGGAAGGATGACCTTTGGCTGGTTGTCATTGACGTCTTCCACAAAGACCGTCACCCTGGCGACGGAGGTCAAGGGGGAGGGACGGCCGTTGTCGGTGGCCACGAGGTACAGCTCGTAGCGGTCCTCTGTCTCTCTGTCCATGCCGGCGGTGCACCGCAGCGTCCCGTGGGCATTGTCCACCACGAAGGCTCCGCTGCCGTTGACCACGCGCACCTCCGCACGCCCGTTCTCCCCTTCGTCCGGGTCCGTCACGCCCACCCTCCCCACCGGGGCGAGCGCCGGCACATTCTCGGGGACAAAAAAGACGAAGTGCGGGGTGAGGAACGCGGGCGCGTTGTCGTTCTGGTCCAGGACCCGGATGCACACCGTCGCCGCCGACTCCAGCGGAGGAGACCCTCCGTCCCTCGCCAGCACGGTGAGCGTATGCACGTCCTGCCGCTCCCTGTCCAGCGGGACGGACACGGACAGCCGGCCCGTCACGCGGTCCATCTTGAATATGGCGGCCGTGTGCTTGCCCAGCCTGTAGGTCACCCTGCCGTTGTGGCCGCTGTCCGCATCCGCCGCTCTGATCTTCAGCAGCGACGCCCCGGGTTCGTTGTTCTCCTCCACCTCCAGCTGGTAGTGAGAGCGTGGGAAGCCAGGGGCGTTGTCGTTGACGTCGACCACCAGGACCCTTATCGCTCGCCTGGAGTGCGGAGTCGTGACGCCTTCGGCCGGCAGCCCTACCGCCACCACCGAAATATCATATTCCCTTTTCATCTCGTAATCTAAGGGCTCCGCCGTTGACAGAAGATACTTGCCATTCTGCAGGTTTAAAGTGAAAGGCCCCTCTCCTTCGATGGACAGAGACGTGCCTTTCAAGTGGCCGTCCCCCCCCAGCTCCAAGAGAGCCAAGACAGTGGGCGGCTGGTTCTCGGGTAACATTATAGTCGCGTTTTGATGCTCCGCTATGAACCCGATCTTTATTGCCGGCACTTGGCCTGCCGCAGGGAGCACGGATACGGTTACCCGAGTGTCTGTTGGGGGGCAGTGATAGCCGCTGGCTAACACTTTCAACACCAGCTCCTCGAAGCTGTCACTCTGCAGGTCCTGTGCGAGTGTGATGTGCCCCGTGCGACTGTCCAGGCTAAACAGCTTCCTGGCCCGCTCAGAGACTTTGGGACTGAAAGAGTAGCTGACGGCGGCGTTGGGGCCAATGTCTTGGTCTGTGGCGACGACCCGAGTCACCGCCGTGCCCCGGGGGGCGTCCCCTGGGACGGTGACGCTGCGGGGTCCGTCGGAGGTGAAGCTCGGACAGTTGTCGTTAACGTCAGTCACTCTGACGGTCAGACTCGCCGTGGCACTTAGAGGAGGGAAGCCACAGTCGGAGGCCACCAGGGTCATCTGATGCTCAGCCCGGGTCTCTCTGTCTATGGGCTTTTCCACTACTAACATCATGACGTGGCCTTCTTCCACTGTTAAAGTGAAAAGGCCGTCGGAACCTTCCAGACGGTAGTGCACTTCTCCGTTGGGCCCGGTGTCTCTGTCCTGGGCCTGTTCGTCCAAAAGAAAACGGGTCCCCACAGACACGTCCTCCGGCACGCTCAGGTGGATCATGTCGTTTTGGAAGCGAGGCGCGTTGTCGTTTATGTCCTCCAACACCACGAGAAATTGTATGAGGTCTCCGGAGGGCCCGACGATGGCATTGTGTGGGAGGACACATTCCTTAGCTTGCGTCTCCTCGGGGCAGAGCGCCTCGCGGTCCAACTTTCTCTCCGTGGTGTAGAGTTCCCCCGTGTTCCCAGCCATCCACAGGTAGTCCTGGGTCAGGAGCTGGTATGGAGGGGGGAAGTCTCTGCTGATGGTCCCGACTCGAATGCCAGCCTCCCTCTCCTCTGGAATGGAAAACCGGACATCAGAACCACACAAAATCTGCCTGAGATGCAGAATGACCAGCACACTCTAATGGAGAAAATAAACAGGCGTTAACTTGCAGGAAAGTACACCAGCACAATGAAAATGATAGACAGATTACAGTCTACAGTTAGTATTTACTGTGTGTGTGTGTGTGTGTGTGTGTGTGTGTGTGTGTGTGTGTGTGTGTGTGTGTGTGTGTGTGTGTGTGTGTGTGTGTGTGTGTGTGTGTGTGTGTGTGTGTGTGTGTGTGTGTGTGTGTGTGTGTGTGTGTGTGTGTGTGTGTGTGTGTGTGTGCATATACAGGTCCATCCCAACGAATTAGAATAATCTGAAAAAGTTCATTATTTGCCATAATGTAATAAAAATAAATAAACTTTCATATATTTTAGATTAATTACACCACAACTGAAATAAGTCATTGTTTTAATTTTTATTCTTTTATTGTTTTAATATTGATGATTGTCGTACAGCTCATGACAATCAAAAAATCTCAATGAATTAGAATATGATCCACGAGGGGCAAGGTGGCACAGTTGGTAGTGCTGTCGCCTCACAGCTAGAAGGTCCTGGGTTCGATTCCCGCTCGGGGCACTGTGGGTGCTGGCTGCGTGTTTCCTCCTCCGCGTCATCAGTGCCCATACCCGAAGGCGGGGTTGGCGAAAGGGCCTTTCTGTGTGGAGTTTGCATGTTCTCCCCGTGTCCCCTAGGGTAGGTACCCTCACAAAAACATGCAGTAATCCTGGTCTCTAAAACTGCCTCCCCCTGGCCAGCCGGGGCGCCTGATGGAGGGGAAAGGAACTGGTTGGAATAACGTGTTCCTTCCACGCGCTATGTCCAACCAGGGAAACTCCCCCCTGTCAGGTGTAAGGGTGCAACTTGGACTCTCAGGCATGAAGGGAGCATGAGTTAAGTCCGTTGCTCTCCCCAGGTTGGCGGAGGGTGTGTAGAGCCCAGGATTACAGTAGATGATTGGCACAGGGGTGAAAAATGGGTTACAAAAATCGTGGGATAAAAAATATATATATAAAAAAAAAAAAAAAGAATATGATCCACTGATATTGACTGAACATTTAACAATGGTTTCAACACAGCCACAGGCTGAACACCTCCATGCCACACCCCATTGATGAAATAATTTGTTCAAAAGTAGCCCAGACCAAGTAGTAACTGCATACATTAATATACTTGTCAGATGGTCGACATTTCTCGTTTAAAAAAATCTCGTAAAATATTAAAATTCACTGAGATAGGATTGATTTTCATGAGCTGTACGCCATAAGCATCAATATTAAAACAATAAAGGCTTAAATTATTTCAGTTGTGTAATGAATCTAAAATATATGAAAGTTTATTTATTTTTATTACATTATGGCAAATAATGAACTTTTTCAGATTATTCTAATTCGTTGGGATAATGATATGGTGATATGGGATAATGATATGGTGGCATTTATGCCTCAGTGAGCCCTTTTAAAAGCACTAACGTGTTGAAGGTAATGTGATATCCCTCAGCCTCCACAAACCAATTACTCAAACCCGCAGGACTTATCAAATGACTAATCAAATCTTGGCTCTTACAAATGAATATTCACGTTCGGACATCATGGCTTCTAGATTTACAGAAATATTCTAATTAGCCGTTTGCTCGTTAAGTACAGAGGCACTCGAAGGGTATCACTTTTCATACAGTCCGTGACATGAAAGCGACCATGTAACCTAACGCAGCCACTCAAGGACACTTTGCCATGCCGCTTCAAATATTTTACTATACTTTCGCCCTAAGATTAGGTAACCAGACGATGGCATCTTTTCTTTTGCAGTTGCATCAAATCAAACCTAAACCTACACCTAATCAAAAGGCGTTCAAGCATGTGTCAAAACATTTTGGTTTGTTTTCTTCCAGATTAAAAGTGTTATTTTGGATTCACTAACCTGCAGTAGTCCCGCCCGGCGGTTCATATTATCTGGAGACCCATGATGGCCCATAGCCCTCATTCATGGTACCGTAGTCGTTTGCCAGAGAGTGCGAGTGCCGAGATCAGCCAGGTAGGCATGCCTCCTGTACCTGGCTGAGGCCCCTCCCCTACAACACCTTACATGGTCTTACAACGGCTTAAGGCTGATTCATACTTCATCCTACGATGGTGTCGCGTGCCAAAAAACACCCGATCTACAAGGTCATAACGCACTGACCTTGTAGATCGGGTGTTTTTGGGCACGTAACACCACCGTGCGGTAGAGCATACATTTGCCGGTAGTAGAACGTTGAGCCAATACACTTGTTCTTCTGGTTCTTTTTTTAAATATAGGAAAGAGTAAACTGAGACACTGTGATTGTTTAAACTGTGTGTGTGTGTGTGTGTGTGTGTGTGTGTGTGTGTGTGCGTGCGTGCGCAATTATTCATTAGGAGGATTACTGAATCCCTGGGCACCACTTGAGCCCTATTTGTCACAAATGGCAGATCTAAAGCTATTTGCTACTTTTGAAGTTATTTGCCTAAATAAATAGGGATGCCACGTTGCTTAAAACTCTCTCTTTCTGAGAAATAAATAAATGAATAATAATCAACATAATAATAATTTCACCCTGTATGTGATGTGACCAATTATGTTTATTCCGATTAAGTGCTGCGAAAACCAACAGGAAAACGTTAGGTATTCACAGCTTGGTTCTGTCCTCTGTATGATAATATAGCTTTGGCAATGTATTTGTCTCATCACAATCTGCACTTCCACAAAAGAAATGCTGTGCAAGTTTACGCTTCCATAATATGCACTGCAGGTCTTTATAATGCTGTTAAAACGCTCTGCTGTCTTTCACAGCAATGTTATGTCTATAATTCTGTATGCATTACAACAAGAAATGCTCAATAATGTTTAGGTTTGTTTAGTTGCATATGAACCTCTAGAAGGTGGGGTAGGACCTGCCATTTGCACTTGAGTGACTGAATATTGCCGAATTTGGAAAGTTGATTTGTTTGCTTTCTTGTCTCTTTCTTCTTGATTCTTGTTGGTCTATGTAGATGTGTGTACGTTGGCTATACTTGTTAATTAACACATGTTATTTCTAGATAAACATATAGGCTACTGTTCCCTTATGCACAGATGTAAAGTTTTTAACAGTGGCATTGTTGGCTGGCTGCTATAATGGTCAGATATACATAATATGGCACCCTACTGTGAGTGTGACCCTAGGCATCAAGGAGAACGCATGCTGTATTTTTACAGTAAAAAAGTGGTCAGACCTTGTGCCCTTTGTATTTTCTTTTCTTTTATTGAGATGAGAGGGAAGGCTTTGGAGGAGCCTAAATGACGGAATTAGTATTATCTCTGGGGACTTGCAGAGCAGAACATTGTGCGTGCCCATAGCTACTCTTAGACGGGAGGTCGAGCACATTTTTCAAAAAGTTTTAAAATTAAAGTGTATTATTAGTAGCCTATTATCTCCATGGTTACCTCCTGTACTCCCATTTCTTTGTTCTAAACTGCACTTTTCAAAGGATTCAGGAAATCCAAGAGACTACCACAAAACATTTCAACGGTTTCTGAATTCAAATATTTCACTCACTTATATTCACTCATACTGTAATAATAATAAACTTTATTTACACCTTGCCTTTCATGCCTTTACAGAGCAGTGAAAAGAGAAAAGCAGAAAACTATCGTTAGCATTAGAACAAAGGCAAAAACAGTAACGCTAAATAATAGCAAAGAACATAAAATGGCAGCAAATCAGGTATAAAACAGTGACTACAGTACATGTAAAAGAAAAAAAAAGATTTTAAAATCTCAACTAAAAGCAAGAGTGTGTAGAAGTAGGTCTTGAGCTGTGCTCTAGAGGCTGCCTGTCTAGGGTATAGTGGGAGTTTATTCCAGGCCATCGGCATGCACATTCATATTCACTCATGCATTCACTTTCTGTTGACGGTATATCATCATATTCCCTGTTGATAGACTATGTACATATTATCCATATCCAGATGACTTTTGAAGGCCAGACACTGTACATATATTGGACGGACAACAGCGAATATGATACTGTCTATCATATATCTTTCCCTCTCTCGCCCTGTTCTGGTTATAAATTAGATTGTACATTTTTTTTATAGACTGTTAACTGTCTTGTCAGACTATTAGTCCATGTATTTGTATTTATCTTGATTGCATTTTATCTTGCTCACATCTCTCTTAGACTCTTACCCTGGCGGGTAAGAGTAGGGCGATAAGAATGAGATCAAAGACAAACCAAGGAGGTAATGCCTGCATCTATCTATCCTGTGTGGGTTTCATGCTTTAGTGCTGCATGTTGGCTGCCAAGACACCTGAATTTCCCCACAGGGTCCCAGATCGATGGAGGTTTATCTTATCCGACTTAATTGTTTTCTTTGCACTCGATTTACGTGACCATTTACCCTGTCGTTTGTTATCCAGGGTTCATCACGCCATTCACTCTGAACTAGCACTCTCTAAGTCTCTCTCATGGATAAGGGTGTCTGTCTGCTGTGCTGAATGCCTAAATGTGTTTGTGAAGGAGACATACAGCAACACTATCATTTATTTTAAATCATCACTGAATGTACTTAATTGTCTCCACCAGGCCGAAGGCATGGGGAGAGAGTATGTTTTGCACGCCGTCCGTCCGTGTGTGTGTGTGTGTGTGTGTGTGTCTGTCTGTCCGGCCGTCTGTGAACAGCTAATCTCCGGCACCGTTAACCGGTCGATGCCACATTTTGCGCACACACACTCCCTGGATGCCAACGATGAACCTCTTCCCCAAAATTTCCAGAACGGACTGTTATAGCGCCACCAGGAGGCCGCTTTGTGCAAAACAAGTTTTTGGACAGTACACCTACAGATTTTGTCCAAACATCACGCAAATTGGTACACAGTCTCTCTAGAGCCATTCAACGAAACTTGTCTTTCAGATTTCTCAGACTCCATCCTGATTGGCTAAGATTGGCTTCCAAAGTTCGCAGGAGTGCTCAGTTTCAAACAAAATGCTGCAAATCATGAACACATCGTGTGATTTCCGTGAAATTGTGCACGCACATTCCCCACTAGGGAAATGCCACATGAACATTTTCAACTCAGCCTCATGGTGGCGCCATAACTGGCCGAAAAGTGTTTTTACCTATAACTGCAACTTTGTATGCCAACTCCCTAGTGGCCAAGGAAAAACCTTTGCCTGGAATTTTTCACATCTGCTCTTTATAGCGCCACCAGGAGGCCGACATATGTAAAACACATTTTCTAATATTACTCCTTCAGATTTTATCCAAATTTCACTCAAATTGGTACACATGCTCTCCATAGTCATGTGATCAAGCCAGGTTTGTTTGATTTCTCATAATCCACCCTCATTAGCTACAATTGGCTTCTAAACTTTTCAGGAGTAGCCCGCTTTGTACTACTCAACTACTCAACGCAGCGTCCGATTGTGGTGAAACTGCATGCATATTCCCACTAGGCTTTGGAAGAAATGCCACTTGACAGTTTTCAAATGGTGGCGCTACAACAGGCCAAGCCGCGTCACACACACACACACACACACACACACACACACACACACACACACGTTTATATTGCTCCTAAACATTTTGCCAAACATCAAACACACACTCCTATCCTCCTGGTGGAGACCTGTGCCCAGAAGGGCACTTTTTCTAGTTGAGTACTGCATTTA
The DNA here is from genome assembly GCF_963924005.1 of Protomyctophum bolini. Taxonomy (NCBI): domain Eukaryota; kingdom Metazoa; phylum Chordata; class Actinopteri; order Myctophiformes; family Myctophidae; genus Protomyctophum; species Protomyctophum bolini. Next base: position 32,205,936 of record NC_137871.1, read on the forward strand.
AGTTTAATACTTTAATACTTTTAAAAAAATTATTTTTTTAAGTATGTGTACTTTAAGTTGTTGTTTTTACTTTACTTGAGTATTTTTCTTTTCTTTTCTTTTCTTTTCTTTTCTTTTCTTTTCTTTTCTTTTCTTTTCTTTTCTTTTCTTTTCTTTTCTTTTCTTTTCTTTTCTTTTCTTTTCTTTTCTTTTCTTTTCTTTTCTTTTCTTCTTTTCTTTTCTTTTCCTCTTCTCTTCTCTTCTCTTCTCTTCTCACCCATGTTGCATAAGTTTCTATTCCTGTCCCACAGTACTGTAACCATTACGCGCCCCCCGCCCCCTTTACAGTAGCCTAAACTTTCCGCACCGTTCTATTAACTTCCTCCCGTCATCAGAGGCTGTTCTGTTCGATTGGTTGCTTGTTTTCGCCGCTCATTCCGTTACTCCATGCTACGTGACGCCCGACCTCGACCTGTCATCTTCAAAGCCCCGTGTGCGTTCAGACAGAGCAGCTGTGTTCTTCTATTAGCACTTAGCACTGCAGCCATGAATACATTTATTTCTTCAACAATGTCCACGGAGAAAATTGCAGGTGAGTCCTAAGGTTCTGCTTGAGTGTTTGCTCTAACTACAATTGCATTTAATAGCCCACTGATTTTGTTTGAGACTGAAACTTGTAGAGCGTGTTGAGAGTTTGAATAAGCTCATTTTCATGTCAGTTTGTTGTAAATCGCATTAATCAGAGTCAACGGGATTAAAGAATGGAATAGTTTCCAGCCTATAGGCTATGCAGCAGTTTGCAGCTTAATCCCCAATGTTATTTCACAAATAGCCTATAATTCAACTAGACACGGTATTTTCCCTTGTTGATGTTGATATACCAGCCGTTTTGAGAATAGGCTATAACTGTAAAAAATAAATAAACAAATAAACAAACGCAACCGCTGGGATTATACTTGTATTGGCTCACTGCGGTGCATGTCACTGTTCCAGCAGGCTACATCATTGATTGGCGGAGAAGAAGGGAAAAAAAACACTCCAGTGGTGTGGTGGTGGAAGAAATTTGGCCTATTCAGATTTATTTTGTACTTAGCAATGTATACTCTATTACAAGTAAAAGGCCGTATTTTTTTTTTTTACATAGACTATACTTTAGAGGAAAGGCAGCTGAAAGTACAACATATATTAGCATATACTGTAGCGGTGTAGCCTATAGTAAAGTTTGAAAGTTTTCCATAGAGGCAAATTGAAATATTGTAGCCTACTATTATTTAATTTAAATTTAATTATGGTACAAGTAAGTTACTTTGTAGATATTATTTTCTTGTTTTGTATACTTGTTATCTGTTATTTCTTTCTATTTCCATGTAGGCCTATATATTTTTAAGTAACAGTTTTGCACATACAAAGTTTCCACTTGACAGACAATATTATACTGTACATGTAGGCAAAAACTTGTATTATACGTGTTAACTTTCCACCACTCATTGATCGGCTGCACTCGACCATATCGGAGAGTTATTTCAGATGTTTCCCTCTAATCTTGCAAACACTGGTGTCAGATTTTAAATCTGAGGTTTTTCTGGTAGGCCTATAGCCTACTATTTAAATAGTTTTGAGAAAAAAATCCCGCTGACAACATTGCAGCTATTTGTTTCATAAAGGTCAATACCCTGTATATATAATGCATATAGTATATGTATAGTGCATAGCTCTGTGTACAGAATGCTGTACACCCTCCAACTGGTGTACGGCATTGTACCATTTTCAACAGTTTTTTATTATAGTTTGACACATGCTTTGGCAATGTAAATGTATGTTTTCTCATGCCAATAAAGCTCCTTTTCAATTGAAAACGGTCAGATTTGGACCTGGAGCTGGGGGAACTGCTGCAGGAGTTCCAGGATGTGGTGGCGGAGCTGAAGGCGCCCTCCTCCCAGAGCAACCCTCTCACATACCAACGTCTGCTGAAGGACGCCAAGAGTCGCTTAGGAGGGGGAGGGGACGACAGTGGAGTTGAAGACTCCGATTACAGTGAGTAACTAAACGACAATTACAATAAATAATAATGCCCAATCCTTCTGTGATGACGAACCAGTTAAAACATTTAATTATGCATTTGAGCTTGTATATTTGCTATTTTCAAATGGCCGATGGATATAGGGTTAATATGGTTAAACCGATTTACCCGGGGACTCCCTGAAACCCCCTCAAGGAACCACTTTGAGAACCACTGGGCTACAATGAGGCTAGTAGGAAGTTTACATGCTGTCATGTGCATCATTTGCCCTTGAGTCAGACGTGACGCCATTGACATTAATTCTGCATGGCTAACATGAAATGAGACCCACAACAGGACGCATTTATTAGAATCATCAGTTCACCGGCAACAATGGCTTTGGCGCACTATGCAATGAACTGTAATTATTGCATGGACTTTATAGCCTATCTTTTGGTTTGTCTATAGTTAGGAGTTAGAAGTGTTTTGGCTGTGTTTGCTGCCATGATGAAACCCCAGCTCACTACATTGCATCATGCAAGCTCAGCATCATGAGTCACTTGGAGCACGTCACCGCCCGTGAACCATTGTTTGCGTCTAATCGTGTACAATTATGGGCAACCCATGGACTATTATAGAAGATTATTGCTTTTTATCATTTCTACGGTCTGACCTCCTCTTTTTGTCTTTATTGTTTCTTCTTGCCCCCCCCCCTGCTCTCTCTCTCTGTCTCTTTCGCTTACTAACTCTTTTTGAGAGTCTGGCTTTCAGAAATTAGCCAAGTCTATGAGAATTGTAACGTTTTAATGTAATTTCTTAACAAAAAGCACCCCCCCCCCAAAAAAAAAAAACAGGACCCCAGCCAAGTCTATGGACTTTTTTCTTTTCTTGTTTTCTTTTAAGCAGTGACGTCATGTGGCAGCCACAGTGGGCGTCTGTCTGTCTGTCTGTCTGTCAATTTAGTCAGTTCATTTCAATAAAGGCAAAGATATTGGCATACGAAAACATAGGTTTCCATGGCCCAATGTAAGTGTCTGAAACATAAACACAGTGCCTGTCTCTGTCCCCCCCCCCCCCCCCCCCCCCCCTAGGCAGCGAGGCTTCCCTTGCTAACAGTCTGAATGCCAGCGAGGAGGAGCTTCACACAGCAGGCATAACGCTGGCACCAAAAGGTAGAACAACAACAACTGACTGTGTTGTCTTCAGCGATGGCTATCTGACTGACTGTGTGTCCACGCTCACTGTTATGCACACAAACAGCACACAGACATTTGCATGGGGATTGTCCTGTGTCTTCTTTACAAAACAATGCTTAGTAGCATCTCCAACTGTTAAAGGTCTCTGCAGGAGCTGGGACGGGTGGGATTAGCACTAGAGACTGTGTGTGTGCGTGTGCGTGTGCAATCTCCATGGATGAAAACATTCGGAAGGTGATTAGGGGGTGCCAGCCTGTCTTTGTTCGTCAGCACAGACTTTATGTCATTACTGTTGGGTTAAATATTCATGTATATTCATACTCTTTTATCATTGTTTAAATAGGCCTATTTATAACGCCCACACAGACCGACTTAAGTAAACACATTCAACCTGCCATGTTATTTCCCCCCACATTTCTTTCAGAGAAAATAAAAGCTGCAACCCATCACCATGCAATTGGCGTTGTGAGCTTGTAGATCACCTTTTTTTGCATGACATTGTCGATGAAGCGTAGAATATGGCATTAATCCATGAATAAAAGAGAGAAAGAATGGACATACAAGGCTTCTGACACGATTAGATGCAGACAAATACTGCCGAGTGGTTGCATCAAGCCGGTTAAGAGGTTTCGTCAAGTTTTATGCGGACATTCATTTTATTTCCATTATGGAAGCATTTGGGGTCTTATGCAACTCAGAGAGTTACTTTAGCTCACCGCTTTAGGTCCAAAGGAAATGCCACTGAATTTAGCTGAGTTTCTCCACAGAAATGTTCCATTTTGTGTTCTCTCTCTCTCTCTCTCTCTCTCTCTCTCTCTCTCTCTCTCTGGGTTCTAACATTCTCTCCTCTCCTCTCTTCCTTCAGCTAAGCTGGGAGACACGAGGGAACTTGAGAGTTTCATTGACAGTCTGGACCGGGAACTCGCTGGTACGTATACTTATTTGAAAGAATGACGGCACTATCGCGGCACGCTCCGTTTATTCCTTTAGTTCAGTGGCTCTCAGACGGAGGTCCTTGAGGGGGTTCCTGAGGGTCCCCAGCAATATGAGGGAACAGTTGTATTATTATTTATAAGGGAGAATGTATATCTACTGTTATTTCCCTATATATATAGACAGTTAAAGAACTCTTTAATAAATCTACCCCGGTTTTTGTTGTCCAGCACCGTGTACTGTATACCGGTAATTATGTGGATGTTCATATCCTCCCTGTCTTTATGCTTTGTAAATATTCAGCAGAATGTTACTTTAAACTTGGCATCCTTCTACTATGTAATTATTATTATTATAATGCGATTCATTCATATCTGCCTGACAGCAACGGTATAAGGCTTAAGTGGTTAAACTAAAACTAAGTATACAGTACGCTGGTGAGTGGCAGTGCTGGAAAAAAGTACTCCCATGTTTTGCTTATGTAAAAGTTTCAATACTGCAATATAGAAATAATCTAGTAAAGGTCCAAAATTAAATATTTACTTGAGTAAAAGTACTGGCTTCAAAATGTACCGGTACATAAAGTAGCAAAAGTATTCATTATGCAGAATGTCCCATTTCAAGTTTTCAAATGTTTAAAAATCTTTTGAAAATAGCTCACAATGGTCCCATCGGGGGCTTGTAGACTGACCTTTTGACTATTTTCAAATGGCTGAAATGTAATATGGGCTGAAGTGTATGTTTGTATGTATGTTTTCTAATAATAATAAAATTAATAAAAAAAAGAAAAAGTAGTGTAGTATAAGATTTGGATTTGAGATATAGTGGAGTTGTACTTGGTTAATTTCCACCACTGGTGAGTGGGCTGCATAGGACTATATAGGGTGGGTTAGAATATGACAGATAGTCCATCATATAGCTATAGGGATACAGACCCACCCTCTATGTTCATTACCTGTGTAGAGATACAGGCCCACGCCCCCATATAGTCCCTTATCTCGGAGACCCTCTCTCTCTCTCTCTCCTCCTGTGTAAATGCCATGTCTGCATGGGGGGACTCAGGTGGGTTATCTGCTAAGCCCTCATTGATAATGGCCCTCTGGACTAGACTACATGAGCACCATGTTTCCTGCTATCAGAACTAAGGCTGTAGTGTTTCAGTGCATGTACACACATACACGTACACAAGCATGCGCAGATGCACCATCCCCCCTCCACACACACACACACACACACACACACACACACACACACACACACAGTATGTGTGTGCATTAGTGCTGGCTTGTTTATATGAGTGCATGCGTGACATTTGTGTATGTGTTTATATACAGTGTGACTGACTGCATGCATTGTATTCTGTCTCCTGAACGCTGTGGACAGAGATGTGAGCAGAGAGAGAGAGAGAGACGTGCAGAGAGCCACGCAGAGCAGAAGGACAGGGAGAGGAGAGGAGAGGAGGCCAGAGGCGACATGCCAGGGCTGAACGCTTCACATCTGAACCACAGCGAACGCTCCCCTCCCCTTGTTCTCTCCTCTGTCCGCTCCGCTCCACTACAAGGGAAAAGGTTAACAACAGGAATTAAAAGGGCATTGGGCTCTCCAACAGACGGTGGAATAACAGCAGTAGTACCCTCTGCTGCAACACTCCGCTGAGACACTTGGAAACACAGCGGCCCGCAGCGCCCAACCAGATGTGTGACATATTCAAGAACCCAGACCCACAGAGCCTCTCCATCTGTCAGGCTGCGTCATAGGACGACCAGCGAGAGCACTGCTTCGGGACCCATTTGTGGGTTGCGGACACATTTTCATGGGTTCCCTTAATTTTTGGTTTCCTACAATTTGTTATTATTATTATTATTTTTAATCCCAAAAAAGCTAAATTTTTAATTAATTAAAAAACACAATTCAATGTTTTTTTTCCAGTCATTTCATGAAGAAAAATCGAAGAAATTCCAATTAGAAAACAAATGTTTGAGAAGGAGTGAAAATGGCCGATCTGGGTCCCTGGAATTTACATTCCAGACATACAGTATGAAATGTACAGTTATTGTTAATATTTGTGTTTAATTTTGTAAAGTATTTTGCACAAGACTTAGTTTTTTACTAAGCGTTGATATTGTACAGAGGACTTCACAATACATATCAATAAAGTTTTCTTTTCTTGCTTCAATTATATTTGGCTTTGGCGTCATATGTTTCACTTAGTCATTTGATCTAGCACACTACACACAGGGCCGCATATCCTTCATGCTACTATATTTGGTGTATCCCTGGGTTGTCAGTTTTTATAATAAGCATTTCATTTTTCTTGAAATACTTCCTACTAACGCTGAAGAAGAATGGCAGTCCGTGTGACTCCGCCGCCACAGAGCCTAAAACAGGGATGCTGGAAGTGTCACAGCACATGACAGTGGAGCCTTTCACCCACTTCTCTCTGTCTGTGCCGGTGCCTCCGCATGCCTTTCCTGATTATGCTTAGAGTTGACTTGAGTTTCACTTCTGCCACCGCGTCAGGAAAGCCATAAATTTAGCTCCGACACTGGCTGAAGACAGCTTAAAATGGGGAAGTGCGTCATTTCGAATTTAAAGAGGTGCTCAGGTGACTGCAGACTGTCTGCATTATTATTATTTTTTAAAGCTTGGCGTTTCGGGATTAATGTATATACCGTACATACTGTAAGACATAACTACACACACTGTTCCATGGGGTCCAATTCAACTACACATGGATATCAAATACATATTTTTAGGAGGTCATGAAAAATTTGCTGCTGGTGTTTGTGACTTTCAACAGGATAAATTCTATCAAAAATCTAATAAGGGGCATATGTAGAAATGCACCAAGTCTCTGTCTGTGTGTGTGTGTGTACTGTTAATCCACGTAACTCAAGAACTCAAATTCGACACGCACGTTCCACACCACCACAGGGAGTGCAGTGCCCGGTGTCGAGGCAGTCGGACCCATGGTTGTCCAGAACCTCCCCAAAAAGGCCCCTGCCCGGGCTCTGGACAGGGCCTGTTCTGACATCATTCTGACATCCCTATAGACTCCATATGTGGGGCATGCCTGACAAAGATCTCCATATATGGGCATGAAAAGGACACAGACATAATATCTGGGTGGGGCATGCATTTCCAACTTGCATCGTTCCAAGTAGGCCAGTGCCCAACGTGCACTGCTGTAGAGCCTCCAACCGCTCTAGTATGCGTACATTTGTCTGATGCAGAGCCATTGCATTTTCTATAGCCATTGTATTTTATTTACATTGTATTTTATAGCTCAGTACTTTGAGGACCTCACAAAATTGCATTTTGCTTCTTGTACCTGTATGAGTCAGAGTAGTGGCAAATAAACCTTCTTGATTCTTGACAATCCCACAAAACAAGACATGAAATAAGTCCAGCATAATATAATTAAAAACAACAAAACCTTTTTCTTTTAATATATAAAATGCAGGCACATAGTCTATTCAATGATTTGGCAGTAGTTGGGTTTGTTTCACATATACGTTGCTGTATGACACCAGTGTTGTTTTAGTTTTAGTCATACTAAATATCATAAGATTTTTGTCGACTAAATCTACAGTTGATTTTGTCGACTAAAATGTATTTTGGCGGGCCTTGATGCCGTCGTAATGACTGACTGTTTTTACACTCTTCTTATCTCTTGTCCACTAGTCCCTTGACTCCCTTCCTAACATTTTAGTTTTTATTTGTTGACGACATTGTCAGTATATTTAGTCTTTTAGTCTTTTAGTCATCATAGCTTAGTTTTCACTTAGTTTTCATCTGTGAAAAAAGGTCGTTTTAGTCGACGAAATCAACACTGTATGACACAGTAAAAATATTCATGCATTGTCTTTCTTTACATTTCTAAAGCAGGATGGATGTTTGCCATTCTAGTCTTGTATAGGTGACTGTGGTGACATATAGTATACAGTACTTTACCGCAAGGACAGGAGATCGTGCCACAAATCTTGTACTGGTTCCTGTTACAGGATAGAAGCAGGAAATGCCCTGAGCTGAGTGTTGTTGAAATGAAATGAAAATGAAATGACATGCTACTGATGGTGAGGGTTGTAGGGTTGTTTTGGAAGTGCGTCATTGCTGCATTGAGAAGGAAACAATGTAATTCCTTTCAGTGGATTTTACTTCGCTATTGTTAGTCATCAACAGGCAACCCAGATTTGAAAATGGTGGCTCAGGGGTAGAGTAGCCGATGGGAACCACAAGGTTCCCAGTTCGATCCCGGGCTCCGGCCCCCAGAGTTGCTGTCGAAGTGTCCTTGACGAAGACGCTGAATCCCTAATTGCTCCCGATGGTGCCTTGCATGGTTTCCCAGCCATCGGTGTATGAATGTGTGAAAATGTAAGGCACAATCTATGTAAAGCCCATTGGATAAATACGCTATATAAATGCATCATTTACAAAATAAATTTGACTGAATTGGCGATAAAACAAGTTAAATATTCTTTCTGTCTTTGCTCATCCATCATATATGAGGTATATGAGCCTTTCTGTTAGTCAGCTGTCATTCCGTCAACAGCATTGGGTGTATCAGATGTCAGCCTTTGTTCGAGTGTACAGGTATCTCCACCCTGTCGTCAAAGCAACGCGGCTTAAAGAAAGGACAAGGCAGACATGAAAGCTGTGGTTGGAGGCGTGATATTTTACTCGTGACTTATGATTTTACTGTGGCTGACATTAGCGGCGTAATCTGTCTGGAAAATATGCCAAACAAGACTGTAAACAGCACTGCTGAGAGGTGTGGAACATAAAAAAGCTGAGCGAGGATGGTGATCGCAGAGTCATCACAGCATTTTTTTCTGACAGACGTGTGATGTCTTCTTAAAAAAAGAAATGTGAGAGCTGAGGTCCTCAGGTGTCACATCTAGAGAAAGAATTCAGATTTATTTCTCACAATCATATAGTATGTGTGATACTATATTGGTGTGACATGCACCAACAGACACAATATAAAACTGGGTACGATAAACTGTGTAAGTAAAGTGTGTGCCAGAGTGTAGCACATTTTGAATAAACTTAAAGTGTGTGCAAGCAATATCAGTATCAGTCACTTTAGAATGTTCTACATTTATTTTGGATATACAATATACATGCATGTTACGAAGGAACGAAGTGTCGCTCTGACATCACAACCATGGCGTCAGAGATGACATCACGATATTATAAATACAAGGCCTCAGCAGGTTCACCCGTAGAATTAAGCTTGGATCTCTAGTTGTGACTTACTCACCTTTGACTATTGAACCCACCTGCCTCAAGAGATCGCATTTCTAGCCCTTACTAACTAAGGTGTGACCTCTCGGCTTTAATTCCCAGACCAGATCTCAGGCTCTTTGATATAGAGCCTCGGTTACAATGCAGATGAAGGCTGACCAAAGTTTATACATAGTAAAACATTTTTGTGCTGAATTGTAGTAATTCTGAGCAAGATAAAGTCCAAAAATGTGCCAGGGAATTTAAGAGAAGAGAAAAGAAAATAGAAGAAAATACAAATGCAGTGTGTGCTCTGTGCTCTCGAGTATTTACAGTTTGATAACTCTGATAGAGTGAAAAACCTCTTTGTCTCTCTGCAGCAACATTGTGACCATGCAGGCGCTAGCTTGCCTTACTGCAGATATTCTCTGCGAGTTCTTTAAAATCATTTGAGCTCTGCTCAAACACCAGCAGTGTATGAATCCTGTGGGGTGGGAATTTAAGTCCCCATGGCCGGTCAAGGGCACCACCCTTGGCAGTGCTTAATTGCTGGTCCCGGGAGGAGCTGTTCATACCTGCGAGACTTATGCTGCAAAGCTATACACAGCGTACACCGTACAGTATTGGTAGCTTTGTATCTTTGTAGCTGAAGTTGAAACCAGCTCAACTTTTGTAGCTGTTGTAGCTTTTGCAGTAGCTACAAAAGTTTGTCACTGGCTTCCATTGGAAATGAAAGGTGGACTGTATCTTTGCATCTGCTTGTGTGAATGCAGCATTATACTTTTTCTCAGTTCTCTGAGGTGGTACAGGCACTGCCTAACCCTTAGTTGCCACACCTCGCCTCGAACAATGTGTGGGCAGGAATGTTCCCTAGTGCATTGGTGATGGAACCTCACCCTAGCTGCTGACAGTCAGAGAAGTCTGATTCTGTCTTCGGTCGCTTACTAGACTGTTGTTTTTCCCCCTCATAATGTCATGCGGCAGTAAGATTATGTAACATGCCAGCCATACCATCCACCTCTGTGAAAGTCTACGGGGTAAAATGATTGATGGACCCGACTCCGGTCATTGCGTCAGTGGTCGTGTCCAAAGGGAAGCCACGCTGAACCTTAAACATGTTGTTCCTGCTCTGTTTACGTCTCATTATGGAACGCTTTGTTCAGGGCGTCTGCATCTCCTCTGAACTCTGGCCAACTGCTTAACCCCTCCTGACCAGAACAGGGCCTTCTTGGCAATGGCCTGTGACGAGAGGCGAAGATGGGGGGTGGATGGAGAGACAGACGGGAGGGCTTAATGCACAAGGGGCCAGGCGGAGAGAGGAAGTGAGAACAATGAGCTGAAAAGTAAAACGGGCATACTGAAACGTTGAGAAAACGATGATGAAAGCGAAACAAGACTAAGACCTTTAAGGTAAACAGAGTTCAGTTTGAGGCTCTAATGAATCAAGATTGGGAGTATTGGCAAACGAAACCATCCTCGTCGTGGATGTAGTATAACTGATGCGTGTGTGTCTGCAATACTGCACTGACAAGTTTGATTAATGACAGCCATATTTAACCAGTGCCTCTTCCGCTTTATTTTGAGAACCACGTAGACTGATAATATGGTGCATAGACTGAAAATAAAATGTTGGAGAAAAAACCCCCAATGTAACTTAAGGTACGTTGGTTATCCGCTCTACCTGTACCGCTGCTGTCGCAAATATATAAATTTCGGCTGCTGATAAAGATGAACATTACCGCCGTCAAACAAGAGGCCTAAAGGCAAACAAAGGCATTTCCTTATACTGAAGTTCATTTCTGTAGTTCTTGCACCAACTTTTCCGAACTAGCTGAACAGTGAACACCACTGCAGAGACACCAACGCAAACACTGTGTGTCACTGGTCAGACACCCCGTGTGCTCATGATTTATATTACGGCCTGTCACGGGCGGCAGTGGATGGTAGAGCGGCCGTTCTATCCCAGGCTCCCCAGAGTTGGTGTCAATTGTCGAAGTGTCCTTGAGCAAGACACTGAACCCCTAATTGCTCCCGGGTGGTTTCCTGGACCTACGCCATCGGTGTATGAGTGTGTGTGTGTGTGTGAATGGGTGAATGTAATGCACAATCTATGTAAAGCGCTTCGGATAAAAGCACTATATAAATGCACCATGAAAGTAAAATCTGGTCTCACTCTCAACAGAAGACAGAGAGGACAGCAACGTGCCATGGGCAGTTTTGGAAGAAAAAAGAAGTTGGCTGAGGTTGTCAGAAGGTAACATCCTCCTCTGTAATCTATCTCTGAGCTATATACAAACACAACTTGATGGCAAATTATTCCTGTAGACAGATAGCACACACATTGTACATTGTGTGTTGCCAGTAGTGGCAACACTTTGTGTGCTTTGACAAATTATGTCAAAGCACACATCGGAGATTAGTTGATTGAATTTGGCGGCACATTATTGTTGATTTGGTTTTAGGCATAGTTTAGTCTACGAAATATACAGTTGATTTTGTGATGTGATGCCCGCGACGTCGTTATGGCATATATTCCACATGGTTACATGCTGAAAATAGCCTATGTGAGCTTGTAGATCTGCTATTTTCAGAGGAACCGAAGGAACCGTTCCAACATTGAGGGACTGGAAGCATTTCTAGAACCGCTTCTATTACACATACAGAGCTGGTATGTGCATTTCACGTCTGTTATATAATTCCAATGCCGTTCAGGAATACCCTTTACGGATCCATTTGGTTCTATGTACACTGTACAGTATACACTCTCAGAGTTACAGACGTATAAAGGCTCATACATAGTCTGGATCTTCGGTGGTGAGGTGACCACCGAACTACAACATGACGTCACGAGCCGCGGTGAAGAGCAAACCACCGCCACCGCCCCAGCCCTTCTCTCTGTTTTTACTCGCCACCGCTCAACGTTATTTCAGTGGTCACCTCACCACCGAAAATCCAGACTATGAATGAACCTTTAGTGTCCATTTGGAACGCCCTGGAATGGTTAAAGGGAACCGGGCGTTAATGAATTGGACTGTTAAGAGGGAAGCGTTAAAGATCTGTAATCGTTAAAATCCTAAAGGATCCCAACCCTAGGTGTGACAGTGGGTGAAGTGATCTTTTGTATAAACTCCCATCATTTGTAGCTTTCATGATGGGGAAGAAGACTAGAATAGGAAGGAAAGAACAAGAAAACAGGTCAGATATTCAACAATGAAACACGTGTGGATAGGTAGACGGATGGACCGACGAACCGACTGACACAGACATCCTTAGAGCCACACCACTAGCGGGGCTAAAAAGAGAAGCAGTGTTTAAAACACCATGGGTAATCATACAGCATAGAGGGCAACCTGATCCTCCTGGGCGATCTGGTCCACTCAGACAAAAGAGAGGGTGACTGATTGAGGACACAGCCGTTCAGGAACCTGAAAAACAAACTTGTCTTCGACATAAGGGAATTTACCCCAAAGTTCTGAGAACAGGAGAGAGTGCGATATGCAATGTGACTGTAAGGAAAGAAACGCAATAATCATGTGAAGATGAAACCCAAAGGTTTTCTCATGGGTACTAATGTAAATTCCTGTGTTCTGTTCATAGGTGTATTTCATTCATATGAATATCTACCGTTGTTTTTTTACCTACACAATACAAATCGTCAGTGTTGTGCATTTAACTCTTGAGAGTGTACAAATATAGTCACAAATGGATAAATGAACACATTCATTTATTCATTGTTTTGTGGGGGCTGAGGGGCATTTTCAAGGATTTATAACTGTGATAGAGATAGTGGAGATAGGCAGGAAATGGCAGGAGATATATGGGAAGGTCATTCGGCAAAAGGCCTCGGGTCAGATTTGAAACCAGGATGGCTGTGTAAGAACTGAGCCATAAATGGTATGCACTTTGTCAGGTAAGCCACAGGGCCGTGTCCATAAGTCCATTATGTTTAGATAAATCAAGGGTAGGCACCAAGCGTTTACCAGCACAGACTAATTGCTCTACATGTTTATTTGATATATTACATAGATAGATTTGATAGAATGGATTAGATTTATCATGTGGGACAGTCTCCGTATTGCGTTTCACCTGCTAATTAAGGCAGTGTCATTTGATTGGCAGCACACAAAAGTAAGAAGGCCAATGATATGTCACTCATTTGTGCCTTGTTTCTTGGAAACAGGATGATACATTTATGGACTAACTCAGTTCATTAGCTGATAAATTGATACCACCATCAGACAGGAGAATACAGTCTCGGCAGGCAGAGCAACAATGAATACCACGTTATGCCCTTTACAGCTTTCACCTATAGACTTGTGCGTCTCAGTAATAAATGTCACACAGACTTAATCTCTCCGTGCTGCACAATGCTCGTTTGTTTTTCCCCGCTAGTTAGCATCCTAATGAAGACATAATTGACTATAGCAGAAAGGGGACACGTGTTATTATCAGAACAACGAGTAAATGAACCAGGGATAGGGCCCCGTGCAGGGAGCTTATCGTGGACAAGATGAGTCCTGCATGCAAAGCACGCAGCGCTCTGTCATCTGCATGATGAGAGACCAGAGTTATGTATCTCCCTTGATAGCTCTCCAAATGGTCCGGGCTAACAAAGCTCTCCCAAGGAATTAGCTGGCTCTATGGCTCTACAGACACCCCCACCTCCACACTCCAGCTGAATTGTCAGATCCAGACTGGGACTTGCATAAACGATCCAGCGGGTCCCAGAGCCAGGATCAAGGACTCTGCTTTGCTATTTCTTGCAGACAGAGCTCAGTTCACCAAAGGCCAAACGAGGGGCGTGGGCCATCATCAAAAGACTCAATGCAATGTTGTGCAACTTGTGTTTCATGTGACATCATTTTGAAAGTTGCATGAGCTATTCATGAATCATGAAACTACGTAACTTATTGCAGAATAATTCTCTCATAACTGTATAATATTGCATGCTTTGCACCAATAGAAACAGCTGTGGGGTTGGTTGGTTGATATACAGGACTAATTCACTGTTTCCAAATAATGACTTTGAATTGAAATATGTCAAAAATGCAATGTGAAACCCCCTCTTTGTAAGGAAAAAACACAATATTCCTTTGTTTCAATCCCATCAGCACAAAAGAGACATTAGAGGACCATTTACGTAATGCTATTTCCTGTTTAGTTCTGACTTTAGTCCCACCTCATTGTGTGGGACAGGAAACTACTGGAATTCCTTTTGGAGATACTCATTCCAAAGGAATGGCATTCTTCAAACCACCTTTAGACTTCAAATGTAAGAGTTACATCATGCTTACTGGGAAATCCTCATGAATTCATCCCTCGTCTTTATATCTGCCACATTTCCTATCCTAAATCACTTCCAAAAAGCAGAAGTTAGGTGGGGAAAAAACGTGTTAAATAGCTTTGGCATATTATTTGTAATTCTACTCTCAGTCATGGAATGTCCCATGATGTCTAATGATGCCAATGAAACTTCTAAGCAGTGTTTTATGTCTGGGTAAGTGAGCGGAGCTTAACAGCCCAGTTAAAGATCTGTATCGTAAGTTTTTCCAGCACCACAAGCGCACATGAACCAATACCACAGAAGTTGGGGTGAAGGAGCACAGAGCTCTGGTGAATGTGAGTGTGAAACCTTGTATGCCCCGGCACCCTGGCTTGATTGAAGTGTGGTCTATCTAGTTCTAGTCAAGCAAAATGGATTCTCAAACTTGTTACTTTCTTAAGCTCCAGAAATGTTTCTAGAATGCTCACAGTTTTTCCTGTGAGAGGTTATGCTTAAACAGAAACAAATTAAACAAAAGAAAATCTATTTAAATGTTGCCTGGTTCAGCCACTTAGTGCACAGCCCATATGACAGTGTTGTGCCAGAGTAGTGAAATAGCACACATGTTAGGTTATGTACTCATGGCCACTTGTGATCTTGTAGATCGGCTATTTTTGCTATTTTCTTTTTTGAAAGCATAACAATGCAGAAGAAATAACTTAAAAAGGAAATAAATTAGAAATATTGATACCTATGGTGCCCCAAGACTGCTATCAAACTTTCACTTGAATAACATTCTTTCAGCTGAGAGCCCTCTAAACACCTACTTACAATATGCGTCAGTGAGATACAGCTGCACATGTATTTTGGGCATTGGGAAGAAAATAATGTTTTGTTTCGATTTGCAAATTAACCGAGAACAATGGAGCAAAACAGACCTGCATTTGAGTTACTGTGGGAACTGAAAGTTTCTTTGCAGAGAAGAAAGGGAAAAAAATACCTTTTAAAAATGACTTTGCAAAAGATTTATGCAGGTTCAACTTGTACAATGCAAAACAAAAAGAGACTTTCTTTGTCGGTTTGGTAAAAGTTACAATTCTGAACACATCCATCCTGCTTGTTCCTCAGAAAAAAACCTCATTTGATATTTAATTCCTCTTAAGAATTCAGAGCACAGAACTGACTTGTAGATTTTTTAAATATATGTTTATTGGTAATAGGTTTCAACAATTTAGTACAGTCTGAACATACCATTTTTTTTTCTCCCTCACCCCATCCCTCCCCCCAGTTATCGTCATCAGTAAAACAATATAAAAAAATAACATTAATAATTGAGTACAGACATACAAAAACAAACATACATACAGACAGACATATTTGTAGATGTTCTTGACAAGTGGATCCCTTTGCCTCTGCATGTCCAGACATGCAACTTAATAATGAATTGCATTTTTTTAGCGCTTTTCTAAGTGCTCAAAGTTAACGTAAAATGTTTAAAATAATGAAATTAAGAGCAGCCATTGTATTTTACCCTTCTTTCCATCCCAAATAACTTTTTAATCTCTGAAAGTAACTACATGAGTTTAATAAAAAGTAAAAACTGTTTTTGTTCACTCAGGAGGTGTATCAAATGTATTAGACAGATCATGAGTTAGTGTTTTGTGTTGCGTTGTATGAATGGTGTAGGCCTGTAGGGTAGGGTTGTCCCGATCAGATCGGGTGATCGGAAATCGAGGGACGATCACGTCATTTTCAAATGATCGGAATCAGATCTGGAGCCAAAAAATCTGATCGAGACATCCCTATTATCAATATTATATCCAAATCATGATATTAGACTGGAAATTGTCTGTGATTTGGGATATTGTGATATGGCATAAACGTGTTCTATAAAATCGGGAAGAATCGGTATCGGCAGATACTCAAAATCAAATGATCGGAACCGGAACCGGAGCAAAAAAACGTGATCGGGACATCCCTAGAATGGTGTATATGTAGTTTCTTTGATTATGATTGACACCCCAGGAAGAGTATCTGCTGTGATGCATAGTAAGCTAATGGGTATTTAATAAATAAATCAATAAATTAAATCAAAATATAGTCGTTATGCCAATTAACCCTCCTCACATATTTCTGTGGCACCCTCACCGGGAGGATGTAGCTCCTCCGTCCTACTCCTCCCATTCAACACCGCCCATTGACGGGCACCACCCAAGCCCATATGCTGGGGCGCAGCAAACACTGTCCCCCACACGGCTTCCCTCATCCTCCCAATACGGCCAAGAGTGATCATATAGAATAGATGCTGCACTACCGGAAGCATCATGCTGGGATTGAACTCCTACCCATAAGGTGGACACTACAGACTACAGTGACTTTACCATGGTGGAAAGCCAGTGCTCAAACGTTTACTTAAAAGGACCACTTCACCACTTTTCAACCTATCTTCATGATGTGGAATCCACTTAGAAACTGCAGGATTTCCAGTCCTGAAAAGTTGCAATGCGAAAATGGAAGCCATCGTTCTGACGCTAGTAAAGTCACTGTAGTGTCCATAAGGCTACAAGTACAAGTCCGGAATTCATAATGCGTCGTCGATGCATTGTTAGCTTGTAGATCGGCTATTTTCAGATGTCCGAAATGTAGGGCTGATGGTTATAGTGTTTTTTTGTAATAATAATCAAAATCTACAAAGTAACTAGTAACTAAAGTAAAAGTCACTCGAGTGGATCATAAAAACGCACGTTTTATGTTTTTGTGTGTATGCCCTGGTTTCCCAGATTAACACAAATTATCTAAAAAGAATGAGATAGCGTTCAATAACCTTCTGGAAGAACTTAATAACATGGTCTCCACTGTAGTATCACAGCCTAGTTTACAGTTTACACACCACCTAGTTTATGAAGGTCCGTTCATGTAACCTTCCCCCTCCTCCATCATTAACCCACATCTAGGACTCTGCCATCTGATGGTGAAATACAGCCCATGCAAAACAAAGAAAAGTAGCCCACCTGCTCGCTGTGAATAATCTCATAAGCATGGCTCTTAACTCTGCAGGTTAATGTTGCAATTGACAAGTGCAATTAGAAAAGCGCTGAAAGATTCAGGGATTCAGCAGAGCTGAGAGTTTTTAACGTGGAGTTCCTCCCCTCCCTTCTTGTTCCACAGCTGAGGGCGGGCGGCGGGGAAAAAAAGCTGAAAATGAACAGCCTTGAAACGGCTTTGCCCGCGTGTCTCCTTGCGCACAGGCTTTACCGGACGACGAGTTGCATGAGTGATGCTCTGTGGAGGTTTACGGTGTGCTCGTTTGCCCCGTATTTTGTTACCCGTGTGTGCACCATGCCTCACACGCGCACCGGGAGAGACGTTGGCTCTAGTCTCTGCGGCCCCAGCCATATCATCAGGCCATCCATCTTACAGAGAGGGCAGATTATTATGGAGGCGACAGGCAGCTTTAGTCCAGGGGGGGCAGGTGGGACCGCTGCTGCTGCACGGATGAACTATAGGCTGCTACTGTTCTTTTACTGCAGTGGTTCTCAAAGTGGGGTCCGGGGGACCCCCAGGGGTCCTTGAGAGGGTTCCTGGAGGTCCCCGGCTGCAGCAGAAAGGAGTTAATGATATAACATCAAAGTCTGTTTAACCACTTCAACCCTATAAAGTTTGTTTAAAGTCCAACAACCCGTTCTCAGTTTTTCCCTTGACTTTTGACCTTTAAAATCCAATCGCTGATCTTGTCTCCAGGGCTGTCCACTGATCAGCATCTCTAAAGTTTCATGAAAATCTGATAGACAAAATAAACAAACACACACACGCGCACACGCAGACGGCACCGATGTCAATATCCTGCCATGCTTTGCTGCAGGCAGCGAAATTAATTTAGGAGCAGAGAAAATAAAGAAATATCCCACAGAGTCAACGTTTTAGGGTAGAAAAAACAGAAGCAGACATCAAACTTCTGTCACTTACAGAAAGGGGACTTTGTAAGGCTCCCTGCTCACAAGAACAATTGAATTTGGATGTCTCTCCCAGCATTAGGAAGCTATGATAAAATACAGAAAGAAGATAAGATATTTTATTCTGATTGTGTTACCAGTGTGCACAATGTACTGTAAACAAAATACATTCTATAAATATAGATTTAATAGTCTTGTTAATTCTTCATACAATTATAGAGATGAACTGTAGGCTTCTAATTTTGTTGGCTTAAACAAGTTCCTGTGCTTAATGCTCCCCTTTCTTTTAAAGCTTTTGTTTATGTGAAGGTAAAGAAAAGGAGTTTCCAGAATGTAATAACAGATTATTGATGTTTTGGCAGAGTGTGGTGTGTGGGCGCGTGCCTCTGAGAGAAAACAGGCCATTTAAATTTAAAGTACAGGAGTGTCTGTTCTACTCCACTGGTCAATGAGAAACATTCATTATTCACTTGTTTTTTCTTGTTCTTCTCACAGCAGAGAAACACACGCACGCGCACACACACACACACACACACACACACACACACACACACACACACACACACACACACACACACACACACACACACAGACACAGACACACACACACAAGATCTCCTAAGTGATTGGAAATTAATAAAGCCTGATCTATACTTTATCATTCATACATCAGTGTATAAAGCAGTGGTTCTCAAACATTTTCCTGTCAAAGACCAGTGGTGGAAGGTAACTAAGTAAAGTTTGAGGTTTATCAATATTTGTACAATTTCCAATACTTTTTCTACTCCACTACACCACAGATCTATTGTACTTTTACTGTAGCTACTGCAATTATTACAATTAACACTTTAGTTACTATAGTTATGTTGTAGATCGTGATTATTATTATTACAACACATGTATACATTCATTTTGGCCATTTGAAAATAGCAGATCTTCAATAGGACACATTGTGAGCTTGTAGTTCTGCTAGTTTAAACATTTGAACACTTTAAATGAGACGTTCTGCATAATGACTACTTTCTACTGTTGGTACTTTAAGTAGGCCTACATTTTGATGCCAATACCTTTGTATTTTTATTCAAGTACATTTGGAATTCTATATTGTAGTGTACTTTTCAAAAATAAATGAATGAATAAAATACAAAATCCACAAAATTAACATGTATTTTGCAGCACACCCATGAGGAAATATTTTGAGAAAATATCAGACATACAAGCTCACGACACGTCGCAGCTTGTAGATCAGCTAGCATAGCCAATGGTTAAACCGTTTTGTATGCTATATTAACTCATTTTGCCTGGGACCCTCTGGCACCGCCTCAAGGACACCTGGGGGTCCCAGTACCCAGTTTGAGAACAAGTAAAATGTAAGTGCTCCAGATTATAAAAGGATCTGTCGACATATCGAAATTATATTGATGTCATGACATACTTCTTATTTCCGCGTGTCTTTGAAGCATGTGGTTAGATGACAGTTTCCCATTTCTTCACTCAGTCATTTGCATCATTATTGAACTCTGCGAGATCTTTTAAGCTGCACTGGTTAGGTATAGTAGAGAGGGCAGACAAGGCCGTGCTGCATCGTATGGTCCTCTTCTCCACATTCACAGATGGTTGGGCCGCTTCTGTAGCCCCATCTGACCACATCTGGCCATATCATATGATATGAGACTAGATATTATCGTCTGGGACTTTGAATATGGTTTTAATCACGTATTCATTTCATCACTTACTCAAGTCGTTATACATCAGCTTAAGTAGCCTTGCCGAGCCATGAGGCCCTTAGGGAAGGAGCCTATCTCCTGTTTCTGTAGTGTGAGGCAGCTTGATGTACAAGTACACCCCCTGGACATGACGCTAGTATGTCGCAGGGACTTACCCCCAATCCAACCCTTGATGCTGAGTGTCAAGCAGGGAGGCACTGGGTCCCATTTTTAGAGTCTTTGGTATAACAGCTTGCATTCCATTCATACCTTAGTGGGGCTTTCTGTAGTCACGTTTGCAGTCTCTAGTCATGAAGCGGTGGGGGAGAGGTGAGCAGGTTTAATACCCCATTGGCTGTGGGGCTTAGTGCACGCTGGTCGCTGGGCAAGACCTATAGAGAGCATTGCTGGAATCTGGCGGACGTAGTGGGATTTTGGTGAAAGTACCGCTCAAGGAAATGACGTTGACACTTTAAAAATCTGTTGACATTCTCCGTGTATGAAACAAGTGCTGTGATTGGTCGGGAAATATAATATCCGGGGGAAATGCATCTGACCGATGTTCCGGGCCCGACACTTCCGGCTATGCACTCTCTGCCTTAGGTTCATAGGTTGTGACCAGGCTTTTCTCTTCGCAGATGAGTAAGGCTAGGCTTAGTGTCCCATTGGCTATAGTTAGAGGCCAGCCAATCATGAAAATCTTGCCACTAGACCATGTGACTAGACTAGAAAGTCCGATCATTGATCAGCTCTGCAAGCTGATGATGATAATACTAAAAATAGCTTAGAAGCAGACAAGCTTTATTTTGCCCATATCGCCCACTGACGCCCTGCAGCTCTAGATTGTAGTGTTGTAGAGTTGAGGAAGAGGCGGTTGATGAAAGCATAGGTGTGCGGTGAGATATAGAGTATAGTGTGCAAGAAGGAAGCACAACAAAATACAGCACATGAAAGGGAACAGGACTAAAGAGACAGGAGAAGAGAAATGAGGGTGAGAGAGAAAATATATATCACAACATGCGCACTGGTAGAAATACAATTCTCAGTAGTGCCTCAGTACACACACACACACACACACACACACACACACACACACACACACCACACACCTGTGCCTGTGCGCCTGCACGTGTTCCCTACGGGTGGCCACTGTGTAATTTGGCACATCCATTTCCTAGACTGGGGTTTGTCTTCACTCTTCAGTGCTGTGGAGGAAGTCACACGTCGCCCCACAGGGGCATTTCAGCCAATCCACACCAATGATGTCACTTTGGAGCACGATTACCGAGCTGCAAAACAACAAGCCATAATAACTGTAGGGAAGGGTGGCGTGCTTCCACTCGTAACTCCTGTGTCCCGTTGCATCATGGGAGGCAGCGCCGTGCCGATGTAATCAAGCCTTTAGGTGACTTCTTGATGGACTGACCCCGTTTTTCTGTTACTGTACCGCCGTGTCGCCACTGTAAAACTCGCCGCTCCTCTTTCTTTCAGAACAGGTGTTGTGATGAGATGTGACTCCCCTGCTGTAATTCGACTACCCCGCCCCTCCTCTACTGTTCTTGTTAGAACTCGACTTGTTATTTGGGGCAAAACAAATCCAATACATTGATTTGATTGATTACCGGTATGTACGTTTTCGGTCATTGACACTATAGAAGGGCATTATTTTCGGCTCTCGGCGGATTACGCGACAGTGTGATATGAGTCTGGCTTATTAGCCAGGCTAAGGTGCTTTAGCACCACTTGGTGTCTATCCGTGCACGTCCCTGTCTCCATGGTGCACCTTAGCGCATAGCGCAGCTCTGCATACAGCATCGGTAGACGCCTACGTATGTTCTTACAGATACGCACTGACACCCACACCCACCCTACCCAACCATGTCTAAGTTAACTATTAACTCCCAGACAAGACCACTGACCTCCACACTGACACCTATATACGTCCAACTCCCCTCTAACCACCTGCGGTGCACCCTAGTCCGGCTATCCACTCCACTAGCTGCACACTGACCTCCACCCCCACACCATACCTCTACCTTAATTAATCATGGCGCTCTGTGAGAAGAAACCAGGCTCTCTACCCCATCTATGGTGCACCGTATAGCTATATGAGCCGAAGTCGAATTCTGGCAGCGAGTCAAATCTTGGTACAATACCGGTGCTAATTAGGCGGTTCTTCTTGAGGCAGTGTATCCCCATCCTCGTCTCCATGGCTACCACCAGGAACCCCCACCCCCCTCCCACACAATTTCCTGCATGCCTTTGATAGTTGTCTCTCAGCAGTGACCCATTTTAGACCTGTGCCACTCTCTGAGTGTAAACTATAACCTAACCGTAACAAAGGGGTCTAGTGCCATGATCCCCACAACCTCTTTGGTACAACTTCTTCCTGTTCCTGTAACTAAACAGCCCTATTGTTCCTTGCGCGTGCCTCGCATCAGTTCCCCATATGAGTCTGAAGAGTTTAAACATTTATTCTTCTGCCCTAAAGGCTGACCCTAACAAGTCTTTCCTCTCGCCATGGATACGTACGTTGAATGTTGATGTTTCTGAAACATTTCATATCAACATTTCATACAGTCCATGTATAACCAACTATAGGTGTAGTCTCAAGTACTGTAGTGTAAAGTAAAGTAGGCTACACGTTTTTAGAGGATCTACTACAGTTGTTCCCAAACCTTTTTTGTCGAGACTGTCTGTCTGTCTGTCTGTCTGTCTGTCTGTGTGTGTGCGATAGAAATGAGATGTTTGCCCGGGACCCAAACTAGTGACAATAGCAGATCTACAAGCTCACAACACGTTGCTTCACACAACGTTGTGTTGCATTGTGTTTTTGTACAAAGTACAAACACATATCAATAATAGTGTCAGATGTACAAGCTCACAATGCGTGTACATGCGTGTTTGAACTTGTATCAGCTATTTTATTTCACAATTTGAAATAGGGCTCAAGTGGTTAATTATTAATGCAAATCTACCTTTTCCCTTCCTAGAAATGCAGTGTAGTGTACTACAATATATAAAATTTGCCTTTACTTAAGTAGGCTACAGAAGGCTACTCAAGTATGCTAAATGTAATTTGTTACGGTCCACCATCTAATCTTATTTAATCAAACGCATAATTTCAGTTTAAATGGGAAAAGTATTTTGAAGCAAGCAGCTATAAAAATGTACTTCAACATTGAAATGGACACCACAACTAGGCCACTAATTGGCAGCACTGCAGTGACTGCACATCCAATAGGAATGGAGAAAAGAGAAAGGGTTCTAAATGTATATTATCGAAAGAATTAGGAATGCATTCGCACCATGGCACAGATGGACAATATTGCTACTCTCTGTGCACACAAGTGATTGAAATCAGTTCAAAACAATAATATAAAGAGGCTCTATACCTACTTACCTACTCATAGTCTCTAGGTATATATTTATATATCCTCTCTGTTTTTTTTTCTCCATAAATCAATGCCATTGCACACCGTTTACCGTCTGTGTGTTGGTTGATATTATTTTGCTTCCAAAATAAAAATATCAAGGAAGTACGGGAAAAAAATAATTAAAAAGGTTCTTTTCATTTCACAATTGTCTTCAAAATTGTCGTGGAACGGAATTGGCACCAAAAACGTCTGAACTTGACATCCTGCGTCTGCGAGCAAAGTGTTGTTGGGTTATGGATGAGCGTAACGTAGGGTCGTAGGCCTATACCATAATATGGACTCATCAAGGCTTACTATTTATCAATTAAGTATCCTATGAGCTATGAAGTTAGAACAGTCAAACAAGTCAAAACTAAAGTCAGAAATTGTACTTTTCTATATAGCCTACAGTACACCCTTTCCACGGCAGCTATACAGGCCTATGCCAGAATAATAGCCAGGGTAAACAAACAGTGCTTAGCTTACCCTGTTATTTTGTCATATGGCTGCCGTGAAAAAGGCACACAAGCATACAGGTGTTACCAATATGATATAGCCTGCTAATTAACAATAGCAGCAGCAGGCAGCAGCGACTATGTTGTGATAGCATACACTACAGTGATAGAATGCAGTGCACATTATTGCTGATAATGGAGATGGTCCATCGGTTAGGTTTGGGCATTAGTGTCTATTCACCAATAGTGAATGGTTTTTGAGTGGTGCAGCCACTCCAAGGAACAGCAATGTCCCTATGTCCATCCCTATGTATGTCCCTTATGTGACTACCACTGCCCGTCGCACAACAGAAACTGAATGTTATAATTACGTTTATTTTTATTTTTATTTCATTGATATTTAATGTTTCATGGTTAGTACGAGTCGAGTCGCCACCAGCTGAGTTTACGTCGAGGAATCTCAGGAAGGCAATGTGTTGACAGCTGGGCGTGACGTATATTAGCAGCGACATTGCCTTCATATGTAGTTTCAAGGCTTTTACGGCCATATTAATTCCATTTTCTCCAGAAACTGGCTGTATCAAATATGAATGGACATCATTAACGACGCACAGCCACTCCCCTGACAGAAAGGCCGGGGTGGTCGGATTATTTTTCAAACACAGTTCTTATATTAAGCGACCTAAAATCGCCCTATGGGGATTACAATGCAAATAAAAAATACATGAACCTGTGTATTGACTGAAAGTGACGTCGGACTTCGGTGCTCTATGTGTACATGCGGTTAGATATAAGGTAGGTCCACATAGCAGCATACAGTATGTACATGAGGTTAGACATAAGGTAGGTCCACATAGCAGCATATACAGTATGTAAATGAGTTTATAGATAAGGTAGGTCCACATACAGTAGTCCTAAGGGACCAATCAAACAAACAGTAGTCCTTGGGGACAAATCAAACAAACAGGCCTGATCACGCTGCGTGCCGCAGAGTGATCTTATGCCCTAGGATAGGTAGTGTAGAAAAACATTTGGAACAGAATCTGCAATAGAATTATAGCTTTCTATATTCTATGCTTTATTGTTGCTACACTGCCTGCCGGACATTGCACATAGGAGAGACTCATTATTGCGCTGAATGATTGTTATATAGGCCTGGAAATTGGGTTAAATATTTTGGAAAAGTGTTGGAAATTCATTGGTAAAAATGTGTTGCATGTTTTTCTTTTGGGCTCCCGTCAGACCTGAGGAAGAACTTTGAGGAGGAGCCGATGGGGAAGGAGGTGGCGTTGGACCAGGAGCTGCTGCTGCAATGTCACCCTCCAGAGGGAGTCCCACCACCCGAGGTGACACACACACACACACACACACACACACACACACACACACACACACACGCGCTCCACAACTGGCTCACACATATTTATAGGTTTGTAGCGCCAGAATGAACTAGGACGACAGCAGTGATGGATGTACTCAGATTGTTTGATTTGATCACACAGGTTACAGAAATTTGAAGTGATGACACAAAGTGATGCTGATAAATGTATTTTGTGTTTATTATAATGAGCTGGAGAGACAGGGAGACTATGATTACTATCATAATCTGGAGCTTTAACCTTATTGTTACAAAAAATACCACTTACCCTTTGCATCGATCCGATAAAGGAAGACCTGTCTGTCTGTCTGTCTGTCTGTCTGTCTGTCTGTCTGTCTGTCTGTCTGTCTGTCTGTCTGTCTGTCTGTCTGTCTGTCTGTCTGGCTTCTCGAGGCCATTTTTGAACGTTACCAACTCTACTTAGCTCTAGGGCCGCAGTTTTCGCTGTCGCTGCGCATGTGCGCCGTTGTCACGGTTACCGTCCCCTGTTTTATATAGTTTTTGTCTTAGACGACGCCTCCAAAACCATATCTCTCCACAATGACGATCTTAAGCTCAGCTTCAGCAGAAACAGGTACATTTCACTGCAACACGCAGCCCTGGAGGAGTATTAGCAGCGCAACGTTTAGCACTTAGAATCAGAGAGAGAGATAGTGTTGCACTGTTGCCTGCTAATTACAATGTGGAGTGTGCATGAGAGAGAGCGAGAGAGAGTTGTGTTTTCCCCCACACAGTAACTGTCATTTCTCGACCATTTCGAACACTGGCATGTTCCTGTGGGTCTGGAAGTTCCGGGGACCCACACACAGAGTTGCACACACACACACACACACACACACACACACACACACACACACACACACACACACACACACACACACACACACACACACACACACATGCGCGCGCACACACACACACACACACAGACAGACAGACAGACAGACAGACAGACAGACACTCTTTTTGGTGTAATGGCTGTGTCTTGTGTACAAATTTAAAGTAGTGTAGTCTAGAAGCCACACATCCTCCTTTTGACTTATTGGCACTCATAATATTGTAGAGATTTTTTTTAAATGCAAATCAATATCATGCAAATAGTAAATACTGTGTCCTGTAAACCCTGTTGATGAAGTGTCTGCAGGTGCTTTCTTGAACCCACACAATACAATACGAGCCAAACCTGCACACAAGTATAACAAAATACTGCAGACAGAGTCACTTTCTTGTTAAACAAATCCAGTTCGTTTCACATCAGGAAAAAAGGTCAAGGGACAAATTGTATAAAGCAAACTCAGCATGATAAAAAAAAAAGCACAATCACTGGCAACTGAATTTCCCATGCGGGATCAATGAAGGATCATCATTATTCTAGTGAAAAATATGTCTGCATGTGCTCTGTTATCAAACAGACAAAGACACTTGTGTCTGTCATCTTGCACCTTGAGACTGACCGTTCCCTGGGGAGGGGATAATGCCTTTTTAATGAATGTGAACACAATGTGAAGCAATCATTTAGCAAGCTAGTGTTTAAAAATATTCAGAGATTGGGAAAAGTACTCGTGTGTGCTGCCTGTTGAGGCATCCGAGCTGGACTCGCGTCTCATCTTCAAAGAACTGCCTGGTGTGCATTGTTGTTAAATGGTGATAGGACAACTTGGCAGCTTTGATCTATCTTGCTTGCTTGTGTATCGCCCTCCCATTTGAAAGTGCCTGTGGCATATTTTAGCTCATAATGATACGAGTTGTTTTAATTTTAATACGGGCGGCAGACTTGCCTCCTTCCATTTCTACTGTAGTGCATAGGCTATAGCTGCAGCGTCAACAACATAACTTAACAGCGACACCTTCACAGTTTGACTGCATAACCCGTGTTCCACGCTATTTAATCCATTGTCTCCCCCTGCGTAATATGCTAAATCTGCTATTTGTTTTATGTGTTTAATTCGCCGTTTTTTAATAATTAAAAAGACGAGTAATAGAGGGTATGCGCATGCATAAAGTGAATGGCAAATCGAGTGGCAAAGTGAGTGACAAAGTCAGTTTAACGTCGTTTAACATCGCTTAATGCAATCAAATAGGACTTTTATGTTTAGATGTATGGGGTGCTGTACATGGTCCTTTGATATGACCACGTACAGCACCTTTTCAAATTTTTTAATATTGTGTAAAAGTTCATTTTCTTCCCAAATATAATTCAAAAAGTGAAACTTTCATATATTATGTATTTAAAACTTTTTTTGTTTTAATCTTGATGATTATGGCATACAGCTCATGAAAATAAAAAAATCCTATTTCAAAATATTATAATATTTTACGAGAGCACTAAAAAAAAACCTTTTTTTTTAAACGAGAAATGTTGACCAACTGTCAAGTATATTAATGTATGCAGTCAATACTTGGTCTGGGCTACTTTTGAACACATTATTTCATCAATGGGGTGTGGCATGGAGGTGATCAGCCTTTGTTCACTGTTGAGGTGTTATGGAAGCCCAGGTTTGCTTTGATAACAGCCGTAAGTTAATGTGTATTGTTGAATATAGTGTCTCACACCTTCCTCTTGACAATCCAACCTCTCTGTGGGGTTCAGATCAGGCCAGTTGGCTGGTCAGTTAAGCAGTAAGCACAGTAATACCATGGTCAGTACACCAGTTACTATTAGTTTTGGCTCTGTAGGCAGGTGCCACGTGCTGTTGGAAAAGGAAGATCAGCATCAACATAAAGCCTGTACGGAGGCACATAGTGCTGTAAAATATCATAACGGTTGTGTTGAGACTCTGGACTTGATAAAAGAGTGATGTTATCTGCTGGTGTTGAAAACTCAACACTGGTTTCAACAGCATTAGTGGAGGCTCCAGGAGGGGTCCACGCGCAGTCGCGCACCCACCTCATCTTTTTTTCTAGTTTGGATTTTTTGCATCCATAGGACCTCTAGTATCCAGATTTTGATGTTTTATTACCCCTATGAGACCTGCGGAAATGCTATATGGAACACTGGAGAGGCTGTCTGTGCAATTTCCGCCTATTGTAAAAATGAGACCAATTTACTGTATCTATAGCTGTATGAGACCACGGTACTGTATCTACCGTATAGCTGTATGAGACCACTGTACTGCATCTAGATACCACTGTACTGTATCTAGACCACTGTACTGCATCTATAGCTGCACAAGACCACTGTACTGTAAGTACCAAGTAGACCACTGTACTGTATCTATATCTGTATGAGACCACTGTACTGCATCTATATCTGTATGAGACCACTGTACTGCATCTAGACTATACTGTGCTGCATCTACTGTATAGTGTATAGACATTTGTACTGTATCTATAAACCACTGCACCGCATACAATATATAGCCCATTAGATACAGTATACACATGTAATAGACCCCATACATTGACCACTGTACTGTATATAGATCACTGTACTCAGTGTACTGCATCTTAAATAAACTCAACACAACATGTATAAAGCACATTTAAAATGACCAGGCCACCCAAAGTGCTGTACAGGTTAAAATACAATTTAAATGGAAACAAAAACAAAACATTAACATCTGTAAAGGAAGATCATGGACTGCCAGGCTCAGCTGTCACTAAAGACCATGCAGGCAGAAGGAATTAATCTTTAATACAGATTGAGTAATATCCATTGTCTGGGAAACTCTGGTGTGTAGGGGGCTATGGGCAATATATTTCCGCAATATATGACCTCTCTTCCAGGGCAAGGCATCCATTAGAAATGGATTAGACTCATCTATAGTATTTACAAACTGAACTCCCTGGGCAACCAGTGACCTCCAGGAAAGTCTGGATGGCAACCGAGGAAGGTCAGTGACACTGGAGAGACAGCTGACCTCCAGGAAAGTCTGGCAGGGCAACAGGGGTTAGCAACCTCTGTTGCAGCACTCGCAAGAGTCTCCCGGGAGGAGGGGAGGAAGAGAGACTCGATGGGACAGATTCAACGACAACTATGACAGTGACACAGACGCAGAGAAGGCTCCCTTGACTCAAATACACAGTAAGGCCAAGTGTGGACAAGGACGGACACAGGCCTTCTCTCCTGGTGCTGGTTGCGCCTCGGTGATGGCTTCCCCTTCGTGGACTTGTCTATAGCTGGAAGCCTGGAGGGGCAGTGACTTGGCCAATCACTGCTGACCCGCCAACTGGAGAGTGTAGTGGTTGAGGGTTGAAACACTCCAGGCCAAGACATCCATTAGAAATGGATTATATTTACAAACCTTCACAGCCTGGGGGGCCGAGGCTCTTGTCTGACTAATGACTGTAGGACTGTTGGTATGTCTAACCAACGTATGCACCCCAACGTCTTTGCCCTTTTTTATATTTGAAAAACATTTTTAAATGGCCGATCTACACATTTTGAGCTTGTTTTTTTTTAAAAGGCAATGAAGTTTAGGGATAAAGGTATAAGGCACTGACGAGCCCCATATATTTATTTTGGGTCTCGAACTAAAACGTTTGGGAACTATACTGGCCTTTGAACACTGAGCTATTTGCATTTTCAGACTATTTCGAGTCAAGAATGGAATGAGATCATGAGATTAAACCTACAAAGAGAGTACATGATGACATATTTTGGCTCATGGGATACAAATATTCCAATGCTTCATTTGGTAAACTGTTTACCGTGCAGCTATGGTTGAGAATTTATGTGTTATTACAGCATATAGTAAACTATTAATAATACATTATAATAAATAATTCATACATACAATAAATACACTCTCATTTAAACCCAATGTCCTCCCTGATTGACCTCTGCACATGCAAGACCAAAATCTTAAAACTCACCTAAAACTAATTTGTTTCCTCCCCAGGGCCAAATGATGTCAAGCATACGGGTGGGGGTCTACATTGCCTAAATTATGACTTTGATTTGAATAGTTACTAACGTCATAGAGCGGCCGTGAAGTACTTGGAGCTATATTAAATAAAAAGTGATATGCAACTCAGATGGAGCTGAGTGAACACCATGGCGATAATGCCGCTCGCTCGGGCAACTCTTCAACCGCTGCATTGGTTTATTGAACCGACATGGTCTGCATTCCTCACAAAAAACTATCCATGCAGAAATATAAAATGCCAAATATGATACTTTTACTCAAGTAAAAAATGCAATAGTCCGGCAGCCAGGGTTGTGGTGTGGGAAATTTGGTATATATATATATATTTTTTTTATTGGCCTAAAATATTGTCTATACATTCATGAATCCACTTGCTGGTTGGCTGTCAGGATTGAGCCATTTGTTTTATAGGTGTTTATGTTTATATGTGACCATACCATTGTCATTCTCTACAAGGCAAAAATGTCAAATGTCAACATCTCATTATGCTTTAAGTATAGCATGTGACATGTCAAACTAGGGGATTTTCAGCCGGTCAGCAAGTGGATTCATGAATGTATGTATATAGACAATAGTTTTGGCCAATAAAGACTATATACCAAATTTCCCACTTTAAACAAAAGAAGCCTGTCGGCTGCCGGACTGCAAGTTATTTTTCCACCTGCTGGATGTTTATATTCCAGGCACACAGACATAAACAGGACAGTCAATACTCCTTTATGAGAAACTCTGGGAAAATTACTGCTGCAGCCCAACATAACAGATTCTCAAGTAAATTATACACAAATAAACACGCTGGGGTTATTTAGGTGAAGATCGGTTATATTCCGTAACGAATTGGAGACGATGATTCAAGTCGAGAGAGAGAGAGAGCGGTTGATCAGGAACGTGACGCCCATATACGGCATGGACGAGCGAGAGATGACTCATAAAGATCCGTGGAACGCTCAGCACTTCCCCTCAAATAACCCTCTCTCTCTCACACTCTGTGCTGGCGGCAGGCTGGACGAGCGATGAGCTGACCGGACAGTGTACCGTCCGCTTGACTGCGTCTGCAGTCATTAAACGTGCCAGAGATACTGTAGGAGTGTAGGTACTTCATAAGAAAATGACTCGGTGCCCTCGTGAGTAAAAGAGTCTGAGAGAGAGATAGATGGAGTGCTGAGTTTGGATCAGTAGTCAGGGTCTATCATAACACTGCACCATAACCCCAGAGCCTCTTCTGTAAGTGTTTTACTAGGATGCTGTCAGTGGTGGAACGTAACATTCACTTAAGTACCTTATACTTGAGTATTTTCAATTTCCAATGCTTTTCTGTACTTCTATTCCACTATACATCTCGGATCCAAACATTTGTACTTTTACTCCACTACGTTTATTTGAAAACTTTAATTACTAGTTACCATTTTGATTACTATTACAAAACATACATTACTGTAACCACTTCAGCCCTATATACATTTCGGCCATTTGAAAATAGCCAATCTGCAAGCTCACAATGCGCCACACCATTGTGTGACTTTTACTCGTAACGGAGTAGTTCTACATTGAAGTATTGAAACTTTAACTTAAGTAAAACATTTGAGTACTTGTCCCACCACGGTCCATGGCATCGCTGCATGCACGACTTTGCATGAATTAAAGAGTGAAATGTTGCAATCAGATAGACCCCCAAGGCTGTTCTTCTCAAAGCTTATTTTAGAGAGTGAAAGAGAAGGAGAGGGGGGGACGGGGGGGACGCAGAGAGAGACGGACACACAGACAGACAGATGGAGAGACAGAGAGAGAGAGAGGGGTACAGAAAGGAAATCCTTTAGGGAGACATGAACATGCTGCAAGTTTTTTTTTCCTTTCCTTTCTTTTCTTGAAAGGGGAACTGTAAAATATGTAGAAAAACAAACAGTGATCACCAGAGGGTGGAAAAAAAGTTGAGAGAACCCTCCTCTTCATTTTTACAGTTTTAATTTGGCACATGGCACAATCAGCATGTATGCATCTGGTATACATAAATAAATATTAAATATATTTATACATAAATATACATATAGAGCTCTTACAAAGTCACCTAGAGTGGTCTTGGGTCGGAATGTTGTTGTGAAGGACGACAACATTACATAGAAATGACTTGATTTTATATGTTGGTGCTATTCAGTAATCGACCTGCCAAGCGGATCGATATCTCCATAGAAGCCCTATACATATATGTATGTATGCCCATATTTATATATATATTCAAAGAAATACAAGTGTGCACTGATGTAGGTTGATTCAGTGCAAACAGGCCACTCTCTGCTTCTTAAGAGGAACTCTTACAAAGTCAATGGAATCATGTCAGTTAGTTTGCTTGAATCTTTAGCTATTTTTTTTTCATCTCTTACACGTAAAATAATCAATTTATTTTTATAATCTTTTAAGCAAAAAAATAATAATTAGACATATATATATATAACTTTTTCTTAAAATAACAAAAGTGCTATTTCGCAAAGACAGACACCCAGAGACGCAGCAGATACACTGGTGGTGGTGAAACTAAATTAACGACATGAGTAGATAAACCCCGCCCGCCCCAACTGGCCACATTATACACCCAGCGAACAAACCAAAAACAAAACGGGTGCACGGACACACACACACTCGCACACACACACACGCACACACACACCCACATACACTCGCACACACACACACACACACACACACACACACATAGGCACGCGCGCAGACAACCACACTGCTTCTTCTGTCTCACGTTCAGACAATCTGTCTCGTCCTTTATCTGGAGTCTCGTATGCCACGTGGGTGCGCCGGAAACCATTTTCACATGCACACAAACACACAGGTGCTCTAAGCAGCATGTGGTACGTGCACACTTTGTGGAGATAATATCAGATAGCTTTTAACAGATAAATTGACTGTAAAAGATGCACTTCTTTTTTTTTTCCTTTAACAAAAACAATCACAGTAACATTGTTTTAATCTCGGCCTTCTGACCTCGTGGCAAGAGTCGTCGGTCTCAAAGAAAATCATTTATATACGAGCAAAAAAAAAGAAAAAAGATGACACCATTTGTGTGGCTATGCAGCGCAAAAAATAGGGTTGCCCAAAATGGGCTTAAAATCTCCACGTCTGCACGTCAAGGTTCCCAACCAGGATTTAGTCTCTCATCTTTGAGTCTAAGTCGGCGTATAACACACTCCACTCGGAATAGTCTCAGAGAATACAAATCGTGATAGGAAAACTAAACAAAACAAGCTTCTGTAAGGCATAGAACCGTAAAACAAAAACCCTCCCCCGAAAAAAGCAATTAAAAACATTGCGCGAGAGTATTCACGTATAGAGGCCATTGTTATTGGTATGTCTCCCGCAGGAGGAGTGACGGAATGGGAAATAAAAAGCACTTTTCTTTGTTTTCGGTATGAATTCAAGAACAAGAAAAAAACCTCCAAACGTGTAGATATATTCTCCTCAGTCTGCTTAAAAAGGCTTTTAAAATGATTATTTAGAAAAGAAAACAACAGACAAACACTGCAGAAAGGTCCACCTCTCCATTGGTTGGGACGAGGGGGGGGGGGGGGCAAGCAGTTTTATTTTGGCAGCTCTGCACAACTTGACATCCACGGAGAGTGTTTCAGTGACTCTCCTCGTAGTAAAAGTCTATTTATATCTCTTCGCGTTTAATCCGACTCCTCCTGCTCTCCCCATCGCCGAACCCCCCCTCACCCTTTCCGTGGTATTTATAAAACACAATTCTCTCTGCTCTCTTTTTTTTCGTCCTCCGTCCAACACCGACGCGGCTAGCCCGCCACCTCCGCCTCTCGCGCACTAGGCTGGGCTAACCTCCGGGCCTCCTCCCTTAAAGCTATACGCGAGTGGTGGAGTGCGAGTGCGGCAGGCCGGTGGAGTTGAAGCCGGCCGTGAAGGTGTTGTACGGGTGCAGGTTGGGCATGCCCACCAGCGAGTTGGGGATCATGGTGATGGTGTTGGGCGTCATCAGCGGGATGTCGTCCGGCGAGCGCCGCAGCGTGAGCGTGTAGTCGGGCAGCGAGGCCAGCCGCAGGGCGCCCTCGTTCGAGTTGCCCGCAACCTCGCACTCGTGGTGCGTCTGGTTCATCTGCAGCGACATGATCTCCTCCTCGGGCGTGGTGGCGCCGTGGTGGCCGATGTCGTTGGAGGTGGCCTGGCCGCGCTGTGGGCTGGCCACCCCGTGGTGGTGGTGGTTGGAGTCCTGGCGCCCCCGCTTGTCCTTGCGGTAGTAGAGCGCGGCGAACGCCAGCACGTTGAGGAAGAGCAGCGAGGCGCCCACGGCGATGGTGACGCTCAGCTCCGTGGAGTAGTCGCGCGGGTTCTCCACCACCAGGGGGCCCGACTCCTCGTCGTCCTCCCACGACTCCTTGTCGTCGCTGTTGTAGGCCGGCGACATGGGCGGACGCTTGGTGTTGAGCGGCCACGACGTCTTTCCACTGGGGCTGTCACGGGCACAAGATGCAAGTTAGGGATGGGACATTTGGAACATTACAATACCACCATATCTTTTCAAGCAGTATCACGACACACAATATTTTCACGATGTTTTGTCATGTGGTTTTCATGGTTAATTTTCAAGTTACTTAACAGTACAACCACCTACAGTACAAGGTAACACAAATGAAAAGAAAATGGAGTAAGAGACCATTTAGACCAAAATACCTATTTTTGGCAAATAAAAATTAAAGTATAGATTAGAACTGCAAATCATAGAATGTGCAATAGAAATTATATCGCGTAATAATTTGCGACATCGGGGCCCTACTTTCCACTGGGCCTCTTAGTGGACAGCGTGTTCTGCGTGCTCTCCGGCGGCGGCACTTTGGTGGTGGTGGACGTGTAGTGGAACATGTCGTGCAGGTTGTACAGGTGGGGCACCAGGTGCTTCCAGAAGGCCACCTTGGTGGCGCGGTAGTGGTCGCGCACGCGCGGCTTCAGGCCGATGTGCAGGTAGAGCTGGTCCTGCGGGTTGTACTTGGACCACGCCACCTCCTCGAAGCGGTTCGCCTTGGTGTGGATGAACTTGGTGTCCTGCGGCACTGGCTTGTTGGGGTCCCTGGGGGGGGGAGAGAGGGAGAGAGAGTCAGCTTTATTGTCAAATCACAGTTTTACCACAAATCGTACAAGTAAAGAGGTTCCCCTCACGTCGGATATCGAAGCCTTTGCTTCAAAACGTAAAACCACATGTATTTTGTTTAGAGAGAGAGAGAGAGAGAGAGAGAGAACAAGAGATGTGGGGGAGAGAGATTGCGAGGCAGTGTCAGCCGGAGACATTGAGAGATCCCCTAACATGCTGCGGAAGATATGAATCAATTAAACAATGGTACACGGCATCGGATATAGTTTGAGTAACACTGTGAAAGGTCAGCTCGGTTACGACTGTCGGATGTATTGATCTGGTCTGGCACAAAGCCCGGCCCACGGTGCACTCCTCCAACCAGACAAAAGCAAACACTCCCTGAATACAAGGGGGATGGCTATTAATAATAGATCCAGGTGTCTGTGGTTGAGGACTGTATTACTACAGACCTTTCTATTATCTGTCTTGAAGTGATACAGTGCATGGCAGACCAAATGGTGTCTGCTCATTCATTTGTTCCGGCCCAAATCACTTCTATCGCCATAATCTGCCATGTTTGAAGCGTGGCTTTCCCTTTTAGTCTTTGTCGCCTGTCGGCATAGCATGCCTGTCTGTCTCCCAACATCCGATTTATGTTTTATCAACGAACCTACAAGTTTTTAGTTCCTTAGGATACTGTCAGTGGTGGAAAGTAACTATGTACCTTTACTCAAGTACTGTATTTAAGTACAATTTTGAGATATTTTTACTTGAGCATTTCCCATACTTTTACTTCTACTCCACTACACCTCGGATCCAAATATTGTACTTTTACTACTCTTACAATTATTTTAAAACTCGAGTTACTAGTTAGTTTGGAGATTTTAATTATTATTACAAAACATATTTGAAAATAGCCGATCTATAAAGCTCACGATGCGTCGCAATGCGACACATTGTGAGATTTTAGATCTGCTAAGATTTTATAGCCTATAAAATGGTGAAATGGGACATTCTGCACAATGAGTACTTTCGACTTTTGGTACTTATTTTGAAACCAATACTTCTGTACTTTTACTCGGTAAATATTTAATTCCGGAGTTTTACTTACATAGTTGTTCTATATATTGCAGCATTGATACCTTTACTTAAGTAAAACATGTTTTTCCACTTTCTTCCACCACTGAAGGTAGGTATCGCGTCTTTCGGTCTGACGCAGCCCCCCTCCATTCAAAGAACCAGGATGGGGCTTTATTTTTATTTTTATGTAAACACATATGAATAAGTCAGCAGGCTCCAGGGCTCACGTCAGGAGGCATCTAGTTGTTGATAATGTGACGCCAGTGGGGCCCCCCTCTGCTAATTGCTTGGGGAAGGCAACGCTGTGTGCATTAGCTTCCAGTGTACTGATGGAAAGTGGACCATATTAATCAAGATGCCAAGAGGGAGCTGCA
The DNA here is from genome assembly GCF_963924005.1 of Protomyctophum bolini. Classification (NCBI taxonomy): domain Eukaryota; kingdom Metazoa; phylum Chordata; class Actinopteri; order Myctophiformes; family Myctophidae; genus Protomyctophum; species Protomyctophum bolini. Next base: position 32,242,845 of record NC_137871.1, read on the forward strand.
GATCAGCTGTGCGTGGGTGTATCTGTGTCTGTATCTGCCTACACACATGCCTGTGTCTGTGCATGTGTATACAAGACGTGGGGGATCAATGTCGACAGGGGAATAAATCCCAACAGTGAATTCTCTGTAAAAAAAAGAAATAAAAAGTGAATACTCTTTTTTTTTAATCTCTTAAAAAATATTATTGGGAGAGATCACACAATTGGATTGACTGCTTTTGTACACCTATATTATTTATATATATCTTTGGCATTTTAATGTAATTGTAATTTAGATTTAGATGCGTCAGTTGTTTGTACATGTATAGGCCTATTGTATGTTGTTTTTATGCTGTGATGTTTTATGTGGACCCCAGGAAGACTAGTGACCGCTGCAGCGGAAGCTAATGTGTGCACCCTGTGCAACGCACAGACAGGGATGGGGAGGAATAGGGAGACGGTGTTCACCGTGTACAACGCACAGACAGGGATGGGGAGGAATAGGGAGACTGTGTGCACCCTGTGCAACGCACAGACAGGGATGGGGAGGAATAGGGAGACTGTGTGCACCCTGTGCAACGCACAGACAGGGATGGGGAGGAATAGGGAGATGGTGTGCACCCTGTGCAACGCACAGACAGGGATGGGGAGGAATAGGGAGATGGTGTGCACCCTGTGCAACGCACAGACAGGGATGGGGAGGAATAGGGAGATGGTGTTCACCGTGTACAACGCACAGACAGGGATGGGGAGGAATAGGGAGATGGTGTGCACCCTGTGCAACGCATAGGGAGGAATAGGGAGACGGAACGGGATAGGAGTGCGTGCCAAGATGCAGTACCAGCTTTGATCTAGAGAGGACAGTGTTTGACTTTTCACTTCTCAGCATCCATCATGGCCATGCAGCCATTCCACTGAAGCTATTGATGTATTGCGTGAATTCATTAACATAATATGCTCTTACAGTCACACCCTGCCATGTGACCAGGTTGCTATACTGTCAGGCATGGATGCTCGTGAAGGAGAGGTGTGTGTGTGTGGGTGCGTGCGTGTGTGCACACTGACACTAGGGCCACAGAGACACTTGCCCGTTTGGCACGTACAGGTCAAGTTCTACTTGCCCAAAGGTCTGAAAAGTAAATCAAATTAATTCTTAATCCAATCGATAACTGCCAAGTGGCGACAGTCATTCTGGAAATCTGAATTGAGCATTATTTGTTCATGAATAACCAATGATATTTAACGAAGACTGTTGCTTCCTCTTTCAAACACGCTTAATTGCCCTTCGGCCAACCAGAACGCAAACTCCACTTTCCCGAACCTTTTTATTTACTTGCCACGGGCAATCAGGCAACTGTTGGTGTGTGTGTGTGTGTGTGTGTGTGTGTGTTATTGCTTCAAATGTAATGGAAAAAATATACTTCTCTTGTGCTGAAGAATGCAAAACGATTGTGCTGTGGCCTCGAAAACACAATAGTCGATGTCAATGGACTGTTTTGTTGTGTAAGGGCCAGGAATCTGTGAGACATTTTCTGTAAATGTCACCAAATATCCCTGTGAGGGTCTGAGAGCGAAGTCAGAGGCGAACAAAGTTCAAATTTACTTTGGGATTTGGGGATGTGGCAGCTCCATTTTTTTGGCGCTGGCTGCAACGCTCCGAACACCGCCAAGTGAATTAAAAGCTCACGCTACAAGAATTCACCCTCCATCCACCCTCCTGCTTGCTTTTTTTTTTGCTGCTGTCAATTTTTCTTTTTCAGGTCAGTGCTTCTGGGAGACGTGAGAGGGAGGAAGAGAAAGAGGCTGATATTGAGAAGGTGGGAGGCAGAGAGAGAGAGAGAGAGAGAGAGAGAGAGAGAGGGTGGCATGGGGGGGGGGGGGGGGGCAGAAGGAGAGGGATATGGGATAGAGAGAGAGGGGAAGGGGGGATTGGGGAGAGAGAGAGAGATGGGATGGAATGGGAGAGCAAATTGAGACGGCTGAATCCGAGTCCCTGGGCACGGGCCATGTCAGTGGAGCGGCCCGTAAATAACCTCCTTTATTAGGCCTGTAATGATCCCCGATGAATATTGACAGCCGGGGCTATGATGACTTTGTAGCTGCATATCAGTAATTAAGTTTCAAAGGAGCGTGCGGCGGAGGTAAGGTCATATTGATCTCCCCGCGCGACGCAACAACATGCCACAGTGTAGCAGCACGTCAATGTAGCAGCAGAGACCTGCGCACGCACGCACGCACGCACGCACGCACGCATGCATGCAAGGCCGTCTGGAACAGAGGCGCTTCGTGAATTCACAGGATTCTCTCTCTCGCTCTGTCTCTGTCTCTCTCTGTCTCTCTCTCTCTCTCTCTCTCTCTCTCTCTCTAGTGGTGGAAACTGGAAAGTAACTATAAGTACATTTACTACTTTTTTGGTATTTGTACTTTACTTGAGTACTTTTAGTACATTTTGAATTCCGGACTTTTACTTGTACAGTATGTACAGTATATCTACATTACAGTATTGATACTTTTACTCAAGTAAAAAATGTGAGTACTTTTTCCACCTCTGCTCTCTCTCCCTCTCTCCCTAGACATGGAGACACACGCGCGTGCGCACACACACACACACACACACACACGCGAACGGATGACAACCAATCACATTGGTGGGTCAGAGCAATTTCAGTTAATGGGAATTCCTGGCGCCTCCATAACACCGTAAATGCTTTCTTCTCATGGGGATCAATCTGTAAAATTGTGATGGCAAAAATATGTACAAAGTATCTGCGGTAGATCTCACGGAACAAATCAGAGCCTATTGGGAGCAGCGGGGGTTTCAACACGCCGCGTGGCGGTGGCTGGCTGGCTGCTTCAGTGTGCAGGAGAAGATGAATAATTTAGGGAACACAAAGAAATCAATGTGGCATCTTTAGTTAATTTGATTTGCCGCATTAGAGAACAACTGGCTGCCTTATCTAATTACACACACATATGCTCGGGTAATTGTTGCAATGTCAATAGCAAACGGGGTACGTCCCTCTGAACAACTTTAGGCTTCTGAAGGTAAAACCTTCAAGTCATCAACCATAAGCTTTTGAGGTAGAGATCTGAGCTCGGTCTTTGTTGTTGGACAGGTTGCGTGCTGCTGAGGGTTATATTGGCCAGTGGTTCCCAAAGCTGGGTCTGGGGACCCCCAGGTGTCCTTGACGGAGTTCCAGGGGGTCCCCAGGTAAATGCTAGTTTGGAACCGATGGCATCAAGGCCCACCAAAATACATTTTAGTCGACTAAAATATTGTGATATTTAGTCGACTAAAACTATAGACTAAAGGTGGTTTGGACACTGCACGTGTTTTTCGGAAAACTGACGGAAAAACGCAGCTAAAAATCCGAAAACGCGTCCAGTGTGGTGACTAAAATGTGACTAAATCTAAATGAAAACGATTCAAACTAAAATCTAAATTTGCTGTCAAAATCAACACTGTATAGGCTACCCTGCAACGTTTGAATTCAACTTTAACCCTCTAGCACCCAGAGTTGCTTTTTAGCAACAAATTTAATTGAATTAATTACTAAATTATTATTTTTTTTTTCTGTTCTTTTTTCACCTAAACGTCATCAGTGATGTTCATTGCAATGCCATTTCAATGCCATTGGTCATGATATTTGCATATAAACACCCCCCACAGAGGCTGAAATTCACACAAATAAAAAATGTCTGGACTCTGTGCGATTTTGAACATTTTTTAACCTAAGACTTTTGACCTTTACCCTAATTAAAAGTAGGTAAAATAATTGTAATATATGTTTTTTTGTGATCATTAGAATGTCTAGAACATGTTTTATCCATTATTGTGAAAGATATCCCCCAAATGTAAATTATTAATTTATTATATAATTATTATAAAATTTTCATCAAACTTTTTTTTTTTTTTTTTTTTAACATCTTTTTTTGTGTCAGTCCTAGTAGTACAAAGTAGTAGTAAGGTTGAAATCTATTTTTTGCAAGTAGAAATTAATGCGGGTGTTAGAGGGTTAAAGCAATATGCGTAACACGTGAGGGTTGAGAGAACGCTGTGATTTAAAAAAATATGCAACGTTATAATGCTTACATTTATGCTCCGTCATATGGTGGTGGTGTACGTGTGCCGGAAATAGCAGAACTACAAGACTACAACAATGTGTTGAGCTTGTAGACAGTCTATTTTTCGGCACCTGACGCTGTCGTGTGACGAAGCATAAATCCGGCTTATACCGCTTTAGTCTCAACGCAAAACTTTGGTCTGAACATGCTTGCATTTATTCTCCGTCGTATGGTGGTGTTGTGTGCCCGAAATGGCAGATCTACAAGACTACAAGTTACAATGCGGTGAGCTTGTAGATCGTCTATTTCTCGGCACCTGGCGCCGTTGTGTGATGAAGCATAAATCCGGCTTAAACCGGTTTAGTCTCATCGCAAATCTTTGGTCTGAACTAGGCTTGCTTACTGTACAACGTTGTGGGATCCGCCTTAGTGCAGTGTAGAGTGCTGAACTTCTTATTTTTCCTGCAGCATTTGGCTCAATGGTGGCCTTATTTACACAGCGCCATAATATCCTGCTGACAACAATCTGTGTAAATGCCACACGCCAGCTATGAAATGCGACAACATTATAAGCCATTCTGCTAAGCTGGGGGGAAGCCCTAAGACTTGTGTATCACCAGACATGCAGGAAGGAGACTGGCGAAATGTTTGGACAGTGGCACTCTTTGATCTTTTCATTGCGTTTGGAAGTGAAGTGACACACACAATGTCTGTGATGTCAGCTGAGTCACAGCTGAATATATCCTAATATAGAAGGCACTGAAATACAGAAAAGCCAATGTAATGAATATTGCACATCGATAGGTCGCAGAGTTTAAAGTCTACTTTAGAATATTAATCATTCCAAAATACCTGAGGTAGGTGTGTGCGTTTGTGTGCAGGGGAACGACTGCTAAAAGGGTAAGCAGTTCCTCACCTGTCCATCCGTTTTATTTGCCCCGAGACGACCTCAATTCAAAGCCGACATCTGCACTTAAAAGAAAAAACCCCGACGCTCACTTTGGTCGTTTCACACATCCGAAGCGTCACAGGTTAAATCATCACACAGCTTGCCGCTGTTCAAACACCCACCGAGCGCGCTGTGTGCTTTGGGCTCGGTGTAGCATATGCGCCACCACGTCATAATGCCATGTTTGTGGCCCTGTTGGGCTCTCTCTGTGCTCCCCCCTCACTGCATTAGCTGATAGCCTGCCTCCTGTCAGGCTGCCCCACTTAATCCGGATGGTTGTAGTATAGGCAAGTAGGGGAACCGTGGCCTGCCTCCCAGGCTGAGGGGGGGATTATTACACCCATAAAAACAGGCGTTTTAATGGCCTTTCTGATTTCCTCTGATGTGTTCATATGGCCGGGGCCACTTGGGCACGCCATGGTGCTATAAAACCGCTCCTTCATCTCACCAGAGCCACCCTGCACCCCCCCCCCCCCCCACCCTGTGTGACCCGCAGAGCCCACGCTGACCTTGACCGGCCGGGGTTAGCGCGTTGTGTTTGTATCTGTGATTGACTGTGTTTTTTTCTGGTGTGTGTGTGTGTGTGTGTGTGTGTTGTGTGCCTGTAAGATGACCTCTGGGACTAGTCTACTAGTCTACTGTCCATCTGAAACCCTTGTACCAATGATAAACACCTTTTCTATAACGTCTGTCACCGTCTCTCTGTGCTAGCGGAATGACACAGCTCAAACATTCCCCTGTGAGACCTGAACTGATTATACTATTCCTGGCTCACTGCAAGCTGCGGCTGATGTAAAAGATATAGATATACCGGTAGATACGGGAGAAAGAATGAATATAAATTTCTTTCTTTTTTCTTTCCATGTACCTCCCTTCCCCTTTTCATCCTGGTGTAATTTGAAGCGCTTGAGTGATCATAGAGCGAGCCATCACCACATCTGAAAAGACACGTTTAGGTGCCCCGAGGCGGGCGACAAGAATCTATTTTCACTCCACTCCAGGTCGGTGAATATATCCGAGCAGTGTAAAGCTCTGTATATACAACAATGAAGGAACATTAATGTGGTGGCACCGATGTTCACTTAGTTAAGCCTTTAAAATATGCAAATTTGGAACCTGTTTTTTAACTTTCTTTTGTTGCTGCGGTTGTTCATGTGTAACAAATTCATCCCCTGCAGTTGTTTATCTACTTACCAGGTAACACAACTTAAGGCGCACACCTATTTGTAATTTCCGTTATGACAGAAGGGTAAAGTGCATTGGATTTTCACACATCTCTATTTAGAGTCGCCAATTCATTTTACCATACCTCACATGCCATAGACCATATGCACGCGGCAGCCATCTTGACATTAAGTTAATGGCAGGGTGGCAACTAGCTGCAATTTGCAATTGACAGCCCATACATCCAAACAGAAAAGTCCAATCTGATTGTATTAAACGAAGTCAAACTCACCAACAGCAGCTGTACAAAAAGCTTGAATTATCCTCTTTCTATCTGCAAAGTGTGTTTCATAAAAATCCACCGTAAACATGTTATGAGCTACTTTCTGTCAGCACTTCCAAACTCTGACCAGTTGTGTTCATGTAGACTTCACCAAGCACCAAACCTCTAGGTCCCACGGTGGTGGACAGGTACTCCATCGCTACCCAAAGTGCCTCATTCTTTATTCATAATTAATATCCCTCGCTACCAAGTCGAATTCTGTTTGCCGCGGGCCGCAGGGAGACTATTTTGTCATCTCTCTCTATTTTGGCAGATCACTGGGCCTGAGCTCTTTCATCCATTTGTATGAACAGTGCTGCATGGCATCGTGCGGCCGCTCTGCCATCGGTTGAACAGGCTGAGCTGTGTTTTGTATGGACATCATTGGATCAGATGAGTGGCAGACACTCACAGAGCTGCACACATGCACGCCACACTCAAACGCCATCTGTCTGTCCCCCCCACCCGCCACTCATGCCCTTCTTATTGCATTCATGGCCACAGCAGGGATACCGATCAATGACATACAGCTTCCTAACAAGCCATATGACCTCCGTACGCTGCTCTAATGCTAATCAGGTTATAGAGGGTATGCGCATGCATGAAGTCAATAGCAAATCGAGTGGCAAATCGAGTGGCAAAGTGAGAGGCAAAGAGAGTTTAACATTGTTTAACGTTGTCTAATGCAATCAGATAGGACCTTTCTGTTGGATGTACGGGCTGTCAAGGCCAGAAAGTATTTTCTTTTGTTCTGTTTGCCTGCATGGTGATCATGCCTGATGAAGGACATTTAGACCGAAACGTTGTCATCAAGTGAAGTGTGGGACCCTTTTCTTCTCATGATTGGCATTAAGGCCGCCGGCTCCTATACGCACCTGTCCTAGTAGGAGTGCACAAGGCCTTTTCTCTACCCACCTGTCCTAGTAGGAGTGCACAAGGCTTTTTCTCTACCCACCTGTCCTAGTAGGAGTGCACAAGGCTTTTTCTCTACCCACCTGTCCTAGTAGGAGTGCACAAGGCTTTTTCTCTACCCACCTGTCCTAGTAGGAGTGCACAAGGCCTTTTCTCTACCCACCTGTCCTAGTAGGAGTGCACAAGGCCTTTTCTCTACCCACCTGTCCTAGTAGGAGTGCACAAGGCCTTTGCTCTACCCACCTGTCCTAGTAGGAGTGCACAAGGCCTTTTCTCTACCCACCTGTCCTAGTAGGAGTGCACAAGGCCTTTGCTCTACCCACCTGTCCTAGTAGGTGTGGACAAGGCTTTTTCTCTACACACCTGTCCTAGTTCACGATTTGGCCCAATCCATCCTAGAATGCACTACAGTATGTTCCTATACCCGGAAGGACGTGTGAAATCAAATCGCCTCATGCGCTTTTGAGCAACTTAATGCAAGTGGATGGGAGGAGAAATCCGGTGCCGTCTCTATTAATATATACTCTAAGCTGTGGATAGGGGGAGGGCTGTCTTACTGAGACAACATGTAGTCCAGGAAGTAAGTTAGCTCAGTGTCCATGACATCATAGGCACTGGGCTCACTGCTAAAATCTAAAATATCTAAAAACACATATTACACACATAAAGACCAATACTTTTACTTCTACTCCACTACATCTAGGATCCAAATGTTGTACTTTTACTACACTCCGTTCATTTTAAAACATTAGTTACTAGTGACTTTGTATTTTGATTATTATTAAAAAACATACATTAACCACTTCATGTACATATACATTTTGGCCATTTGAAAATAGCCGATCTACAAGCTCACAATCCGTCGCTTAAGTGCATTTTGATACCAATACTTTACTTGTAACATAGTATTTCTACACTGCAGTATTGATACTTTTGGCCAGGCCAGGCCAGGTCATGCCACCGGTCGAAAACCGGCTCTGTGGAGTCGGCCTTAATGAGGAGGACGGGTGAGGGGAGCCAGCTGCGGTGGGGGTTGTTGGGTGGGAGGTGAGAAAGCATCCAGAGAAATGTTGATGATGGAGGTAGGGGGAGAGGGAGGGAGTGGGGCAGAGTGGGATGAGTGATGTAATTAGTGGAAAGCAGGGGTGAAGAGGTCGCGGCGGTGTGTGCACGGGGGTCAAACAGAGTGCCGGGGGAGTAATGGTTGATGAATACGCGTCGTTAACCCTGCAAGGGGTGGGCCGTTCGATTTAACACGCTCAACGAAAAACAAAAGAAACGGGAATCAACTCGCCGCATTGTAAATCAAAGCATTGTGGCGGTATCGTGTGTGCACCGTCGAGACACAAGTGCTCTCTGTCTGCATTTGTTTAGTTATAGCCAACCGCTGTCCCTGTGCACACCGCGCGATCAATACTGCATGTTTTAGACCATGTAAGAAATGTAAACCAGGCTGTTTTCATGCAGAATAACAGACGAGTGATAGCAAGAGAGAGTGGGCTTGAGAGAGAGAAATCCAATACATGACAGCGCTCTGCTGTTTAACTAACTGGCAGGGCTCTCTCACAGTCACACACACACACACACACACACACACACACACACACACACACACACACGCACACGCACACGCACACGCACACGCACACGCACACGCACACGCACACACACACACACACACACACGCACGCACACACACGATAGGGGGCCTTCTAACATGCAAAACACACAGGAAGTGTGGAAACTGTTGATGCACCAGCACTAATGATCTATTTTGATTGATCTTGTACAGCCTTTCATCATGCTGTCTTTTCTGAGGTGACGCCAGTGCTCAGTGTGTGTAGTTGTGTTGTTGTCTGGACTTGTCAGGTTCTGACTGTCTGTATGTACTGTGTGTATACGTACATATGTTTGTATAGTGAAGTGCAGATATACTGTGTGTGTGTGTGTGCAGCATGTGGTCCTGTAACTGTGCTAGTGGACAGTGGAGGCTAGTAAAACAAGCCAGGTGGGAGGAAAATAATAACTCTCAGAGGCAAGAAACACTTCTGACCAGGACAACCACAGCCTCACAATGCAATGTGTACATGCATGCATGCACAATTGCGCACGCATGCACACACCCACACGCACACACACACACACACACACACACACACACACACACACACACACACACACACACACACACACACACACACACACACACACACACACACACACACACACACACACACACACACACACACACACATCTGCACTGTAAGAAGATTTGAGTGTGTGCATGTTTTTATATGTCTGCAGGATTCTACAATGCATTGTCAATACAAGCAGTCAGATACTGAGCCTGCACACATTTTATTTAGAATTATATAATACATGCAGTATTAAAATGATCTATAATTACATTTAGGCTTTGTTTATGTCACGTTGCTGCATCGATGCAGAATTGTGCACGGCCCGAAAACGCAACGCATTTCTGAATCGATTATTTTTTATGTTCATATAGTACCACTACCGGAGAGAGCACTGTTGACATGCAGCCGTCAAGTGTGTCTCAACATGGTGTCACGCACATTTCAACAGCCTATTTACAGACGAGGAGGGCAGGAGGCGCAATCTGGGTCAAGTCATTATGAACATCTGGGGGGCTGATGGAGATACAGGCAGGGTGGCTGGCTGGCTGGCTGGCTGGCTTGGACGGGCCACTCAAGCACGGGGGAGGGAGGGGGTTAATTCAGCTGGGTCTTAATTATAATGAGGTCTACCAGAGGCAAATGGGACGGGCAGTGGCATCCGAGGCTCCCCTGTGTGCTCTGAATGGAGAGGATGAACTTAAAAACAAAGCCTATATGAGGAGAGATACCTGCATATTTCCAAATAGTCTAGCCCGGTGGAACCAGGTGGCTTTTACATATTTTTGCACTGGCCTGCACCGGGCCATTATTTTGCAAATTCCAATTGGGCTGAAGAAATTGCAAATTATCCACAGGGGTTATTTGGAAGGGATGTTTAATTCGCAAAAGGCGGCACCAGGCGGCTATTGGAAGGAGGCTGCTATTTGGAAATATACAGTAGCCTACCTTTTTAGGGTTTGAATTGTACCTACTTCCTTGTCCCTGTGGGCTTGGTGTCCTTGCCCCTGTGGGCTTGGTGATAGAACCCTTTACTTGCCCCTGTGGGCTTGGTGCTAGAAACCTTTACTTGCCCCTGTGGGCTTGGTGTCCTTGCCCCTGTGGGCTTGGTGATAGAACCCTTTACTTGCCCCTGTGGGCTTGGTGCTAGAAACCTTTACTTGCCCCTGTGGGCTTGGTGCTAGAAACCTTTACTTGCCCCTGTGGGCTTGGTGCTAGAAACCTTTACTTGCCCCTGTGGGCTTGGTGCTAGAAACCTTTACTTGCCCCTGTGGGCTTGGTGCTAGAAACCTTTACTTGCCCCTGTGGGCTTGGTGCTAGAAACCTTTACTTGCCCCTGTGGGCTTGGTGCTAGAAACCTTTACTTGCCCCTGTGGGCTTGGTGCTAGAAACCTTTACTTGCCCCTGTGGGCTTGGTGCTAGAAACCTTTACTTGCCCCTGTGGGCTTGGTGCTAGAAACCTTTACTTGCCCCTGTGGGCTTGGTGCTAGAAACCTTTACTTGCCCCTGTGGGCTTGGTGCTAGAAACCTTTACTTGCCCCTGTGGGCTTGGTGTCCTTGCCCCTGTGGGCTTGGTGCTAGAAACCTTTACTTGGGCCTGAACAAAACGACCCTCTGAGCACCACTCTGGGTTTTCTATTATCCTGGCATCTAAATCCCAGGCTCTTTAGCAGCTCAGTGGCTCATGCTTCTGGCCTGAGCCTAATCCTGCCGTTTGGAGAGACGCCAAGGCAACACGCCGCAGGGCGGACATCTAGGACCAGTTTACCATCCCACAGATTCTAATTGCAATCAGCTGGGGTGGATATCCCAGCTTCCCCCCCCCCCCCCCCGAAATACTCTGCAGAGTCAAAAACTGCAGTTTTGTTGTCATGAATTGTCCTGCCAGGCTGGGGTGAAAGCCAGGTTAGTTCAGAGGAACAGATAGCCCAGTAGCTGTCCGCAGCACTGCAGGGAATCCGAGCGGTGCGGTTAAGGGTAAAATGTGGGCAGGCTGTCACAATCCATCAGAATGAAGCGCACTGACAAACGTGACGTCCAAGGTTACGGGGGGATTCGGCGCATTAACGCGCTGCGTCATTACCTCCGCCGGGCACCTCAAAATCACACCGCATTTCTCCTCTTTTTTTATTTTGTACGTAGAAAACCTCTAGCGTAGCATTTCTAAAAAAGAAACTCGATGGAGTTCCTCCATCTGCATAAGACAGGATAGCCAGGTGGGCGGGAGGGACAGCTATTTAGACCGCAGGGTCACGGAGGTGGCGTCTGCGCTGTCCTGGAGGAGCGGATATCAGTCTATCTGTTCTCGTCTGACATTAGCGGTTCAAGACCCTGTAGCCCCGGAGGTCAGCCTATAGCGGCCAGACAGCTGAATGTAAACGATAGCTGATCGGCAGTGGTGGTGGGAGTACATTTAATTTAATTTCCAATATTTCTTACTTCTACTACATCTCAGATCCACTACATTTATGTGAAACCTTTGGTTACTAGTTACTTTGTAGATTTAGCTTATTATTACAAAACATAGACTAACCACATTAGCGGTTCAAGACCCCTGAAGACCCTGAGGTCAGCCTAGCGGCCAGACAACTGAATGTAAACGATAGCTGATCGGACAGCAAATGATATAGAGACGGATAGGAAACAGAGATGTAAGATAACTGCGTGATCAATATTTCTCTGGTAACGGGGATTGTCACATTACATTTCAGCTGTTAGCAGTGATTACTAGTAGTCCTCATACAAATGGAGCTGCGTTGTGCGAGGTGGGGGTGGGAATTGAACGGTGTGGGCATAGCGGAAGTCACCGGGGGCAGAAGTGATCGACTCGGCCAGGGCAGAGGGGGATCGATGCGGCCGTGTGCAGGAGTGTGATATGCCTCGCTGATAAGCCCCTGTGTCTTTTGGGCTTCGGTATAATGGAGCGTAGAAGGTGTTTCCAGCCAAACACGTGCGTCGTGCGGTCACACACACAAGTGCATGTGCACATACACAAGTCGACATGTCACAGGCGGTCACACACGTACCCGGCCCTAAACAGTCGGCCGAGTGCACGGCGCCGGCCTGTGCACGTTGCATAGGGGGACATTTAATTGTCCTCAGATTCGATTGGTCTCAGGTTTTCAGGCTGCAGTCCCAGGAAGGCTATAAGCGTAAAAACACAGCTGGAAAGAAATGTGTGCTGAACAATGCTTTCTGTCTGTTTCCATTCACTCTTTTTCCCTCCAGTATTTGCACAGAGCACAGGAGTTCTCTCAGTAGAGCCAAGATAATATTTATTTTACTCGTATTTCTGTCGATTAACAGTGGCTGTTGAAGCGTGATGGTGTTGCAGCTATTATGCCCATAAAACAAAGACTTGCCTGATGGAAAAATGTGATTATTGACTTGATAAACATTCATAAACAGAGAAAAGACTGTGTCTTTGACACTCCAGGTCTTTATGCATTCTTCTTTATTCAATAACACCTGCCTGGCCTTAATTCGGCTCGAGATCAGAGAATTTCCATCCGATGATCTCGAAGAGAGACCGAAAAACACATTATGGAACTGGAACGCGCATAGCGAAGGATAGAGAGAGAGAGAGAGAGAGAGAGAGAGAGAGAGAGCCCTTGTTGCCATGCAGTACGATGATGAAATCATGATGACTGTGATAATGAATGTGCAGATGATGGTTCAGCCTGTCAGACAGAAGAGGGACTCTCACATTTAGTGCTTCCATCTTGTGTTGCTCCATCCAGCTCTACAGTATATGCTCTCGCAGTAATGAACCGTGTGTGCGTGTGCGTGTGTGTGTGTTTACATGTGTGCCAGGAGCAGATGCTGTAGTTCTACAGGCCTTGTAGCAAAGGCACATGAATTGCTCGAACGAAGAAAGAAAGCCCTGCCATCATCCCCTAGATAAAAAGCAACCACCGACGATTCTGCAGTGGTGTGTTTTTCGAGTGCACTTGAAGTACTCGCAAACCCTTTTGATGTGCGTCAAAGAATTCCATCTGATCCTTGATGACTTACAAAAGATACATTAGTTGTTGGATTTCTGAAATAACCAGCACATAATACATGCATTCTTTTCACACACGTTTTATTTACCTCTCTCAATGCTGGGGAGGGTCAAAACGTGCCCATTGCTTGTCCGTGAGAGATAAATAAATGATAAAAGATCTGGAGTGTGCTGCATGACCTTGTGCCTTTGCAGATACTTTCTCTCTGCACGTCGTGTCTCCTTGAGTTTTATTGAGTTTCTCCCGGAGGACGTGACGCATGCATGCAGAGGAACACGAACCTATTTGAGTTGCTAGTGCAGTGACAGAAACCTCCCTGCCAGCTTCCTACAGTAAATGGCCATAAATTTGATGTCCTTTGGAGCTCCCGGGCCAAGCCAGAGGCACCGCCGACAATTCAAATCCCTAGTCTACTACGCAGTGGTGGGCAGGAACTTTACTACACCGGCTACACCTGGACACATTCTTTCCCCTATTCTTAAAGCTTTTACTCTATGATCAGCGCCTCAGCGATATTCCTAGTACTTCATTTCCATTGGATAAAAAAATCACACCCGTGACCCGTGTGATTGGTGTACTGTACTGTACTGTACTGTACTGTACTGTACTGTACTGTACTGTACTGTACTGTACTGTACTGTACTGTACTGTACTGTACTGTACTGTACTGTACTGTACTGTACTGTACTGGACTGTACTGGACTGTACTGTACTGTACTGTACTGGACTGTACTGGACTGTAACTGTACCGTTTTATTGTTAGTTATAGTTATAGTGCTCAGTGTGAATGGCCCTTTTAGGCTTCTCAAGTCCCTTTAGGTCATCCAGCGGTATTGCAGCTGTTCGTACCCCAAACAGACAGACAGACATTGAGACATAGAGACACATGGAGACATTAGAGACGTATTGCAGCTGTTCGTACCCCAAACAGACAGACAGACATTGAGACATAGAGACACATGGAGACATTAGAGACATTAGAGCTGTTCGTACCCCAAACAGACAGACAGACATTGAGACATAGAGACACATGGAGACATTAGAGACATTAGAGCTGTTCGTACCCCAAACAGACAGACAGACATTGAGACATAGAGACACATGGAGACATTAGAGACATTAGAGCTGTTAATTCGTACCCCAAACAGACAGACAGACATTGAGACATAGAGACACATGGAGACATTAGAGACGTATTGCAGCTGTTCGTACCCCAAACAGACAGACAGACATTGAGACATAGAGACACATGGAGACATTAGAGACATTAGAGCTGTTCGTACCCCAAACAGACAGACAGACATTGAGACATAGAGACACATGGAGACATTAGAGACATTAGAGCTGTTCGTACCCCAAACAGACAGACAGACATTGAGACATAGAGACACATGGAGACATTAGAGACACACGCGGCCACTCATCGTTAGGCACCGATCCAAAACGTTCACGCCACTCACCCGGTCTTGGCGAAGTTGGTCCAGTAGGTCATGACGACGGCGCTGAGCATGACGTCGTTCTTGGAGAAGTTGCAGGGGAACAGGTCGGTGGGGCCGATCATGGGGATGCCGAACACGTACGGGACCTCGTCGCCGTGCGCCGCGTCGGACCAGGCGGGCTTCATCAGGCTCTGGCAGTGGTGGTAGAAGGCGTAGAAGTACGTGGGCGAGCCGTAGCGCGCGTGCAGGTCGGCCGTCACCACCGAGGGCTCCACCCACTGGTGGTCGGTGAACAGCGCCACCAGGGTCTTGCGCCGCGTCTCCGGGTTGTCGCGGTCGGCCCAGTCCGTGTACATGAACTTGATGGTCTCGCGCAGTGTGTCCTTGCCCTCCGGGTAGCCGTACAGGCTGTCCACGAAGTCGGACACGGAGAAGTCGAAGTCGTTGCCCGAGACGCCGTCCTACAATTTATAAATGTACAATTCAGGCATTTGGCAGACGCTCTTAATCCAGAGCCAAATACAGTAATCAAGAACAGAACATGGTAAATTGGTAATGCGTCAAATACATAAAAATAGTCATCAAGAAAGAATCATACGTAAGCTAACAGTGGAAAATCTATATAATTAAACTATGCGTATGCACTGACTATAGAAAGCTATGTCTATACATAAAATGCTATCTAAGTCACATAAAGTTGAGCCTTTGCAAACGGCTGTACGGTCGTCAAGGCTAGGGCAAGTGCTACGGGCTAAGATGTCTGAAGAGGGTTTTCAGACCTCGGAGTCCACCACGTTCTCCACGAAGCGCAGGCCCTCGCCCTGGTTGACACCGAGCATGATGTCATAGTTGAGGAACTCGCCCTGCTCCATCAGGATCTCGGGGTCGTCGGGGATGACGTCGCCGTCGATCACGGGCCCGAACGCCACGTGGTAGCGCGCTGGCTGGATGTCCTGGCGGCGGAACGTGTTAGATTTACACTGCGGTTCCTCACACAGCTGGGTCGTGGTGCAGGGAAATTTGGTTTATTATTTCAAAACATAAAAAAAAAAAAGCTAAACCTTTCATGAATTAAACAAAAACTTTTTTTTCCAGTATCTTCATGAAGAAATGAAAGAAAAATCTAAGAAATTCCATACATTAGAAGAAAAGTATCTACCAGCTCTCAAGATAGGCCATTCTATACCTGCTCCACCAGCTCGCGGGAGCTCTTCTTGCGCAGGCAGTCCACCATGTCCATCGTGTCCAGCACGTTGCAGCCCACCTTCTCGGCCAGCAGGCGCGTGTACTTGACGGGCTGGTAGTTGACGGCCCAGCTGGACAGCGCCGAGCCACTCTGGATGATGGCTCTGTGGAACAGGCCTGGGACAGAGAGAGCAGGTGTATCTTATTAATATCAACGTGTATCGAGATAAGACAACACTGGGGCATCAGTGGCAGCTGCGTGGCGGCGTTTAGGGATGACATTATTCTGAACAGCTCTATTAGATACTATACACAACAATGACCGTTTCTCATTACGCCGGGACACTCCATTGTCATCGTAATCAAAGGGGGGGGGGGGGGGGGGGGACCCGTCGGCTACAACAAAGGACATGAGAGAGGGAGCCCTTGTTGTTGCCAGGCAGTTCAATGAGGAAATAATCAGGACTGATCATGAATGTGCACTGTGCAGATGGTTCGGTCTATCCGATAGAGAGCAGAGAGCATGTTTTGGGCTCACATCTTGTGTTGCTCCATCCAGCTCTGTACCCTTTTCTCAGTGTGTGTGTGTGTGTGTGTGTGTGTGTGTGTGTGTGTGTGTGTGTGTGTGTGTGTGTGTGTGTGTGTGTGTGCGTGTGCGCGTGTGTGCGCCAGGAACAGATGCTCTCAGACTCGTTCTGCAGGCCTTGTTGCACAGGCACATGAAAAGTCATACCATCCCCGGCCCAGATAAAAAGGGACCCCCGTTTCTTAGTACAAAATGCAGCAGAGCTGTATTTGTCTTAGTCGTGTCGATGGAGGAACGTATAGCAGCTCTGCTCACAACCCTGTTGATTTGCATCAGCCAAAGCAGCTTGAATTGGCCTAACCTCAAACAACACCGCCAGTATAGTATATACTGCAGCGCCAGTTATTTTCAGTGGCTTGCACCTGCAATAGTGCAATTCAAAGAGCACACGTGCAAACGCGAGGACGCATACACCGGCAGGCTCGCTCAGACGCTCACTCACACATGCACACACATGCAAGCACGCACACACATGCACTCATGCACGGACGCATGCTAGGGGTGGGACGATATGGGTACCGTCCTCACGATATGATATCTGTCGATATTAGGCCCTTGATAATGAAGTGTACTCTCCTTGCTGTTTCGCACATGCGGACTGCCGTTCACGTCCTTGTTTACGGCTCCAAACGAATGGCTCGTAACTCCTAATCTAGGGAACTCTAGAAGAACAATGTTCTGTCTTCATTTCTGACCTCAGCATGCCTCTCGTTTGGAATATTAACACTTCTAGAACGACTTTAGCGTGACCAGTGTGAGTTAAGAATGGAAGATTATGCCTCCCGGTTTTGGGGGGGAACTGAAGGGAGGAGCTTCTCAGAGTAAAATCTGCCATATCTGCTGGCACTCTTTATTTTGAAGAATTCCCCGGCAAAAAAAGTGTTACACACACACACACACACACACACACACACACACACACACACACGCGCACACACACACGCCCACACACAAATTCGCAGGAGTACTTCTGCCTCCTTGTGTACGCTTAAAAGATCACGAGTCACTTCTACCCTAAGGAATGAAAAGTGGATGTTGTGCGAACATTAGGCGTTAAGGGGTGTGCATCGAGGCATTCAGCCCGGCTGGTGGAGACGGGAGAGACGAGAGAGACACAGCTAAGTCTATTTAGAAGAAGGAAACTACAGTATAGCCTCGACACTACAGTATGTGGACAAAACGTATGGGCATGATGTACAAGTTCACCCAGGCTCACATCTGCTAGAGGAGATCTGGGACTGCATGGGGAGGAAGTGGAGGGAGATTTGTTATCAAAGTCAGAGTAAAGGGGGTGGAGTGGAGGGAGGGAGGGGGGGGGTACTACTACTGTAGTCCAGCTTCCTGTTCCCACATGGCTCCTACCGAACCTGGAGGTAGAAGTTTCAGTGTATACGAGGGAGGAGGAGGAGGAGGAGGAGGAGGAGGAGGAGGAGGAGGATAGCCGAGAGACCCAGAGGATGCAGGAGAACTGGGCCAATCAACTTGCACATTTTCACAGATGGTTCCATGGACCCCAGGACAAAAAAAAAGTAGCTTTTTACTTTACTCTATCCCCGACCTGCGGACGACTCCGGGCAGACTCCTGTCGCATGGCTCTTTACCTGAGTGGCCAGTACAGGTGGCCCTCTGCTCTGATTTGGGGGGGTTGGTTTTATAGTTAAATAGGTACCGGTAGTTAGATTATTATTATCTTTTTTCCTATTTTTCTTTGCGACACAAACTGGCCTAGTTAATTTCACCTAAAGAACAACACACTGCACTGTTGCAACGTTTAACCTCGCCTCATGGCGACACATTTTAATGATGCTAATATTTTGTGATTGTCTTGTACATTATTGAAGTGGGTACAGGTGTCCCTGTACTCAGTGGCAGCCTTATATATGTTTCATAACATAAAAAAATGAAGTAGTAGTAGTAGTAGTAGTAGTAATATTGCATCGCAGCCTTCCAATCAGCCTTGTCAATTATTCAGCCTCATCCTGTACGTCCGCTTACCACTAGTTGGCAGCAGCTAATAATCACTGCAGGTATTCGACCTGTCATGTCACATTGACCTGTGTTGTTTGGTTGTAATTGTTCCCACTTCCCAGTGTGTGCACTCACTGCACTAGCAGCGCTGACAGATTGCATCATTTTATAGCCTATGCTGCCTTCCAGTTATACCTTAAAGTAAAAACAAAATTAATCAAGCAAGCTGCTTTTGTGTATTTTCTACTTGGCTGAGTATGCTGTTCATGCTTTGAAGTCCGATAATACACACAATTTATTATTTGTATTATCTTTATTATTTTTAATAATTATTAATAATTAAAATGATGACGTCATGAACGGGGCCTCCCGATCCTTAAGGCCGCCCCTGTACTCTTGAGTATCTTGAAGACCAGAACCCATTGCAAGTTGCTGTACTCTCCTGTACCTTGAACCGGGTGGCACGGGTTAGTCCAGCATGCTGTTAGTCCGACTACGTGGCCGGTTAAGACTCACATGGCTTCTGCGTGTGTTTAGGGTTCGTATGGGGTTCTATGGTCGGAATATTGGGTAGTCGGATTTATGGTTGTCGGATTATTGGGATGTCAGATTAACATCCGCCATCCCAATAATCCGACACCCCCTTGAACCATTCCACCCGAGCATAAGGATAATTAATGTCCTGAGAGATTACACATTGTGAAACACCAGGATAGACTCTGTGGTGTCGAATGTGGCGGGAAAGAAACAACAGCAGGTGAGTTGTCCTGAGCACACTGCTGGAGAGACTGGAGTGCTCTGTTTTCCTTTGTGATTGATTTCCTCTTCTCTGCAGGCCTGCGCCTGCACCTTGTGCTATAAGGTCAGAGAGTATACAAACAGTGGGCAGTGGGCCGAAGATGGTGGCAGGCAATATATACGCCAACGGGCGTCTCTAGTCCAGTCTGCCGGAAACTCAGAAGAAGCACCCTAATGAGTAATGACCACTATATGCTGTGAAAGTTATCACGGCCACGGTTCTGTGCTTCCATTTTTTTTGTACGAGTCATTCCACCTGTCACGCGAGTGGGCAACTCTAACGAGCAGTAGCTCTCTCTGTGGGAACTCTGTTGACAGGAGGACACACCACAACACGGTAAATAGGCCAGCGACATTAAGGTAGTAGCCAAAGAAAATGTCTCCACTTCTCGGCTGTCTTTTCACAGCATCGCAAATCTGCTATTTGCATTTAAAGGTATATTCAGTGATTTCACTTAATTCAAATATCACTTTCTTTTGTTTTGTTGTGATAATCCTCCCCTACTATAGAGTGTGCTGACCAGGAGTTCCTCCCTGTCCCCAGTTAACCCCTGGGGTCAAAAAACCATAGGTTTCGTTTTTGGCTAGGTGTCCCAGCCTTCATCCAATCAGGATAGAGAGGGGCCTTCCGCCAATCATGATCGAGCAGGGGCGGGCCTCGGTGTGTGTGCTGTTGGCCTGTTGCGTGTCCCCCCACTGTGCACTGAATGTGCACATCTTGGCAGACTGGTGGGTTTTCCAAATCACCCAAATCACTGAACGCTCCTTTAAATCGTTCTTGAGTGGATTATTTTGATCAGCTATTTTCACACTACATTTCTGCAAAATCTCAGAATTCCTTATGAATAATAATAATAATAATGGGACATTAACTCACAACCTTTAAAAAGGGGTCAGGACCCTATGTTTGGGACGCTGCAACACATTACAAGCATTATTAGCTCCAAACTCTGGAAGAGATGGGATGCTGTGAGCACGACGTGAATGCTATTTACATGTATATTGGTTGCCCTTGGACATGCAAGGCAAGACGAGCAGGACAAAATAGCAACTACAACACAAAAACACCAGCTACAGCAAAAGGAAACAAACAATGTAAATGAGTACAAAAGATAGACAGATGATATTCCTTCCAAATATCTAGGGGTGATCCTTAACCCAACAACAATCCATAGTACACCTAGTACCCCTATACCCATTCCAACTGGAGGTACTTATAGGGCCCAGAACCATCCCATCCCACTCCACAAGCAAGTCTAAATGGTTAATATACTGTAGCGCTTTTATCCAAAGCGCTTTACATATAGATTGTGCATTACATTCACCCATACATGCACACATTCACATACCAATGCCTGGTGGAGAAAACTATGCAAGCCACCAACCTGCACATCGGGAGCAATTAGGGGTTCAGAGTCTTGCTCAAGGACACTTCAACACTAACTCTGGGGGAGCCCGGGATCGAACTGGGAAGCTCACAGTTCCCATCCAGCCGAACTCTACCCCTACTCTACACTCTATCTCTACCCCTAGACTGGAACTCACCTATATGCTTTCTATGGCATAGGCAGCTCCCGGCAGAATCCGCCGGGAGAAACTAGACACATCTGCAGGACATGAGACTAATTAATTAGAGAGAGAGCAGTGTGTGTACGTGTGTGCGTGTCTGCGTCAATTTAACAATGGTGCAGAATATCAGAAATCAGCAGAGAGAGACCAACGTTTGTGCTACTGTATGCCAAATTGAAGTGGACTCGGGCCCAGACTTTTTTTTCTCCCTGGAAATGAAAACGTCCGTTTCCGAGGCTACTCTATACCCCTGAGCCACATGCCGCCCAGGTCTATGCCCTTAACATAATAACAACATAACAATAACAATTCCCTGTATACAGCTCCGCAGCATTAGCAGATAACCTCAAAGATAATTAACCACACAAACCGTAGTGTCCCGGCTTTAATACTGGTCATGTCTCAATAGGCCACATTTCTATGAAAAAAGCCGATCTACAAGCTCACGTTGTGAGCCTGTAGATCATCTATTTTTGCCGAAGAGATGCGGTGTGGAGGGGGAAAAGGAGGGGCCAGGTATAGATCTCCGGGGGGAGGGGGGGGGGGCTCCTCGAAGTGTAAGCAGTTAATTAAAGGTTATTGATAAAGGTCACATAAGGTTTCCTTTAATTGGGTAATACCTGTGATCAAGTGTGATATATAGCCTAGCTGGAAAGCTCTGCCTTTTACACTGAGAGCTTGTTGGGGAGGGAGGGGGTTTTCTAGGGGCTAGAATCTAGTTGACAGACATTGTAACAATCACTAGCCTAAAGCTACCTTAAAGGACTCTGTATCAGACTAAGCTTGATGAAATAATACATATTTCAGTCCCAAAGGGAGTGTGTCGTGTTTACATGACCGTAGCCGCAATATGTAACTAGAACTGCACTCTGTCGAGGGCATACTTGCTTGTTGCACACTAGTAGGCCATAAATGGCTAGCTGTAACTGTGGTTACTTTGCGCCCTATGCACCGTCCCAGCCTTTTCGATGCGTATGCACCGTCCCAGCAATGACTAATGAGTAGACATACGTATACATATACATATACTATATAGAGTATGTAGTTGTAATTTGATTAGCAGTATACTGTGGTTACTTGGTGCCAAAAAGTGACAGCCGTCAACCATTTTTTTGTGCCTGGTTTGCTGGGACCAGATTACACAGATGTCCATTTTTCTTACGTCATCATTGAGAGCTAGTCATACATATACACACCACGTACTCTGGTATACATACGTGTACATATACTATATAGAGTATGTAGTTGTAATTTGATTAGCAGTATACTGTGGTTACTTGGTGCCAAAAAGTGACAGCCGTCAACCATTTTTTTGTGTATGCAAATCTGAACATTTGTTACAAGATGTTTATTGGCTACATGGCATCGTACGTTTCATTTAGTGCCCTAAACAAACATGAACCCTTTCATAACGGGGTTGTTGTTGCTATCTACAGTATATAGCAACGTCTTTTTTTGAATAAATATTTGAAGTTTTTCAGGAAACTCAGGTCAGGATTAAGAAGACGTTTTTAGAATCAGCCTCAGTCTCCATACACTTGGCTGGCAAACGATTTACGTCATAAGTGCTCTAAACAATCATTCTCCCAAACCATGCATGATTAGAGTTTGATTAGAGCATTTCTTCAAAGAAGAAAATAAAGGACTTCTGTAGTCAAGTAGCAACAATCATGTTGTCACTATTAGAGACGTGTTATCACTCACATGCTTTGGTTATTTTTCATGAATGATTTTATATCTGGCGGGGAAAAGCTGCATTTTTTGTTTTTGAAGTGAAACCAGGCTTGGCAATGGTGTCGAACTAAGACGTGCCCTCCAATTGACAGCTTCCTTCCATCAGTTGGACAGGACAAAAGAGGAGGTGGAATTGTACTGTCACAAAACGGTCCGCTTGTACTGAGGCAATTCCCCCTCATTCTTTGAACTCAAGGCTAAAATTACAGTACTTATCTTTACTCTGTGAAGACCACCAAAGCATCTCTATTGCCTCCAATGAGTAGGTCGGTGTGAGCTTGCCACCATTGGTGTGTGAATGTGGGAAGTGAGGACGCTGGCGTCGACACAACACATGCCAATATATAACTTATTTCAAGAACATAACATGCATTATGCACACGTTCCTGTGGTCAAAAATGTGTACTTTATTTACGTGTTTGAATGGAGAACTGGGCTTCTCATATAGGAGTCAGTAATAGTATGTGTCCAATTTGAACAAATCTGTAAGCACTACTCCAATGATTTCCTCAAGGTCCTATTTTCCCTCGGTAGAAAAAGAAAAGCCTCCATCAGACCTTGATAAAGTTCAGACAGTAATTTGGTTGCTTTCTGATTGTCTGGATTTTGTCCCCTTTATTACAAGACGTTCCTCCAGTGTTTGCTGTGTCAACCGAATAAAACATATTAATTGCAAAAATCTGCAACACCTGTGAGCTAGGTACATCATATTTTCCCTGAATCTATTTAAATGAGAGCAGTGTTCCATTTTCATACAGGCTAGCAAATATTAGAAATGCCTTTCTCTTGCCTATTGTTTGAAGACATTGTCAGTAAATAAAAAAGGCAGTGCTGGGTTCACAATTCACACACACCGTAGGAGAATGGGGTGAAAGAAGCTTATTCCAGTTCACAAACTTATGAGCACAGAGTGAAATAGAAATGGTAGTTGCTTGTTATTTTCCGGAGATTTTTCATTATCCACAGTAGAAGGCCATTAAATCCAAAGGTAATAATACATCATTGTTTACCATTGTAGACCACGCACTGGGTTTATTTGCTTTGCTCAGTAGTATAGTTTCATACTACGTACTATAGGTACACCAAGCCCACTTGACTCAAGTAGGAGATATACAGTACACTTATATATATATATATATATATATATACTTTATGTACACACTTGCGTGTATTGTTTTGAACTATAAAAGTAATTAAATTATGTATGATGATATTTGACATATCTGCCTTGCGAAGCCAAAAATAAATGCAATTTTTATTCATATGTTCCACTTCCAATGTCAAACGCAATTCAATCTGAATTATTTGTATGACAATTAATCCTCAACTTAAATGTTGTAATCGTGACAGCCCTTGTTTGCCCTACTGTCACGAGGTGGTGAGCTTATACATTCTACAAGGGTAGTAGACACATTTGACTAGGCACTGGCAGTTCTAAACCATATCAAAAGCATACTGTAAATTTCCCTCTGCAACCCCCCCCCCCCCCATAAAACCTGATGTCTTGCAACCCCTGGGAAACTTCCCAGTTTGCAGTTGGCATAAACACAGCATTACAAAGTGCAAGGTCAGGGTACACGCCAGGAGCCCTAGCCAACCGACAGAGTAAGTGGCTGAGCAATCAGAGAGACAATTAAAAACAAGTACTGTATCAAAATGAACTAACTAGTATAGCAGGTAGACATCAAACCTATGGTAACAGGTTTTATGTCTGGTTTAGGGAAAAACATATTTAATAGTTGACTAAAACTAGACTAAAACTTTTCAGACGACTAAAATATGACAAAAACTATAAATATCAAAAGACTACGACTAAAACAAAAAAACAAAGTTGCTGTCAAATTGAACACTGCAGGCAGGGCCGTGCACCTATTAACATTCCCCAGGCAGATTGTAGCTGCATGTGTGATGAAGCACTGCTCGCTCAGAAGCTTTCACAAAGATGAGAATTAAACAGAGCAATACGATACCGCATCCTGTTTGTAATAAACAGAAAATGATGCATTATGACAGACCGGCTACACTACCTGAAAACATCTCCATGAGAATTTAGTGTGTGAGCGTGTGTGTGTGTGTGTGTGTGTGTGTGTGTGTGTGTGTGTTGTGTGTGTGTGTGTGTGTGTGTGTGTGTGTGTCTTGTGTGTTTTGCGGGGGTGGGGGGTTATTATGAATAAATGTCGTCTCTCTCAACGGTACTCTATCCCAAGTAGATTATATTCGGGTTGCAGAAGCACAGTATGAGGGAAATTCACAATGACTTTCCGCCACAAGGAAGTGGATCCAGAATAATGAACACTATCTCCTGTAGAATAATTGCAATACAGCTCCCTGTATCCAAGTAGAAAGGAGGTCCTCGACGTGAAGTAATTCTATCGTGGGTGGTGGTACGCCTCTGGCTTGCTCTCTTGGTCTACAGTAGTCGACTGCATTACTAAAATTATCTGCCCTCCTCCAATTCATGTTTTCAATTTTATTATGGACAGTACAGTATATGCTCTGTGTGTCAACAGGTGGCGTACCTGTTTACTGTTTCCGGTTCCTGCTTTCCCTCTGGCTTTGTTTCGGCTTGGAAGCAGGTTTGAATGGGAAACACATAGACGCCCTAACAAACGACGTCACACTGGAAGCACAGTAAGTGCGCGCAGGCCAACAGCACATCCACCCCATCACTCATTTTGACCTAATTGATAAAGGCCTCTGTCCCTGCTAAACACGCTAAACCCGACTTTTGTTTTATATGGTTTATTTGCCATTTTTGATAATTTTTAAGACATAGATGGTTTTCCTCAGACACTCTGTGATACGTCACACGTTTGGATCACGTGACCGGGAAAAAAAAATCACCGACGCTGGGTACTCAGGGCTTCTGGGTAATCGAGGATCAATGCATTGTCTATGGGGAGTCATGGCAGCGAGGCGGTCGCGTTTTTCTTCTTCCTTGTTTTGGATGGTGGGATTGGAATATGCCCCCATTTTTTGAGAAACAAAAGCACCAATTTATAGTGGACGATCGCGAAATGGAGCTATGTTGACGACAGGGTGATTCTTCGAAGGTTAGCTACTCCATCAGTGATTCCATTCAGTCGGATTTTCAGAATGTTGTTTTTCTCCCAGTGTGGAGGAACAATGCTTATGATTTTTTATTGTGATCTCTCGCCCTTGAAATATATAAACCTTGGTTTCTGTTGTGCTGTGATAGCAATTCAAAGTGGTTGTCCTCAAAACCACAGCTACCGTCGCTGTCATGAGAACGGAGGGAGCGCTACCAGAACTGCTCTTGCTCCAGCATCTGCGTCCCCCTCATGTCTAATTTATGCTCCATCCTGCGAAGGTGTCGTGCGTGCAGAGGACGGCCAAGAGTAGCAGACCTCTAAGCTCACACCGGTCGCATCCGCAACGCGATGTGAGCTTGTACTGTATCAGCTGTTCTCGGCTCCCAATACTGCTGCGCGTTAATATACACAGTATGTCTGTCTCGCTATGGTGCGCCTCACTATAGCCAACACACAAGAGGAGGTTGAATGAAGTGAAACCAGCGCTCCCCAAAACAACACAGGTTTTGGGGATTTGTTGGGAATTGATTACATGAGACATTGACCCGTGCGTCCAGTCTCAATGTTTGTAAACAAATAAATGGTCCATATCAGTGGTTTTCAACCCATGGTCCGGGGACCAACAGTGGTCCTTGATGTGGTTCCAGGTGGTCCCCTAAAGGCTAAATGATGGAGAGTTGATAACCAAATGGACTCTTATAGATCTTTAACTCTTGAAAGTGTAAAATGAAACCAAATGGACCCATACAGTTCCATTTGGTTTCATTTTACGCTCTCAAGAGTTAAATTATTGTTATCTCTCCTATGGTACCACATCAATACAGCATGGAATTGTGGACAAACTTATCCAACGATGAGAAAATATTCTTTAGTTTTGGGTCTGCAAGGCTAAATATCATCAAATGATGGTCCTTGTGCTCAAATGCCAAATAAATAATGGACCTTGATATGAAAAAGGTTGAAAACCATTGGTCTATATGAAGGTGTCATATGGGCACAGAGACTATTTATAATAGTCTACTATCGACTGTGTTAGTGAGTAGCTCAGAGGGATGGAACACTGGGCCATTGCAGCCAGCTCATTGGCCTGGTGGTTAAGAGTGTCTGCCCTGAGATCGGGAGGTCAGAGATCATTGGATCAATCACCACCCTGAGGCTTGGATTAAAGATAAGTCTGTGAAACATAGGCTACTACCGTCATGCCCATGGGGGTATACTTGTACATCAGGCTGCCCCACCACGGAAATGGACCATAGATTTCCTGACCCATGGGTCACGCGTCTCGGGAACTGTTGGTTCCCAAGGCTACTTTTACTTACTGTAACTAACCCTGGCAGAGTCATGCAGGGGCTCGACTGAAAATGTATACAGACACAGTACTTCAAGGCAGTTTAGAAATACTGAAAATGTATACAGACAAAGTACTTCAAGGAGGTTTAGAAATACTGAAAATGTATACAGACACAGTACTTCAAGGAGGTTTAGAAATACTGAAAATGTATACAGACACAGTACTTCAAGGCAGTTTAGAAATACTGAAAATGTATACAGACAAAGTACTTCAATGCAGTTTAGAAATACTGAAAATGTATACAGACACAGTACTTCAAGGCAGTTTAGAAATACTGAAAATGTATACAGACACAGTACTTCAAGGCAGTCTAGCTGGGATGGCATGTTTAGGGCTGTCACGATTATGAAAATGTACTTGACTATTAAATAATCACTCAAATAATTGCGTTTAACAATTTAGAAATGCACAGGTACAGATATGACAAATAACTACTGACATCCATTATTATCGTTCTAAGCTTGTATATCTATTTCTGCTACAGTATTTCACTTTTTTAATGTATGAAAATGTTTCAACATGGAAACAATTACGATTAATTATGTAATAATTGTGACAGACCTAGTAGGGCTGTCACAATTACACATTTAAGCTGATGATTATTGTCCTGAGCACGAAAACAGCTTGGCTGTTTTTCACCAACTGTGCGCAACCTAACACACACACACACACACACACACACACACACACACACACACGCACACGCACCCGCACACGCACACACAAACAAACAAACAAACACACACGCACAATCGCACATATTAACTGTATAAATGATGATTTCGGGTGTGCCAGTACAGTACAGTACAGTACAGTAGAGGGTACAGTAGAGGAACCCCCACACGGTAACTGTCATTTCTCAACCGTTTTGGATGTGGGGTGGCTCGCCGCATTCGGCCCGCCCCCCTGGGCACGTTCCTGGGGGTCTGGATGTTCCGGGGACCCCCCAGAGGACTCCCCGGGGACCCCCGGAGGACCCCCCCCCCATGTTAACTCCCTCATTTTGTTTTGGACGTGGGGCAGCTTGTGGGGCAGCTTGCCGGAACTGGGCCGGAACCCTGGAAACAACTGACAATTAGGCAAATTCATAATTGGAATTTTCTCAAATAATTGCGATTAGGCGATCATGTAATTAATAATTGTGAGAGTCAATACACTAGCCCTGATCCATACAGCTCTATGCTGTAGATACAGAGTACAGCAGAACCTAGACTTGGCTTGTGGTATTTACGTGGAAAAGTGGGTGGCTGTGTTTATGTCTTTGTGTTTATGAGGTAAAAAGCCAACTTAAGTGCCAGATATATCACTTCGATAGTCTTAATCAGAGGCAACGGGGGTGCTTATTTTTCCCTGGCGAAGATGAAGTGCTTATTTACGGAGCCATTTACAGTTATTTGTTTGCGAGTAGTAAGTGGGATAAATGCGTCTGGGGGAGTGAACTGTGAAACGTGTATAGTGAGTGCGTTCACTGGTATCTGCCACGCTTTTGTGCATTCACACATGTAAATGTGAGCATTGTACAGTATGTGTATATTGTGAGTATAAGTTCCGTGGTGTGTATAATGTTACATTTTTAATGTGTGTACACATGCCGTTGTGTGTACACTTAGGCTACGTGTGTGTGTGTGTGTGTGTGTGTGTGTGTGTGTGTGTGTGTGTGTGTGTGTGTGTGTGTGTGTGTGTGTGTGTGTGTGTGTGTGTGTGTGTGTGTGTGTGTGTGTGTGTGTGTGTGTGTGTGTGTGTGTGTGTGTGTGTGTGTGTGTGTGTGTGTGTGTGTGTGTGTGTTCACGTATACTGTATTCCATCGGTTTCCCATGAGATCCCCAGTCAAATCCATGCGGTCGTCAGGAGGCAAACGGACCGTTACCAGTAAAGAAAGAAAATCAGGTGTGCTTCCCCTGGAAACTGCCCTTGGTTGAGGCAGTGGGTGATGAGCTTTGAAAATAACTTAACTCATAAACCAACTAAATGGAAAAAGCGGCACTCCAAAATAAAAGATGCAAGACTGGCTCAGATGCAATTTCTCATGTTTATTTGCGAACGCTGACGCATTTTGGCAGAGCCTTCTTCAGAGCAGACTAAAAGTAAAAAACATTACCAGTATGCCTAGTCTGTAAATCGGAGAGTGTACACATGGACCCTTGATAGCGTTCGGTTCCATTTGTACACTCATTTGTCATGAGGGTCGATGGCCTGATAATGTGCTTGGTCAGACTGCGTACCGCCAGAGGGGGGCTCAAGTACCACCAGTGGTACATGTACTGTACCACAGGTTGAGAATCACATGGCCTAATGCATACCAAACTCAATTTCATGATTATTATAATACTAGACAATCCGACAATCTCCATCCTCCCTTCAGCCGTACTACTCGTAGCCAGTTCTCCATTAAAGACGGAGGTTCTTATTTACTCTGGAATCATTTTGGAGCTCTTTAAGAGCAAGTTATTTTTCTGTGAAAATCATATAGCAGACTCGCGCACCCACAATTTAAGTGTATTTGGTGTTTTTTATTTCAGGTGAGAACCTTGCATAAGCCCTTTATGGGTGTATCCTTTCTCACCTGCACTTATTTTCTGTCTTTTAATAATGCTACTGTTTTTATTGTGCAGATTAATAAAACTAAAATCTAAAACTAAGCCGGAGGACCAAGAACTTATGAAAAGCATTGCTGTATGCTAGCTTCAGTGGTGTGTGTGTGCCACAGACAGCTGTATGCTATAGCTTCAGTGGTGTGTGTGTGTGTGTGCCACAGACAGCTGTATGCTAGCTTTAGTTGTGTGTGTGTGTGTGTGTGTGTGTGTGTGTGTGTGTGTGTGTGTGCCACAGACAGTATGCTAGCTTTCGTGGTGTACTGTATGTTTGCCACAGACAGCTGTATGCTAGCTTCCGTGGTGTGTGTGTGTGTGTGCCACTGACAGTCATGCATGGATGGTGTCCTATACAGACAGCATAAGTCGGGGAGCAGTGGGGTCAGCAGAGCTGAGCCGCCCTGTGGCTGTCCGTCTCCGCAGGACGGTGGCCTGTGCCTCGTCCCGGGGAGAGGCAGCAGATGTCAAGGATTTCAACCCACTTGAAAAGCATTAGAGGGGCGGCTGAGAGATGAAAGATGTCCCCCGGAGGCAGAGAGGGGCATAATCCTCCCATCCATCCCTCTCTGCCCCCTTTCTCCTCCTCCTTCCCCTCCCCTCACCTCCTTCTTTTAGTGCTGTTGCTCCTTGTTGGGATCAGATTGCGACCCAGTCATGGTGCGTGTGTGTCTCTGTGTGCACACACGTGTGTGTGTTTTCGCGGGGGCGGGGGGTTTACGGGGGATAAGAGTCTGTCTTGAATTTCAATGCTGCTTGCCCAGGCCACAGACAGCTACTTTCCAAATGTTTTTTATCAGAAGGTGCTGTAGGAAAACATTTGTCCGCTGTCACCCACCAAAGCTATTTTGAGGGACGGATATGTCAAATCATTTGGGCTGTAATCGACAAGGATAGGGGGATTGCAGCCAAGCCCCTTCCTCCCCACCCCCCCCACCCCCGCGAGAGGTCCTCTTTCCGTGGATGGACGGACTGACTGACGGACGGACGGGCTGACGCGTCCCTCAGATCATGGCCAGATGCCCACACGGCTGGAGTCCTATAGGGGCGGTCAGTTGACACGTGAGGATTTATCTCAGGCTTTGAGGGACGATGAGAGGGGGAAGAAGAGGAATGCAGTTTATTGTTTACGGGGGAAACCGATAAATCCAGCGCACACAAGCTGTCACCATGCCAATAAATATGTATTGGAGTGTGTGTGTGTGTGTGTGTGTGTGTGTGTGTGTGTGTGTGTTATGAGTCCCTCTGTGCACGGCAGGAAGCTCACAGGAGAAGGTCACAGAGAGGGAGGAGAGCGGAGCATCGGCTCCTCACCTGCTGAGGGGGTCCACTAATTATCCACACCGGGAGGCATTGTGTGTGCGTGTGCCTACTGTAGGCCTAGCTTTGACTGACGGGCTACAATGGTAATGAATTGACTGACAGATGGCGTGCACCACACTCTGATGTTGGTTAGCCATTTGTGACCTTATTTTCTTCATCAAATATATATATGGTGTGGATGTAACCACTTAAACTCGACAGTATTTTGTCCCCCAGGAATCTATGCTACGGCAGTACGGCTGCTAGTATTTCCATCTACATCAGTGGTTTTCAACCAGTTTCATATTATCAAGGCTCATTATTTATTCTGCATTTGAGTCACGGACCACCATTTCATGAGATTTAGCCTCGCAGACTCAACACTTTTTGATGATTCTCCAAGCTGTACTGATGTTGGTACCATTTAGGAGAGATAACAGGCAGACGTTGATTAAAATAACTTCTTCTACATTCTCTAATGGTTTGGACTTCTTGTAAATTTAGTAAAGCAGATGTTTAACAATAATTTTACTCCTGAGAGCGTGAAATGAAACCAAATGGACCCTAATGGATTCAATACTTCTCAAAAGCTCTCAATAGTTAAATTGTTAAAGATCTAATAAGGGTCCCCAGATCACTGGTTGAAAACCACTGATTGACACCAAATCTCTTCGCCGGAAATAGCCTAAGCTCACAGCACCACCACATCACAAATGCGATGCGCTGTGAGCTTGTAGATCGGATATTTCCACAGAATGTTCACCACCAGAATGGAGATGCTAGGGTGCATGTGGTTAACCATCCGTGACACTGTTTAATTGACTTAATTCAGTGTGTGGAATGTGGAATGCACTTTCAGATTCAGACCACAGCATGACTTGTGACGAGCAGAGGGGAGACAGACAGACATTTGTCAACAACGTGCTCGCGAGTCGTCTCGCCGCGTGTCAGGCTTTTGTGTTTGTGGTGTTTTGGTTGGGTAAAGGCAACAGATAGCCCCTTCTTTATCTATCTTGTGTTTGACATGCAAGAGCCCCGACACCCAAACCGTGAGCAGATCCATCAAACCACAGCCCCGCTGGCAGATTGAGGTCACACTGAATTATGACTGTGAGCCATGAGGTAATCATTCACCGGGCCCCCGCTAAAAGTGCCGGGCGGCGTGCCGGCGTTGCGGCAGCCTCATGCACCGCCGTTTGCCGACCTCGACTGCTCTGCCCTCCCCCCCCCCCCCCCCCCCCACAGGCACCCGCTAAACGGGCATCTCGGCCCGGCCCCTGGCCAAATTGGTGTAGCGTCCTGGAGATAATTCACCGCACATCGGAGGGAAAAAAAAGATAGAAAAGAAACAAATCAGCCTCGGGGCTTGACGACCACTGTATCGCCTTTCACGGTCTGCACATGCACCCTCCCACCCTCGACAACACAGCTCATATTGCACACGTACACAAACAGGCAGTATGAAACTTGTGGTAATAAAGCATTGATGCTTTGTGATGCATAACCTCTTGTATATAATTACACCTTTTGTCCATAACATCTTCAAAAACAAATGTGCCGAGAACTGAGAACTTATTTTTTTAGTGTGCATTGAAATGGATTCATCCTATCAAGTAAAATGTCTAGACAGATGTCTAGACAGGGGGAAGTGGTGGTTCAGGGGTAGAGTGGCTGGATGGTAACCGCAAGGTTGCCAGCTCGACCCCCGGTTCCCCCAGAGTTGGTATCGAAGTGTCCTTGAGCAAGACACTGAACCCCTAAATGCTCCTGACGTGCTGGTTGGTGCCTCACATGGTTTCCACTTTCCGCCACCATCTGTGTATGAATGTGTGTGTGAATGGGTCAATGTAATGCACAATCTATGTAAAGCGCCTTGGATAAAGGCGCTATATAAATGCACCACTTACCATTTAGATGCAAGGTTTGATGTTTGCCTGCTATCTTGTCACACTTGATTGTATTCTTGGCATTCTGTTTTCATAACCATTACACTGTCATGTGTCAGAGTTCATGCCACTTACTCCAATCTTGCACTTTAAGACACTCTGGATAAGAGTGAGATTGAATAATTGTTAAACTAAAATTTTAATTGAATGAAATAAGAGACTTCATGATGCATTGAATCATCCCCCAAACAATCGTGAAAACAAATTAAATCATGAGGTCATCAATGGTGTAGAGAAACTAAGTACATTTACTTAAGTTACTTACAATTTTGAGGTATTTCCAATTTCCAGTACTTTTACTTCTACTTTAATACATCTCGGATCCAAATATTAATTTGTATTCCACTACATTTATTTTAAATCTTTAGTTACTATAGTTACTTTCTAGATTTTGATTATTATTATCACAAAACATACATTTACACTTACAGCCCTATATTTCTGCCATTTGAAAATAGCCGATCTACAAGCTCACAACGCGCGTCGCATCGCAATCCATTGTGAGCTTGTAGATCTGCTATTTTCAAAAGATTATTAATCTAATAATCATTTGAAATGAAATGGGACATTGTGCACAATATGTACTTTCTACTTTTGGCACTTCAAGTACATTTTGATGCCAATTATTTTGTGCTTTTACTCAAGTACGTTTTTAATTCCGTATACTTAGCAGAGTATTTCTGACAGATTCGTTATAATTATATGTTATTCATTAAAAGAATGATTCCTTATTGCAGCTTTAATCATCCACTACATGCTGGCAAGGAGCCCTCCATCCTGAGCTCCTGTTGGGTAATCAGATGTCTTTCTTGGGCTCTGGGCATCCAGGCAAATTTGGATGAAATAAACATATTATGAAGATGCTGCAAACAATTAGCTTATCTCTCACAGCAGAGAGTGTAAAATGAAGTGGCTGTGTGTTTGGAAACATTATAATGTGTGTGTGTGTGTGTGTGTGTGTGTGTGTGTGTGTGTGTGTGTGTGTGTGTGTGTGTGTGTGCGTGTGCGCGTGCGTACTGTGTAGCCTACACTGTATACGTACTGTGCAAGTTCGAACCTGCAACCTGTCGTGTTATTTTTGGGTTTATCGACGAGGATGTTCTGCTGATGACGACGTCGCTATGAATGCCACACATATACTTTGTAATCTGGAACAGCTGGCAAAAATCACTGACGCGTCAACATTTTGAGTTTTATCAGTCGGGCTCTGTGATATATGTGACTGTAAAACCCATACGCATACAACCTTAGCAATGTTACACGACTCTATTGTAATGGCTGGTCGCTTGACCTTGAAAGTTAACTTTCTTCTTCTTCTTTACTTATTTTTCTATTTTTGCTTTTTAAGGATTCATTTACCACCACAATATTCCACATGCAAAGTTAGGAGATAATAGAGGTGAATCTGTGTAAATGCAGAACAATCTTATAAAAAATATTCTCGCGCACATCAAAGCTATGCTTCGCCAGACCAATAATGTTGCCACAGGGACTCTCTCTCTCTCTCTCTCTCTCTCCCTCTTCCCCTCCTCTTTTGCTCTGTTTTTGTGACTTCCCCCCTCCCTCTACTCTTAACTCTCTCGCTCCGTCTCTCTCTGTCTCTCTGTCTCTCTGTCTCTCTCTCTCTCTCTCTCTCTCTCTCTCTCTCTCTCTCTCTCTCTCTCTCTCTCTGTCTCTCTCTCTCTCTCTGTCTCTCTGT
Source organism: Protomyctophum bolini (assembly GCF_963924005.1). NCBI lineage: Eukaryota > Metazoa > Chordata > Actinopteri > Myctophiformes > Myctophidae > Protomyctophum > Protomyctophum bolini. The sequence goes on from NC_137871.1 coordinate 32,277,592, forward strand.
CTCTGTCTCTGTCTCTCTCTCTCTCTCTCTCTCTCTCTCTCTCTCTCTCTCTCTCTCTCTCTCTCTGTCTCTGTGTGTCTCTGGAGTCCTGCTGGGACCCTCCCCGCTGATCATTAGACATAAGCCCACGTTCAGTGGAGCCTGAATCCTCCCTGAGCCAGAGCACCTCCACCATCTCCACTCACTGTAGGCAAATCTCCACAGACACGGCAACTATCCACATCACCCCTCCCCCTACACACACACACACACACACACACACACACACACACACACACACACACACACACACACACACACACACACACACACACACACACGTCGCACACACAACCCCGTTGCAAGCGTTTCTCTTGCTCTGTATTCAAACTAGGCTAACACTCAGTTGGACGCACTCAAATGTGTTCCTGGCTGTATCTCCACTGTACACTTCGCCTTCTCAAAATCCCGCCCACCCACCCACCGCCCCCGGTGTGCGTGGGCTTTCTTAAGACCCCCCCCCCCAGCACAGACCACTCTCTGCCTTCTTACTTTCCAACAACAGAATGCCATGCAGCTGAAAAAGCTTTAATGCCACCTGAAGCATTAAATGCCAGCCTGGGGGGAGATGGAGGCTTCTTTAAAAAAAGAAAACTGGCCTAATTGTGAAGCCTGGGCCTCTCACATCCCCAACACGGGGTTAACGCTGTCGTCGCCATGGTTACAACCCACTGCGCGCTGCATCCACTTAACCCATTAAGACCCGGGGCCCATTCTACAAATGTCTTCTAAACCCTAGAACAGTTTTCTGAAAAACCTATTTTTCTATGCCGGTGGTTCTCAAACTGCGGACCCCCATCTCAAACCCACAAAAGACTTGAGTTCAAAATGTTCGCTTTTAAAAGAACAAATACTCAAAGATTTACACACCTTTTCACGATTTTTCTAAAATAGTAGATCTACAAGCTCGTATTGAGCTTGAAGATCTGCTATTTTTGAATAGCCAAAGTAAAATTATGCTTTTTCTTTTTTTAGCCAAAACCCTAGCCTGTGACCAGAATTCCTGGGATGCGGAAGCTTTCCCGGTCGTAACGCGTTAACCACAAGTGCTGCTGGCCTGATCATGCATTAATCCATGGATAATTGGGCCCTAGCCGGGCTGGACTGGCGGTCCCATGAAACAATACCTACAATGTCTTTCCGTTCCATTAAAAACTTCCGCTCGACATCGGGGACTCCGCCAGCCAGCGCCAACATCAAATCGATGCTGACGCTATCAGGAAAAGGGCAAGTGGCGTTTACTTGAGAGAGGGGTGGTGGTGGTGGTACAGTGCCATTGAATCTGCTTCCTGGCCTCCCTCGGGCTACAAGGACCTGGCTGATAAAAGCAAGGCAGGCAGAGAATATACGCGCTGTGTGTGTGTGTGTGTGTGTGTGTGTGTGTGTGTGTGTGTTTGGTCCATGCATGGGCTGTTAATGTTCTCCTGCGTGTTGTTGTGCATGGTCTATGTGCTTATGTGTCTAATAATCGTATGATGCATGCATGCCATTCGTTGGTCCCTGTGTGTGTGTGTGTGTGTGTGTGTGTGTTAATGGTATACACATACAGTATGTGCTTGGTGTTCGTGCGTGTCTGCACATAACCATCCATCCATGCACAACTGCACACACACACACACACACACACACACACACACACACACACACACACACACACACACACACATGCACACACTCACATTCACACTCATACTCGCACGCACCATTCAGAGTGCTCCTCTTCTTTGTGTGTGTGTGTGTGTGTGTCTCTCTCAACATTAACAATGCAACATGACATGCGATGGCCCAAATAGATCTCACCACTTATGATTCATCCTGCGCATGGTTTGCTCTGGCTCTCTCGTGCTCTTTTAACGGCTGCCGACTGCATCTCTTACATACCTGCCTTTGCATTTATCTTCCTTCGCAGACTCATCCCGTTTGGATTGATTTCATAATAGTTGACCTCGCTCGCTGTAATATGAAATTGCTGCAGTAGAAAATGTGCCCCTCCCCCAGCGGTGATAAGAACTAAGTACATGTACTAAAGTAGCCTCCTTAAGTATACAATTTTGAGGTGTTTACTGGAGTATTTCCAATTTTCAGTATACTTTTACTTCTATACTCCACTACATCTTATAGGCGCGTATTGTACTTTTACTCCACTACTGAAAGCATTAGTTACTAGTTTCTTTGTATATATTTTGATTATATAACAAAAACATATACATTAACCACTTCATTCATATATACATTTCGGCCATTTGAAAATAGCCGATCTAAAAACTTGTGAAATGGGACATTCCACAGTACTTTGAGTACATTTTTATACCAATTATTGTGTACGTGTACTAAAGTACGTTTAGCATTTTTTTCCCGCATTGCAGTATTGATCCTTTTACTTAAGTAATTTCACATTTGAGTACTTTTTCCACCACTGATAATAGTTGACCTCGCTGTAACATAAAATTGCTGCAGTGGAAAAATGTGCCCCCCCCCCCCCCCCCCCCACACACACACACACACACACACACACACACACACACACACAACAATGGTAGTAATGGAACGCAAAACAATGTATTGTGGTGTATCTTCTTTCATACCGCGGCTGTATAACTCTGTTCAAGTCAAGTGTTGGTGGGGCTTTGAAACATAAGGACAGCCATTCTCATCTTTGATCATTTCCAGACAGAGGCGGCGTCTCGGGGTCCAGTATGTTGGCTTCTTTATCCACGTGAGAGACGTGCCTTCTGTTGGCCCCGCGTTGATGCTGTTTGAAGCCATCACTCCTTTACAGCAGCCTCTGAGATGATAGCTACAGCCCAAGCTATGCCTGCAGGCTGCGGCTGAGGCCAGATAAAGAGTTTGATCCATGAGGGTGGGGAGGGAGGCAGGGGAGGGAGGGAGGGAGCGGAGGAGAGCAGAGCGCCAACGAGGAGCAATGAAGAAAGAGATAGGGGAGGATAAACGTAACAGACAGGTTGAACAGACGAAGGGGAGGGGGTACCAAGGGAGGAGTGGTAATGATACTAGAGGAGGAGAAGGGGAGGCAACAGGAGGTAGAGGAGTGGTAATGATACTAGAGGAGGAGGAGGGGAGGTAACAGGAGGTAGAGGAGGGTAAGGATACGAGAGGAGTAGAAGGGAGGTAACAGGAGGTAGAGGAGGGTAATGATACGAGAGGAGGAGAAGGGAGGTAACAGGAGGTGTAGAGGAGGAGTCGTAATGATACTAGAGAAGGAGGAGGAGGAGGGGAGGTAACAGGAGGTGTAGAGGAGGAGTCGTAATGATACTAGAGAAGGAGAAGGGGAGGCAACAGGAGGTAGAGGAGGAGTGGTAATGATATAGAGGAGGAGAAGGGACGACGGGCCTTTAAAA